>NC_133361.1:30666380-30877703 GCF_049309525.1 Garra rufa | reverse complement strand
AAACGGGTAGGTGCTTGAAGGTGAGTTCGCGGTGGTGGCGGTGTCCAGAAGTGACGGTGGCCAATCGTTCACGGCGAATCTGTAGGGGGAAATGAGAGCAGAGAGCAGGTAAGCTTCAACCTCATCGGAGATAGTTTCTCAGTGATCTGTGGTGAGCAACCGGCTTTTGTAGGGGCGGCGTCCGTGAACGATTGGTCCGTGGTGATGAGGTCCAGGTGTTTGGCGTGAGTTGCCAGGGCGACGCTGATTGTGCCTCGGGACTCCCGCCACACCTTATATAATGTAAACAAAATTTATACAGGTGTTATATACATTTTCATAATGATGGCTAATATCCTTTGTTTTGTTTTCTAGAAAGTATTCTAAACTGATGTAAACAGTTGCAGAAATACAGAAGGGTCACCAAATCTGAGAAGGCAGTGTAAGGAGAGCCATCATCTGTAGACACCCAAGGACAGCTGATCATCCTGCAGTGACAAACCACATCTGACCATATCAACACCCAGATGTGATTGAGAACTTGAGTGTAGTATTCACTAATTTAGTGTAGTACTTAAAGCGACTGATGACCAGGCCAGATACAGACTGCTGCTTTTGACATTTGTTCCCCCTTTGTACTCCATTTCAGTTCAAATGTTGTTTCAGTTGTTGTTGTTTCATTTGTTGAAGCATTTTATGTTCATACAAATATTTACATATCAATACATGTGCTGGAAATAAAAACAGTTGAAAGTGAGAGAATGCTTTTTGTTTATATACAGTACTGGTCAAAAGTTTGGACAAAGTAGTTTTTTTATGTTTTTGAAATAAGTATTTTATGTTTATTAACATGATTAATTATTTAAATGATTTCTATTATAAAAAATATGTTGTGCAAAGCTGAATTAGCATCAGCCTTTACATTACACCAGTATTCATTTTCACATGAATATATATATATATATATATTTGTGTGGGCGTGAACAGTAAATACGTGCATAAAAACATATATGAATGCTTTATGTGTGTTTGTGTGTGCATTTATTAATCTGCAGATCTACAGGTTTATGAAAAACACGTTAGCCAGCATTGAATTGCGACGATCTTGTTTATTTGTGATCACATGATGACTCGGAGCATTCATACCCTCCACTTGCACTGTTCCACAGCAACAAACTTGACCAAACTAACGTTGAACACATGTTGAAATGAATTCAACACGTAATAATAGCATAGAGCGCTTAGTTTAATAGCATACATTTAGCGTTGTTTGGAACGATATGTATTGTGAAAAGTAATGTACTTATGAAAACAAATATTTAAACAGAAATACAGACTGACCACGCAATGCAAGTAAATGAATCACGAACAACCTCCGGATATCTTGGGAACAAAACATGAAGTAAGTTGCACTGCTTGCTTCAGACTGATGACATCCATTGTACGAATAAATGTTCACAATATTTCCGTTCATGTGATATGCTTTTAGCAATCTCCCGTGTACACGCACGCAGCATCGATTAGTTAATGAGCAGCTTTTTTACCTTAACCAGCTTTTTCGCTAAATTTTAAAAGAATGTGTTCGTATTGACAGATCGGAGAAATAGCGCTACCGGAAATGTTTCAGGACCGGACATGCGCAGTAACGTTCCAACGCGCTTGTTATTGTTTACATCCTTGAAATGGTCTATAGAACGTTAAGTAAAGAGATCGAAATGAAGGGGGAAAACGAATATAAACAAAAATAAAATTTTAACCAACAATGTTATTATAATCATTTAATATTGTATTAATTTCCATAATAACTAATAACCCATAAACCCAGGACATAAACCCTCTTTTTAGGTTGTAATGACTCTTTTCTACGGTTATTGGAATGGTTAAAGTTATATTTTATATTTCTACAACATTAAGCTTATTAACTTGACTGACTTCCGGAATAGAGGAGGTAACCAATGGCGTTTGAGATTACAATGAAACCAGCAAGTCCCGCCCCACTTCTGGTGTTTGTCAGCGCCGCGCTGCCCATTGGGTGGCGCTAGCAAACACATCTTCCCTGCGCTGTCGAGTCGGTCGAGCGGCTCGGTCCTTTTGGGCCGCGCAGATGACATGTCAGCGCGGCGAGAGCATTTTAATACAGCGCTGTTTCGTCCCACTTTTGGGTTGTTTGGCTTCCCATATCCAAGCACTCGCAAAACAGTTCAGCCGCATTAAGCCACCGCTCACATTGACAGCCATGAAATCACTGGAGGCCGTTGAGTTGCGCTGTTGGTTGTTGGTAGGCTTGTGGCTGATATTTGGCTGCTGAATCTTAAACATTTCTTAGGATTTTTATGCCATAACCTTATTGAAAACCTAAAACTTCCGGGAGCAAATGGGATGTGGTTAAAATTATTATTTACTAAAATGGAATCAACAGAGGTCAGTGAGTCTTTTTGTTGTTGGCTGCTGGGTGTTCCTACTCAACTACAGAAACCTAAATAATTCAAGTTACAGATTTTCAGCATGGTCTCAGATGTCTGGACCCCACTGTAGGTAATATATATTTTTAATGACAACAGCTTGCATAAAATTGCACTGGTTTACCCAACTGTTTCTATTTAATTAAAATTCACTTAAGAACACTATCATGTAAACAAAAAAAATTGCAGAATTTTAATTAGCTTTTCTTCATCATATGTCTGTTTTGTTGTTTAGCTATTATTTGACTTCTTATGTTTTTTTTTTGTTTGTTTGTTTGTTTTTTGTTTTTTACTTTTTAAAAACCTAAAACTGCTAATTTCCATGATCAAAAGGAATGTAAAGTACACTGGCATTCAAAGGTTTGGGATCAATAAGATTTTTTTAAATGTTTTTAAAGTCTTTTCTGCTCATCAAGGCTGCGATTATTTAATTTAAAATACAGAAAAAATAATAATATTGTGAAATATTATTGCAATTTAAAATAGCAGTTTTAAACATTAATGTAAAAATAGAATTTATTTCTGTGATGCATAGCTGAATTGTCCTCCTGTCTTCAGTGTGACATGATCCTTCAGAAATCATTCTAACATGCTGATTTATTATTGATGTTGAAAGCAGTTGTGCTGCTTAATTTTTTTGGAACCTGTGATACTTTTTAAATAGGATTCTTTAATTAATTAACCATTAAAAACAGCATTTTTTTAAAAATAGAAATCTTTTGTAACAGTATACACTACTGTTCAAAGTTTGGGGTCAGGAAATTTTGATACTTTTATACTTTTTTCAGCAAAGATATGTTAAATTGATAAAAAGTGATAGTAAAGACTTATACTGTTTCTTGAATAAATGCTGATCTTTTTAACTTTTTATTCATCAAAGAATGCTGAAAAAAGCGTCAAAGGTTCCAAAAAATATTAAGTAAAACTGCTTCCAACATTGATAATAAATCAGCATATTAGAATGATTTCTGAAGGATTGTTTGACATTGAAGACTGCAGTAATGGCTGATGAAAATTCAGCTTTGCTTTCCGGAATAAATTATTAAAATACAAAACTGTTATTTTAAATTGCAGTAATATTTCATAGTAATATTTTTTTCTGTATTTTTGATCAAATAAATTGAACTTTGATGAGCACAATCTTCTCTAAAAAAATGTAATATAATAAATAAATAAAAATTACTGACCCCAAACTTTTGAACAGCAGTGTACATCAAATTGCAGTTATTTTATACAGTTTTTAGATAATATTTACAAAAATCCTGAAAAATGACTTAAGTGGTGCTCTGTTGGCCTTTTTGTTGTTGGCTGCTAGTAGGCATTTCTTCTCAAATACAGAATCTTAAATAATTTGAAATACAAACAAAAAATTTCTGCCTTAATTAGTTCCTAAATATTTATATTAAATATTTATTTTATGCCATTAGCTTTTTACAAACCTCAAACTTTGTTAATTTTTCAGATCAAATCCACACCATTTTAGATAATATTCACACAAAGGTCAGTGGGTCTTCCTTTCAACTACAGAATCAAATATAATTTTACATTATAGATATTCGTGGTGGTCTCAGATGTCTGGACCCCACTTCAGTTTATATATTATTTAATGACAGTAGATAGTATGTACAAAATCACACTAGTTTTGTGTTACACAATATTCTCAAAAAAGGTAGAACCAAAAAAGTTCTGCTTTGATTTATGCCACCTTATATTGTTTTAAAATCTTCAAAATTCCAAAGCATTCTGTTAAAAAATGTTAATATATTGTGACTGAAGGCATCACTATAAACAGTTGGGACAAGGGAGATTTTGTTAACTTCATGCCAATTACAGTAAACTAAATTTCTCCTCTCATTTTATTGCTCAGCAAAGAAGTTTGAGTCTCAGATTTTAAGAGGGCAATTTATCTTGATATCTTTATGAAAGATCAATTAAGCTTGTGTGACAGGCTCTTTAAAGTCTGTAAATAATTCTTTTGAGGCTTCCTCAAAAGCGCTAGTTTGCAAAACTCTTTTCTTCAGAAACAGTAATTTGACTCTAAGATGATGAGGACTTCATATCAGATGACAACATCTAATCAATCTTGACACTGTTACACTCCTACAGAAATACAGTTCATTGGCTCTTTTGACTTCCTTTAAATCCTTAGAGCAGTTGCAGCAATCATTCAAAGTCCTCTTTTGAAATGATCTAAACAAATTTTGTTTTAAGTTAATCATTTCAGCCATAAAACAGCTCACCAATTTCAGTCCTACCATTTGTAAGCACGGAAAATGCAAGGAATGCTATTTATTTCTTATATTTATTTATTTAAATGAGCAACTAGTTACTACTGGTGCCAAGAAATAAATCAATAAAGTAGGTGTATGACACTCATGTGACATAAAGTCAGACCTTGTGAGATTAGATTTGATTGTAGACTTAAACTAGAAGAAAAGAAAAAAAACTGTTTTTAAATTAGTAGCTCTTTATAAAGTATGATATTTCTGGCCTTGCTGATGGACCTATCAGTTGTATATAGTACAATACAGATATAATAGTATCAGCACAGAGACTGCAGAAAACTCTCTCACTGACTTTTTGTGAAAGTAGATGTTTTACAAATTCAGCATTGCTAAGGACGAGCTATCTAATGGAAGTGCTCTTTTTGACAAATGCATGAGAGAAAGTCCTTTCAAGGTATAAAGACAAGCTATGATGACGTGCCAAACAAGATGAAAGAGACGCCTTTAATACCACTAGATGGCACTTTCCACACTTCACACAAAGCGTCCTTTTTCTCACACCTCTCTATCTCATGTCATCACTGAGATCACTGTAGGCATTATACAGCCATTACTACTGCATCTCGACGCCCGAGACGCCAAAATGCATTCCATCTTCTAATCCACATCCGCAGAACGCAGCCTGCGCGTCCATTCAGCTAAAAACCTGTAGTGCCGTACCAAACCCTTTCAAGAGCACATAAAAAAGCATGCCACATGAATAAATGATAGTTCGACAAAGCATGTTTCCTCAGAGTGTAACATGAGTTTGATGTGGATGCTGAGAGCTGGTTCGGTTATAAAGCAATTACGCTTCTAAGGGATTGTGCATAAATAAACTTCACCTTTTCAACTATTTCATATTACTTGAACATCTTAAAGGGATAGTTCACCCAAAAATGAAAATTCTGTCATCACTTATTCTCCCTTATGTCATTCCAAATTCATTGGACCTTCATTCACCTTCAGAACACAAATTAAAAAATTTTAATATTAGGCTATATCATCACAATTGTCAATCCTTTGAAAGTCTAACAAGTAATAAGTAATCATTTTCAAGCTCACATTAAATATCAAACAAGTACAGCTTCTGTTTACTATATTTGTAAGCTCTGTACTTACAGCATGTGTTGATCAATGTTTATATGTGAATTAAATTTGATCATTAGTAATAATTAAGCACAAAAGCAATACAATTATCATTTGTGACCCTGGACCACAAATCCAGTCATAAGGGCCAATTTTTTGATATTGAGATTTATACAACATCTGAAAGCTGAATAAATAAGCTTTATTTGGCATTATTTGGCTGAGATACTATTTTAAAATCAGGAATCTGAGGATGCAAAAAAATCTCAATTTTGAGAAAATCACCTTTAAAACTGTCCAAATGAAGTTCTTAGCAATGCATATTACTAATCAAAAATGAAGTTCTAATATATTTCCAGTAGGACATTTACAAAATATTTTTTATGGAACATGATCTTTACCTGATACCTTAATGATTTTTGGCATAAAAGACAAATCAATCATTTTGACCCATACAATGTATTTTTGGCTATTGCCACAAATATACCCGTGCTACTTAAGACTGGTTTTGTGGTCCAGGATCACATATTGATTACTTGAATCTTTTATAAACTTTTAAAAGCTTAATTATGTTGACTATATACACTTTCAATAAATGCACAAAAAAGATTAAAAATTATTAGACATTCATTTACAGTATGTTCCAAAGAAGAAGAAAAAAGTTAGGTTTAAAACAACATGAAAAAATTTTCATTTTGAGGGGAATAGACAATGAATAAATTAATCTTGCCATCTTTTGCTTATCCTCATGTCATTCCAAAATAATATATTTTTTGGCATTGATGGTTCCATAAGGAGCCTTTGGAACCATGCATGGAACCTTTCAAATGCAGAAAAGGTTCTTTACTGTCAAAACAGATTTTTTAGATTTTTAAAATATTCTTCAAAATTGTTCTTGAACTGTTCACTGAAAGATTATTTGAAGAACCAAAAATGGTTCTTCTATGGCATCCCTGCAAAAACACTCTTTTGGAACCTTTATTTTTGAGAGTTTTTTGTTCATTGTGCACGAATACAAAAGACAAGATTTATTGCATGAACCAATCACAGCAAATCACAACCAGTCATATCGCAATGGAGGCATTGCCTCCTCTCACATGACTTTACCCCATTCATTCTCAATTACCTCCCAGCAAACTCACGACACGCTTTAGGGGGTCTGTTAAAACTCAATTGGCTCAGGGAAAGCAAGAGAAATGCGGTCTTCTGCTGTAACTTTACCTTCTGGTGTTGCTGTTGAACAATGTTTCTTTATAACAAGTGATTTATACACTTTTTAATGTTGTATTTTGTAATATTTTGTAATAGAGGCACTGCCTCCTCATAGAAAATGTACATATGTGTTCTTACAATGTGCATAGCTAAAAAAGTAAATGGTAATATAAGATAACTACACATTAACATTATAGGGTTAGGTGTAGCTTCGGGGTTAGTACATATAATTATTACCCAGTTATCATAATTACTATAAGTACATAGTATGTGCAGGTGAAACAGGATTGTAAAATAAAGTGCTACCAAAGAAGAAAAATGAAATTGAATAAATTCTAAATTGTGAAAATTTTCGGGGTTTATCCATACAGTGAAAATTAATGTGGTCCAGAACAAAATAGACTTTTATTACTTGTACAAAACCAAAATATCTTCTTTTTATGTTTTGCAGATGAAAGTCAGTCAAACAAATTTGGAGTGACATCAGGTCAAGCAATCGGCAGATTTTCCATTCTCAGTCGAACTGTCCCTTTAAGGCCACTTGACCTTTGTAGTAACCTATTTCTCAACCTGTTCTCCAAGTTTTAGACGGTGAGTTGAGTTGTTAAGTATGTGTGCCAAACAAGTTCCCTGGCCCTTTAAGGATTACATAGGATTATGGTGTGAATGGCTTAAGTCTGTCTACTTTGCCTCTTAGTGTTTGTACTCAGTCTCAGCATGCAAGCAATGACCAACAATACTGTCTAATACAGGTGCAGACCTTCTAAAATCACCAATTAATGCATTAAAGTGACTTCATTCGTACTGCAGGCCAAAGCAAAGTCTGATATACAGCCTTGTACCTAAATTGCTAATAAAAAGCAATGGCAGATGGTCAGACATCCCTATTTAGAGGTGAGTGGCCTCAGGTTTAAACCGTTGTTATGCTTACAGCCTAAGACAGGGTGTTCTCTTGAGCTTTAAACCACACCATTGTCCTGAGATTACAGCGTGTATCCGCATACTTGCCTCTAAATTTACATCTATTTGCTAGATGAAAGCCCAAGTTGAAGCAGATTTCCTTCTCTCACTGAAATTGCATCTTGTGTGTGTGTGTGTGTGTGTGTGTGTGTGTGTGTGTGTGTGTGTGTACCTGGTATTCATCACGTTATGGGGACCAAATGTCCCCACAAGGATAGGAATACCAGTAGATTTTGACCTTGTGGGGACATTTCTCAGGTCCCCATGAGGAAACAGGCTTATAAATCATGCACAATGAGTTTTTTTGATGAAGTAAAAGTGTGCACAATCTCCTGTGAGGGCTAGGTTTAGGTGTAGGGTAGGTGTAGGGCGATAGAAAGTACGGTTTGTACAGTATAAAAACCATTACGCCTATGGAATGTCCCCATAAAACATGTAAACCCAACGTGTGTGTGTGTGTGTGTGTGTGTGTGTGTGTGTGTGTGTGTGTAGTACGATAGGGCTGGCAAGATTAAGGGGAAAATCAAATAGTGATTTTTCTGATAAAAAAATTGTGATGGTGTTTTAAAACATACTATTTTTTGTGATTACAGTATATGTGAATATGACTATAGTAGTCTACATTTGAAGTGAATCAAAACCTTTCATCAAAGTTGTCCTAAAACCAACACAACAGCCGTTCTTGTCTTAGACAACTCTGATTAACTTTTTTGATCCATTTCAAATGTTGACTACTGTATTACAAATAAAATATATTTAAATTAGATTTTAAATATTTATTAAATAATATTACCGCAACATTTCCACGTAAAAAATGAAAAAAGAGAGTATTTAAAATATAACACAAAGATTTTATTGTAAAATTACAACACTAATGGCTGTCTTTATTTCTTCATTTTAAAACTTTAAACCATCAAGCTTCTATTTTAGAGGAAAACAACAGGGAGCCTTTAAAGCTTATCTTTTGTTGACGACAGCCGGTTTATAAGCGCTTCTCATTACAAGTTTGAAAAGAAGGTTGGCGTATGTTGCACTATAATTGCACTAAACCATATGTGATTTTGGTTTTATTTTGAATAATCACCCAACTCTACGTTAAGGTAATGTGAGCGATTTTTTATGTTAAAATCAAAGAGACAGTTCTAAGTAAGCCATCAGTACAATGATTCTCAGCAAAGTTGTTTTTAAAATATTGCTTTGTCCAGCACAGCAACAGTGGCTCAACAAATGGCATGGTAGTTGGGGCGGGGCTACTTGTTTGATCAACCAATAGCAAAGTGGACATGTTTTCAGGAAAACATGCTTGTAAACAGTCATTATTTTTGCAGTCCTGCTTGCTGTCGCTAGAGACCAGATTCACCTTTAAACGCTTCTTTCATCTCGGCTTACCTAAAAATCTTTGATTACCTCAGCTGTCAGCACTCTTATTATATGATTATGGCTCCCTCTGAAAGCAGTGGCTGCAATCTGAGCTAATTTCCCTTTCTAAAAGCTCTCCATTTCAGTGAAATCACAATATAAATACAGCCACATATACCTCAGATACCGGTATGCATCTACTGACAAACAAGATGCAATATTAATGTTTATTTACAAATCTCGCTTGACTGAAAAATCGAATTCATGACCTCTTGCACTTAAGGCAAGAAATATTCCTCTGAGCCACATCAGCTCATGCTCACGTAGGGGGCTGATCCCCCTAAAACTGAAATCTTACAAACGCCCTGTTTCACTCAATCACTTCACTGGCCAAGAAGTCAGAGAGCATTTGACGGTCACACTGAGATGAATCTTCCTCGTGATTTTGTCTGGAATGAAAAAGGAAAAGTAGGCCTGAACAGATTACACAATCATTCTCTTATTTTTACCACGGAATTCTGTGGAACGCTTACATTTGCCTTTACAAGCTTTATCAAATTAACCAAAATATTAATCAAATATCGGAATGACATAAATTCTGAGCTTTTTGTGCAATTCAGCAGGCACAGATTCCGTACAAGCCTTGACAAGAGGACACAGATGAGAGCTCACTGTCTATGGAAGAGCTCCATGTGCTCATCAGCATCGGCAGTGAGAGAAGTCACACTCGCTGTAATGAACATGTGACAGCTGCCTCTCAGCCTCGACTCACATTTATTTTCTTCATCATTACCTCTCTCGGCCCGAGTGAGCCTCGATTAACAAGCAAGCTCTAATTACTCTAATTATTAATAGAAGCAGCCATTTGACTCTTACATACGGATGATCACCATCTCATAGGATCTTTATTTATTCTGCCCTGCAGATGTAAGAAGCAAAACAATACATAGCTCTTAAAAATAATCACAGTGCAAGCTAGCCATTAGCGCTATGCTGTATAGTTATATATTGTACACTTACACTCACAAGTAACTGGTCAATTATTCAGATGGTTAATCAAGTAATTGATGTTGTTTTTTTTTTTTTGTGGTAACAAAAATAGACCTAAGCAAACAATAGACTTCAGAATGACTTAAAATACAAATGTGATGGCAATGATGCAATAATAATTGGTTTAAATAAAATCAAGCAAGTAACCATATGGTTTTACTGAATGAATACATTGTGTAATAAAACAACATAATCTTAATTCATGTAGAGGGCACCGGAGGCCTGACAATAGTTTTTACACTTTACAGCGCAATCTAATGCTTGTTTAAAGGGGTCATGACAAGAGAAATCAAATTTGCCTTGATCTTTTGCCATATAAGGGGATATAAGATCTTTGTACCATTAAAACATCCTGCAAGTTTCATAGCTTAAAACCTACTCCTTATTATAAACCAAGCATTTATTTAATCAAGCTCCAAAAACAGCGTGTTTGGATCCGAGGTGCAAGGTGACATTACCTGGGCACAGTCGTTTGCATAAACACTGCCTCCAGAGGAAGACATCAACGAATAGTCATCTTCTCACCATAAGCCCCACCCACTGGCACTCAGTCGCTTAACGACTTGACACTGGACTGAATGCGTGTCGTGTCAAAAGCAAATAGAAATTACAAACACTGCCGCTATCTTGTCTACAATGGATACAGTATACAGATGCGTGTTCGTGTTATGTCTGTCGTCGCCATTCCGGATCGTGTCTGAGGATTGTTCAGAGCGTTTTGTTTTCACAAAGAAACATTTGTTGAAAGATGGTACTAGATCTGACTGCAGTTGCATCCCAAACTGTAAGTAAATGGTTTCATAATGCTTTGTCTGGAAATGACAGTTTAGCAAATCATATCAATGGCTGATTACTAACAAGCCTTAAAGGACCCGCCCCTTAAAACAGATCATTTTAAGCAGAGGGTCAGAATGAGGGTTAAAAATAACTTTTACACACATGTATATATATACATATTAAAATACTAAAAAACCATGTCATGACCCCTTTAATATTGATTAAAAAACATTTACTTCAAATGTCCACTTAATCTTTAATTTTATGGCCTCCTCTTTATGGCTACAGAACATGTGAACATCAAAACATGCAAACAAAGAGTTTAAATAAAGTGTTTAAATGTTTATTTTGAAGTCACAATAAAGAGTTAGCATATTAAGAAAGAATGATGTATTTTACTGTGTTGGTGTAGAATTATGTATTTTACTGTGTTGGTGTAGGTTTATAAATTATTTTTTAAATCTGATAGAATGGCGCACATTGTTCCCAGATGAACGTTACAAGGAACTCAAGATTTACAGCATATGCAAGTTGAAAGTTTAAGATGGTCTGAATCAGAATCAGAATCAGAATTTGTCTTGGTGTTAGGAGCTTCCAGTACAGAAAGTACAAACATAGTGCAGACATACATAAAGTTAAGGTAATAAAAAACACTAATATTAAAAAAGAATATACAATAAATTATAAGTAAAAATATACAGAAAAAAAAGATGAACTATGAATGTGCATATGTGCTATATACAGAAGGTTTGTTGAGTTGTTTACACATGACCAGTACTGAGGTGTGTTAAGTGTGGTTCAGGCGGGATATGGCTTGGGGTAAATACTGTTCTTGTGTCTGGCTGTTTTGGTGCACAGCGCTCTGCAGCGTCGGCCAGAGGGCAACAGTTCAAAGAGAGAGTGGGCTGGGTGTGAGGGGTCCAGAGTGATTTTTTTTTTTACAGTGATTATTTACAGAGTCTGACCATGTAAATAAAAACTGTTTGTGCGGAGCAGCATTTACTCTAAATAGAGCTGCTCTGAGATAACCCACATGCATGCTTTAATATGATTTTTAAATGGTTTTATTATTTAGTGAAGCTTTAGAAAACAGCCCAATAATGCTTTTCATGGATTCTCGTTAGTTGAATGCAAAATGCAGTCAAGGACTTTTTAGAATCGAGTACTCAAATTTAATCGAGGAATCATGACAGCCCTACTCATAAGTGTATATAATTAAATATATATATAGTACTGACCTGTTTTAAGCTGTTTATGTATTCTACATCCATGTACCTGTTACATGGCAACTTATATAATAACAATTTTTTACTCAATATAACATTTAGAAATTTTGTCTTGGGTAAACTGAATTCTTTAAAACAACTTTACTGCAGCACCAGAAATCATAGATAACACAACGAGACAGATATAATGTCAAAATTAGGCAAATGCATTAAATTATTGATTAAATACAATAAAATCAACTTATTCATTCATGAATTCAATATTCGATATGTTAACTGCTTATGCTATAGATACTGTAAATGTAGTACATTTCAGTGTCTACACAAATGTGTGGAAATGCTCATTATGTATAAATACATGCAATTATAAATTAAATCACATTGAATCTTCCTGTTTAAATACGTTAAATCTTAAATATCCCTGGTTCTTATTACTATATGTTGGGTTCTCAACTGACTTAACAAGTAAAAACTTCTTATAGGCAATACTGAAACTCTTCAAATGGTATTTAAAGTATAAGCACAACTGTAGGCAATATGTTATTATCAGCATGGAGTACAGTTCACGGGGCCGTCTGCTCGGCCATGTCATGCCTTCAGCTTGTCCGCCGGTGCACTATTCATTTGGACCATTTGGAAATGGCTGTTGCTGGGGAACCGGCCCACGTGAGAGCTCTGGGCTCTACAATAGATGACTTCCCTCTCTGCAAAGTGTGTTATTAATTCCTGAATGCAATGCAGTAGGATATAAATAACAGCTTTGCTTTGTGATCAACTCCAAATTATGGCCATTTTAGAGCGGCCTTTGTTAAACCAAAAAAGTGTTCTAAAGGCTGATCTCAGATCTACTACGGTAATCCATTCAAGTAAGTCTGAGGATCAAGTCATTAGGCATTTAACAGTAAAGCGTAATGGGAATACAGCTACAAGAGCTGTTTAGCAGCTACATCGTGGCTGTATTTTCCACACAGGTAGAAATATAAGAAAGCCTTATAAATATGTCTACACAGGTGCACTTCTTGGTCTGTTTTGATGGAGATGTTTTGTTGCTAGCGTGTTTGGTTATTTTCGACCAAAAAAACTGATAGTCTGCAAGAACCATTACTGGTCACATACTCTCAGCACTGCTTGCTGATAAAATGTTTCTCCTTGCTTTCTCTCTGACAGATGAAAAGGATTGATGCACTAAGATACATGAGTTTACTTTATGAAGGCACCTCAAATAAATCAGAAGGTCATTGCTACGCCTCAGTGACCTCTGTAAATACACATTCATGTGTGGTACACTCACGTGTCCTCTAGATACAGCAGTACTCAGACTGTTGGTGTCAGAAACATAATAATAAAGGCGTTTTATTGGCATTTATGTTCCATGAAGAACCTTTAACATTCATGAAAAAATGGACGTCATGGGCATTTCATTGCAAAAAAGAGTTTTTATAGTGGAAAATGGTTTTAAATGATTCAAATGTTCTTCACATTCAAGAAAAATTGTTATTTTAAGAATTGAGCACTGAAAGTCGCTCTGAAACCCTCTTTTGAAACCTGTATATTTAATTTAACAGGGCAAAATGTGTACTTTTACAGTTTTGAGTAAAAGGTTTGAATTGCTTTGTAATTTATGGGGGAGTAGGCATCTTTGAATGATTCCTGTATTATTGCTACCATACTTTTACAGTAAAGGTTTGGCAACCACAGTGGCTAGTTTATTATAAAAATAAACATTAAAGTTCACCTTCCATCACAGGGGTTCATTGGGAGACTTGTTTCAAATAGGCTTTCTGCAGTAGAGGAAGTTGAAATTGTATGCGAGCTGATAAGTTATCACGTCTGCCGCCGGTTTTGGAGATGCAATTGGCTTTTATTAATCCTCTCTGCTTTCAGCTAGCATTGCAGTGAGTTTTCTAAATGTAAGTCATTAGAGATGAACAATTGCTTTAAGCTGATGCAGCACGTTGTACCTCTTTTTCATGCCCCATATAGATGAAATGATTGTATGGCAGAGCTAATGGCCACGACTGTGGGAGGGATGCCTCTTCTCAGCTGGAAATAAAAATGATGACATTTAGGAAATGCGACTGACTGATTCGTCGAGAAGAATAACATTAGCGGCACAGCAGAAATATATTTACCTATTCCGGAGGAGATGTTAGGCTTCAGGGGTTTTAAAAAGTCACACAACACGCAAACACTGATGAACTCTTTATGTTCCATGTAGCTCCACACCAAAAACAGTGTGTCGTGCATAGAAAGTAGAATGATGTGATGTGAAACAGTCTGGAGTTTCGCCTACTCAATGAGAAAGTGAGAGCGAGCGAGGGCCCAAGAGGCAAAGAAGAATATTGATGAATACTGGGGTTCAGAATTACTCAGGAGAAATGCATCTAGAGACTTAGAAAGCTTCAGAGGAGATGTCTATTAAAGCAATAAGCCACAGGAGGCCATGTGTTAGAATGATTTTACCACAGGGTGTTTTTGGGCGTGATGTGAAGCCCCTTAGACGTGGTAAAAATCACTGTAGCTCATGGCCTTGAGTGGATTATTGCAGGAACAGCAATATGAAAAAAGCTGTCAATGCTCACTATGTGCTTAAATAATCCTCAAAATCTAAACAAATGATTTATCCCCCGAGCACATAGTTTATTAGAACAACTGCAAGGTGGGGGCGCTTCCTAAGCAATGTAGCTAGTCTGTGCATTTAAAGTGGATTTAAAAGTGAGTAATTTAAATAATTAATCGATTTGATCAAAAAAGTCACTGTATGAAAGTCACTGAATTATTATTTTAACTAATTTGTTAGAAAAAGAAACAAGTGACTGCCTTTTAAGTGATTGATTGAATTATTCAACTGATTCATTCAAAAACAATGAAACATTCATGAACAAAATACCATTACTATGGTTTGCTCTGCACTGCAGCGGCTGAGAAAAGACAGACAATATAACTGGCTATATTGTGTCTAAAAATGTAATTTACTCAATATTAACTTGTTGTTTATTGAGCTGTTTTATATCACACTGACTCCTCCTTACTCAAACCTGAAAATGTTGTTTCTGTTGTAATTCCAACATGACAGGCAGCGAGGCAAACAGATAGCAAGACAGATGATAGATAGATAGATAGACAGAGAGACAGACTCATAGACAGACAGACAGACAGACAGACAGACAGACAAGCTATGTTCCATCACCCTGTTTTTATGTCCATTTTTAAGTATTGCATCAGAAACGACTGATGGAAATGCCGAAATAAAAAAATAAAAAAATCCTTTAATTCACAAAAAAGTTTTTATACTCACTTGAGGTGGTTTTTGAATTGTGTGAAAAAGGGTTAATGTGAATAATGGGAGACGGAAAGGCATTTTGTGAATACATTTCTCCATGCACACCAAAAAAGTCATGTAACTTTGCGCTATGGGACAGGATAACTTGACTAACCAGCGGACCGATCTCATTGCACAGCTTCTAAAATGTCTTTATGGTCATTCTAAAATGCCTGAGCCTGTCTGAAAGTCTGAATCTCTGAAAGTATGTCGTCAAAGTGTTTTTGTATAATTGCCTCCCAGAACTGTCTTACAAGACTGCGTTCCCAAACAGCTGGCATCCGCCTCCGAAAGCAGTGACCGCTTTTATTGTTTTGCCCGCTCTCTCTGAGACGCAAATAATTTATTATATATGAAAATTATTATATTCAGTGGCTTCTCCTACTTTTCTTAGTGATAAGTAGTGTCAGTTTATCAGGAAGTGACTATTTTGTTCTCTTTGACTTGGATGGAAACGGTGCTTATTCGCAAATGTTTTATGTGATATAATTTTGTGCTTCCACTGTATTTTAAAAATAATACTGTTTTTGTGTCACGAAATGTAGTTTTAAGAGGTTTTCAGGAGAGAATGTATTTGTTTACAGTTCAAATATGCAGTTTGTTAATAAAGATAACGTCTATTTGAAAATTTGTGTTGATATTTTGTGAGCTCAAGATTGTCAGCGACCGTTCAGCGATCATAAATCCACTCAAGTGCACCTCACCTCTGGAATTTACCACTGGCTATGATCTCTCTATAGTCGTTAAACATAAGATATAATTTATTTTGGGTAAATCTCCTTAAACTATTATTTGTCCAGAGCAAATAATTTTGGCAAAATCTCATCATGGTTATGTAAATCCAATGCTGTAAATCAGAACGCTGTCTTTGTATGTTTGACTGACTTGTCTAGCAACTTTCATGATGGCTGTTGTTGTTTATTAAATATTATTATTCAATAAATAATATTTTTATATAAAAATAGTAATGCTAGTATTTAAAAGTGTTTAGTATTGAGAAACGGTGTTTGTGTTTGTGATGGTGATTTTAGTTACATTGTTCCGCCATCAGATGGCGACAAGAGTCAGAGCAGTAAAGACTTTTATACTGAAAAGCTAACTCTATAAACGGAAGTTATTTTTACTTTCAACAACAGCTTGATGCAGCAAACAAATGCACTAGTAGCAAAATCACCCTTAACAGATGAAAGGATATTAATATTACGACAAAGATAACGCTTTCCTCAACAGATACTAATGTTTATTTTGAATATGAGACCAATCTGAAGAATGAATGCTGGATTAGATGCAGGTAATCACACTCACCCAGTCCATCTCTCTTTCGTAATACTCTACATAATACAGTGAGCTTTTAATACAGTAATACAATAAGCTTTCAATGAAGCAACTCATGGTTCATTCGTTACTAGTTCTAAAGTAACACGGAGGCTTTGGCTCGGCTGTTAAACTGTCAACTTTGGATTTAAATTCATGGCGGAAGGAAGTAGTTCTGCACAAAAGTGGGCCTTTAAAGACACTATGCTGTTATATTTCTGTTATATTGCTCATATATATATATATATATATATATATATATATATATATATATATATATATATATATATATATATGAGCAATATAACAGCATATATATATATATATATATATATATATATATATATATATATATATATATATATAGAAAGATAGATAGATAATAATTCTAGACATTACTCCCTTGTGAATATGAAATCGCAAGAAATAGATGTGAATCCCTTTTGTTTAGATATAAAAACATTATGTATCACAATATTCATGAAGGAGGAGGAGGCAGCCCAGTCTATGAGACATCAGTACAGCTGCCCACACATCGCTCAGGAGGATGATGATCTTCGAGCTAATGTGTCTCAGTGCCAGCTAATATTGTTCAGCTTATATGGTTTATAGGTCTAGAATTCATAAATGATTGAATACATGACCGAATCATTCATTTTCACCGCTAGACAGTATTATGTATATTTGGAATCAACCTTGGGCTCTATAAGCAGGATTCCAGACAGACAGAACATGTCGAATATCTGCCTCAGAAATTCCCC
Source organism: Garra rufa (assembly GCF_049309525.1). Classification (NCBI taxonomy): domain Eukaryota; kingdom Metazoa; phylum Chordata; class Actinopteri; order Cypriniformes; family Cyprinidae; genus Garra; species Garra rufa. The sequence goes on along the minus strand of NC_133361.1, from coordinate 30,859,928 downwards.
TCACAAATGCCTTGCATTAGAACGGAAAACTGTCAGTCAAATCAAGCTGTCTGACTTAATGCAACCTCCGAAAGGCTCTCTCCCATCAGACAGTCTGGTCCTCCGGGTTCTGAAGTACCCCACAAAGTCTCACACAAAAAGCTGTCGATTGCAAAGCAGGGCTTCAAATCTGTTCACTAGTGAAATACTCCATCGTGTGATGTGAACTGATTATCACTTTGGAGTTTTTTTCATCCAATTTTCTAATGTGTAAAAAGACAGAGAGGCAAATTTACTAAATAGCGGCACTACTTAGTACGCAGTGTTGTTTTATTGGAAAAACTTCACAGTTCAACCAGGCATTGAATATGCAGAAATATTGCATAGTCACATATATATATATACACAGGATGAGTCAGAATGACTTTTTGTGGTAAAAATGCCATTGACTGAGCTTATCTTGTACTGAACCTGGAATGTTCTTTCAAGTTTTTGCATTGTTCTCATTCATTTACATGTTTAATGAATTGTCCCGCAGCCCGAGAAAGGATAAGCAGTATAGAGAATGGATGGCTGCTAATGAATTGGTGCATATTTGAAGGATTGTCTCCGCTCAGTTCTCTCCCCTGTGAAGACAAGCAGAGTAAAGCAGCATCTAATCTCTTTGGCATTGCCCCACTGACAGTCTGGGTTGCATCAGCCAGTGTGAACTAGAATGAATGCACCAGGACTCAACGGACAGATTCACACAAGAAGTCAACACACGTGGCTGCTGCTGTCAGAGAATAGCCTTGGAGGCAAAACGGTGCTAGTGCATGGTGTCTAGAGGAATATCCATAAGAACTAAGCAAATTAAACTGCCTGGGCCATTCACTATGATCAAATATTAAAGCTCTTTCATATTTGCCACTTAATGTGATTTATAAGGACACATCAAAGGATCGGCCCGTTCTTACTAAAATTAAGTTGTCATAACGGTTTCTGTAGACGTCCACGTCATCGATCTCTAGACGAGGGCAGAGGCTGTCAGCTGTAGATCCAGACTGTGATGATAATTAAAGTGTAACTGACAACGATGATTAAAACATGAATGAAAATAGATCTGAGACTTTCAGCGTCCTCTGTGTGGCTTTGGAATACCATATCATGGCACATTACATTTTTTTTTACTTTTTTTGAGGCACTGAAAGGTCCAATGATCAAGGCTTTATCTTTTGGAAAATCATGAATTTTTAAACAGATGACACATTATATCTAGGAGTGTATAATTAATGTCTCTTTTTGAAGCTTTTCATCTTGTAAAAAAAAAAAAATCATTATCATCAGTTGTACTTTTACAAAGCTAAATAAATTAAATGACTGCTGCTGTCAATTTAGCACAATAATTTGGAACAATTAATGATGGTTAACCCTTAAATGCATACTTCAGGTCTTTAGTGACCCAGGATGTCTCCCTCCTTCATTTTTTTTAAAAGTTAGACATCAACCTTCTTAGTATTCCTGCGTTTAAAACGCAGAAGTAAGCTGTTTTCTGTGAATGTGCAAGACTTACGGTTCATTAGCCGCTATAGAGATATAACAAGAAGAATAACTAGAGTAAATGTAAAACTGTTTGCACTACAAACCAATGTGTTCATAATTAAGATAATACATTAAAATTATATGATAATACACACCAGTTTGTAATATCAAGTAATAAAATTAACTGTTTTGTACAGTCAAAAGCTGAAAAAACAGCTAAAACCAGCCTAGACTGGTTGGCTGGTCTTAGTTGGTTTAAGCTGGAAGTATCTGATTTTAGCTGGTCTCCCAGGCTGGTTTTAGCTAGTGGTTTCCCAGCCTGGCCAGCCAAGACCAGCCTGGAAAAGTGGCCAAAACCGCTCTAAAACCAGCCTGCTGACCAGCCAAAACCAGGCTGGTTGACCTGTTTGATAGACAATGATGATGGGATGTTTCACTCATAATTACTGCAGGCATAAAACAGAAGAATACCATCAGAAATACTTAAACTGGCTTGAATGGCTTTACTGTACTGTACGCAATGAAATATAAGTGTCACTGTGATTTGATGGTGAATATGGTAAATGAGCTGCCAGCAATCAAAATATTATTTTTTGAAGTATTTGAAAACAATAGTTTAGATTGCAAATGTGGTATTGTTAATTACATGATATGGTTGTGATTGGGAATATGAGCCAGATGCTAAATGTAGTGGAAAATTGGAAAGAACTGAACCCTTCTTTTAAAAAGGTAAACAAATATGCTTTCTTTTACTCTTTTGTAATTGTAATTTATTAACATATCAGGAGAGTTTTATGCTATAGAGTGTTTTCACGACAAGTCATCAATCGGTCATATTGGTGGCACTGAATGTAAACAATGTCACTGAACTGAACAGAACTCGCATATTTAGCTGATTATTGCTGCTGAAAACTGTCAGTTATTGTCATGTTTTGGGCTGTACTAAGCGGTCGGACCGGGAAAAACATTTGAAGTACTACAGACTGCCAAAAGTTATAACAAATCAAGTAGAAGAGTGCATAAAACTGTCTGAGGAACAAAAGGTGTTTGTGGTTGTCCCGAAATGAACCAGGATTTACAGGGCAAGAATCTTGACAACATTTGTGTTTGTTCTTTTCATTTCTGGTCAGGTAGGTAAAATATTAGGCTAATATCTTAATTATTAGGCTACTGCTCTTTACCATCAATTAACTTTAGTTTGTCAAAATACTGTGCCCTTTCCTGCTTACTGTATGGTTTAGCACATGCTTTTTCCCATGGTTTAGACAGCATAAATTAGCAGAACAATGTATTCAGTAGTGCATTAACTGTGCAATCCATGCTGTCGTTTACATCTGAGTATCTCCAATATGGCAGCGCATCCAGGTAACTGACCAAACTGTGATGTGCGGTAAGTGCAAAACCTCTATTACAGCAGTTAGAGATCCATCTGTGTTAGATATATAGCTCCGGGTCGCTAAAGACCCGAACATGTAAAAATATTTGGCGAAACATCTATGCATTTAAGGGTTAATTAAATACTGACCCTACCCACTTTGTGCATTTTGTAAAAATGAATGTTCCTACCATCAGAGCAATTGAAGCATGAAGTACCACCAAAATGTAAAGCAATCAACACTACAAAATAGAATTAAACAGAATGCAGGGGTCTCTAGACACATTTTTCCAAGCTGAACTCATTTTAACTTGACACGTGTCTTAAAAACATGGAGCCAATGGTCCTAGACGCTGAAAAACAGTATGATGTGCCCCGACGGCCATGTATGCATTGGCAAACAATTAAAAAATAGTCTAAGAACACATCCTATGTGAACAACCCCTAGTCTACCTTGAAATAAACAACAAACTTAGACACAAAATTGATTGCTGTGGATATCAGGTGACCGATAGACTGTGATATGGAAATAAAACAAATAGCTGCCATAATAATGTAATGTCTTTGAAATCACAGTCACTTAAAGGTTTGTCTAAGCAAACACTGATTCATGCAATTAATTTGCTTATTTACTCAGCATAGCATGTAACTGATTTAATTTTATCAGCTGACAGAACTAGAACTGAAGGAGAAACGAACTGAATTCAAACGTAGGTATATGTTCATTCAGTGTCTGAAAGCTTCTACAGATATCAGAGCGATAACTAAATGTGAAGTCTTAACGCTCACAGTGGCGATTTAAAAAGGGCCAGATCCAATCAGAGAGGAGGACACTGGGGCTTTAGAACAGCCTCTCGCCGAGCCACTATTCAGGTCATGGAGTCATTCCAAAGAGGACTTACCCCGGTTAAACTGTCTAGTGATCACATGCATGTCTGAGATCCACCATCAGTAGCTGGCCCGTCCCTATGGGAGAAAAGGAGAAAACTAATTAGAGGCTGTTTTTCACATTCACATACATACGCGAGAGACGTCACTTCGCGCATTAGGTTGTGTAAGAGCAATGACTTTGCCTTAGACATCAAGACAAAAACGGTAAAAGTAAGATGGACTTTCATTACGCGAAGCCATTTACTAACCTTTTTCAAGTGCCAAAAAATTAATTAATAATAATAATCAAGCAGCCATGAAAATCTTAGCCTATTAGTGCTACACCTCCTGACTTGCCTAAAAAGAAGCATATGAAACAAATAATATTACATAGCAGCTCTTTTCAGTGCTTTGACTTTTTTCTTTATGATGAGTGGTTTACCCATGGATAATTCTTCTATTTATATCTTGCAATACTTCATGCCTTTAGAAATTAATATTCACTGCTCAAAAGATGCAATGATATGCTATGCAAATAAGATGACACTAATGAGTTAGCGATTATTAACACTCCATTAATTCAGTACGTCTTTTTCTGTGAGCTCCATGCACATCCACACAGAGTGCTAATGAATGTTCGGCACAGCAATGTAAAAATTCCAACAAAAAGACGATTAACTGTGGAAATGGAAAAACAATCTAAAGGATTACGGTTTGAGTTTTAGATTTCAACAGATGTTACATTTTAACAGAACGAGAAAGCAGCCTGAGCACAAGTACTATTTAGGAACAGCTTTAAGACAAAAAAAAAGTCAGTCTGGTAATATGTATAAGTTTGCATTATTAATTAAACTAAAACTATTCAAAATAATTTCTGTTGAACTTGAAATAAAATAAAATAAAATAAAACTAGATAAGAAATGTTGCATTGGCAACTAACTGAAATAAATAAGTTTGAGTAACTAAAAGTACTAAACTGAAATAAAAAAAATAAATTAAAGGTTTTAGAAATAAATACAGCTGACAAAAACACATCATAAAGCAATTAAATATTAAAATTAAAATGAAAACCGAAAAGTATAGAAAATGAAATATAATTCAAAATATTAATAAAGACTATAATTCAAAATAGTTTTTGGTAAAACTGAATATATAAGTTCAAGTTAAGTAACTAAAAGTACAAAACAAAATCTGAAATAAAAATAAGGTTAGCAGAAATACTTATATTATAAAAAACATGAAGAAAAACAACTGACAAAAACACATAATAAAGTTACTAAAGTTATTACTAAACTACTAAAATTAAAATGAAAACTGAAGATATAACAATAAAATATAGTTCGAAAATATTAATAAATACTTTAACAGCATTATAACTGCTAATAAAATAACTCCGGCATTACTGTATTTAATGTGCCATCTACAATATAATATACATAATCTGATTAACAGATAGATACACTACCAGTCAAAAGTTTTTGAACAGTAAGATTTTTAATGTTTTTTAAAGAACTCTCTTCTCCTCTCCAAGCCTGCATTTATTTGATTCAAAGTAAGGCAAAAACAGTACAACTGTGAAATATTTTTACTATTTAAAATAACTGTTTTCTATTTTAATATATTTTAAATTGTAATTTACTCCTGTAATTTCAAAGTGGAATTTTTAGCAGCATTACTCCAGTCACATGATCCTTCAGAAATCATTCTGATGTTCTGACTTGCTGCTCAAAAAACATTTATTGTTATTATTTTTCAGGTTTATTCGATTAATACTAAGTTCAGAAGAACAGCATTTAAAACATTTTTATATTTTAAAATATATTCAAATAGAAAACAGTTTTTTTTTTTATCTCATTTCGCTGTACTTTGAATCAAACAATTCTGCTTACCAAGCCTGCATTAGAGACTTCTTTAAAAAACATTAAAAACTTTTGACTGGTAGTGTACATCTGATTTCAGAGTGGCAATTTAAATATTCCTCATAGACTATGACACTATTGATATGCAAAGTAAACATGGCCCATAGTAGTGTGTATCAGAGGAGTAGTAGAGTCACTGTATGAATGTTTATTGAGCAGTACGACAGCTTGCTTTTTTTAAGGGAATGTTTTGCCTGATGGTGGTCTCGGGCATCTGCCTGAGGGGAGCAGCTGAAACGAGTTGTGTTCTGGATGAAATGGGTGCTTTTCAGTATGTGTGCGTTGTGTTGGAAGTGCAGGGATTCAGTTGGGAGGAGAGCAGTGCCTGTGAACTTGAAGGCTTTAGTGACGATGTGTTTTTTTTTTTTTTTTTTTTTTTTTTTTTATTGTTGTTATGAAGTCAACATTGCCATTCTACACACTGATGGACAATGTCAGAATCTTTTCCACAACAGAATAAAATTGGACTAGAAGGTGCTGACTGACATCGTCTGATGATGTCTTTGATGTGTCTTTCTGATGAGGAAGTCTGTGTTGAGGTGCCACTTTAAAAATCTGTAAATATGAGCACCCAGGAATTTGAATAAGTCTGTAATCATAATTTGCATTACACAGTTTACACACTTGAACCAGTGCTTTGATTCAGAATAACAATCAGAAATTAATTCTTAATGAGACTTCAGTGACATGACGACACAGAAAATTAAGAAGAATGAATATAAGGCCATCGAAGTGTACTTAAAGACAGTCCTGACTATGCTTCTTAACACATTTAAACACACTTTTGAATGCATTTTGTCATTATTTTTAATCTTATGTCATGCTTTAAAGTACACTTATTTTGAGTACACTAAAGCGCATGTAAAGTACTTCAATATAATTTACCATTAATTAACCATGCCATGTTATTTTGATATTACATTTAAAGTTAATATATACTGCTGTCCAAAAGATTTTTAATGCTTTTTAAAGAAATTGCATTTATTTGATCAAAAATGCAGATAAAATTATAACGATGTAAAATAACATTTTCAATTTTGATAATCTAATCTAATCTAATTTATTTCTATGATCCAGGCTGATTTTTCAGCATCATTACTCCAGTCTTTAGTGTCACGTGATCCTTCAGAAATCATTCTAATATGCTGATTTATTGTCAGTGCTGGAAACAGTTGTGCTGCTTAATATTTTTTGGAACCTGTGATACTTTTTAGAATTCTTTGATGAATAAAAAGTTAAAAAGAACAGCATTTATTTAAAACAGAAATCCTTCCCATGAAAATTTCAAGCACTGCAACTGTCAATAAAGCAGGGAATTGTTGATGTAGTATCATTAGCTGGTCAGGGCGTCATTTGCATTCCTGTGAAAGAGGTCTCAGGCAGCTGTCATACAGCAAAAGCCTGTGAAACCCCAAAAGCGGCGGAACCCAGAGCTCCGCAGAGACGAGGTTCATGGATTTGGGTGCTATTCTTTTAGTTACTCATCATAATGACTCCATTTAGCTGGTCAATGACCCATTTAATGGCACAGAGCAGGCTTTGGAAGCACTGCGTCCTTGGCAGGGCAGATTTTGCAGCTGCCCTGGCGTATGCTACCTTTAACCCAAACTGTGGCCCCTCTCAACAACCTCAGCATCCCTGCCATTTCCTATACGCGGGAACCAAGAGGAGCTCCAAATGTGACTTCTAAATTTATAACATGGCAACAGCCATATGCACAAACTGCATAAAATATAATGTATAGTTCAATAAATTATTCACAGAGAGCTTATATAAATCAAATAAATAAATAAGTGATGTCCTAAGCACCATATTTCACTTTACAGAATACTTATTTTCTTCTTGGCCACACCTCATGTCCATAGCTGGAAACGTTCAGGTAACAGGCAAATTGGACTAAATCCAATTCATTCATTCATTCATTCATTCATTTATTCATTCATCCATCTATCCATCCATCCCTTTGTTTGTTCAATCATCTGTTCGTCCATTCATTCATTCATTTATCCATCCATCCATCCCTCCTTTGCTTGTTCATCTATTCATTCATTCATTCATTCCATCCATCCATCCATCCCTTCGTTCGTTCATCCGTCCGTCCATCCATCCATTCATTCCTTCATTAATTAATCCATCCATGCCTTCGTTCGTTCGATCATCTGTCTATCAGTCCATTCATTCATTCATCAATCCATCCAATCATTTATTCAATCAATACTTTCAATCATTTATTCATAGATGCATCCATCCATTCAATCATCCATCTGTTCACCCATCTATTTATTCATCCATCCACCCATTCATCATTCATCCATTTAGCCATTCAGCCATCCATCCCTTTGTTCGATCGTTCAATCATTCGTCCGTCCGTCCATCCATTCATTCATTCATCCATTCAATTATCCATCCACTCATTCATCCATCCATATATTCATTCATCCATCCATTCATCCATCCCTTTGTTAAAACATCCATCCTTCCGTCCATTCATTCATCAATCCATCCATTCAATCATCCATCCATCCATCCATCCACCCACCCATCCATTTATTCATTCATCCATCCATCATCCATCCCTTTGTTCAATCATCCATCTGTCTGTCCATTCATTTATTCATGCGTTCATTCATTCACTCACTCACTCACTCACTCATCAATGCATTCAATAATTTATCCATAGATCCATCCATCCATTTATTCGATCATCCATCCATCCGTCCATTCATTCATCAATCCATTCATTCAATCATCCATCCATCCATCCACCCATCCATTTATTCATTCATCATCCATCCCTTTGTTCAATCATCCATCTGTCCGTCCATTCATTCATTAATTTGTTCATTCATTCACTCACTCACTCATCAATGCATTCAATAATTTATCCATAGATCCATCCATCCATTTATTCAATCATCCATTCATTCACCTTTTCATCTATTTTTTCATTCATCCATCCATCCATCTATCCATTCATTCATTCATCCATCTATCCATCCATTCATTCATACATACATGCATCCATCCATCTATTCAGTCATTCAACCATCCACCCCCCACCCACCCATCAATTCATTCATTCATCCATCTATTGATTCATTCATCCATTCATTCATCCATCCATTCAATCAATCATTCATTCATTCATTCATCCACCCATCCATTTTTTCATTCATCCACCCATCCATTTATTCATCCATCCAGTCCATCAACTCAATCATCCATCCATTACGTTTTTTTTGTGTGTGGCAAGTATCAGATTCAGATAAGTGTGAATTAGTGATCGATAATTCCATCCGCTCATTCATTCATTCATTCATTCATTCATTCATTCACCCATCTGCTTATTCATTCATTCATCCATTCATCCACCCCATCCGCTAATTCATTCATTCATTCATTCATCCACCCATCCTCTAATTCATTTATTCATTCATCATCCATCCCTTTGTTCAATTATCCATCTGTTCGTTCATTCATTCACTCACTCATCAATTCATTCAATAATTTATCCATAGATCCATCCATCCATTTATTCAATCATCCATTCATTCACCTTTTCATCTATTTTTTCATTCATCCATCCATCCATCTATCCATTCATTCATTCATCCATACATGCCTCCATCCATCTATTCAGTCATTCAACCATCCACCCCCCCACCCACCCATCAATTCATTCATTCATCCATCTATTGATTCATTCATCCACCCATCCATTCATTCATCCATCCATTCAATCAGTCATTCATTCATTCATCCACCCATCCATTTTTTCATTCATCCACCCATCCATTTATTCATCCATCCAGTCCATCAACTCAATCATCCATCCATTACGTTTTTTTTTTGTGTGTGTGGCAAGTATCAGATTCAGATAAGTGTGAATTAGTGATCGATAATTCCATCCGCTCATTCATTCATTCATTCATTCATTCATTCATTCATTCATTCATTCATTCATTCATTCACCCATCTGCTTATTCATTCATCCATTCATCCACCCCATCCGCTAATTCATTCATTCATTCATTCATCCACCCATCCTCTAATTAATTTATTCATTTTATGGCATTTGTAGCCTATTTTATTTTAACGTTGTGGATATAAGGATATAATTTTTTAGTTTTGGTTTGTTTTTCTGCCTGCAGTGCAGAGAGTCACAAGCTTCATACACAATAAAGATCTGTTTCATCGCTGACAAATGATATTTTGTTCACTAAAATGGATTATATTAACCTCATCTGGCATTCGTTTTGTTTTCCGTCTAAAAAAGCTTCAATGTGAGAAAATGTAATGTGAGAAACCACTGGAAATTATCCAGTCCATGAGTGAACTGTCTTAATGAATCAAAGTAAATCGTGAAGACTTTCAATCAAAAGAGTGTTTCATTCGGAAATCTGGCATTGTCCAATCCTTACAGCTGATAGGAAACACAAGACATGATTGCTGTTCAGAGCACTACAATTCAGATTTTATATACCAGTAGTTCTTTGGTCACTTGGTTAAGAAAGCTGTGAAGGTTGTTTTTTATTTTTATTTTTTTTTGCACATGCAGGTCAGGTCAGTTCAGGATCATCACTAATTCACACTTGAATCTGATACTTGCCACATAAAACATGGATCTGAGCATTAAACAGAAATGAAATACTATGACTTGCAGTGTGAACATAGCTGTTGTGACAAGACCCTGACCTACATGTGATGTAAGCTTGGATGTGCCGGTGCCCACTGGAGATCAGACCCCATATGGTCCTGAGGAGCATATCACCGGCACACTAACCACGAGCTCCGCAGCGGCCTGTGCATCCTACTGCAGCTCAGCTCTGATTGATAGCCTCAGCACAGCTGCTGACAAGTGGAGGAGGCTACACATGGGCAAAAATAGCCACGCCATGGTCCACTTTGGCTTTGCCGCAGCTGCTTCAGATAAAAAACAACGATACGGTCATTGCACGTCTTCTGAGACCTGGGTCTTTTGAAATGCAAAATGGGTGCACCCTCGGGTTAAATATTTGAACCGATCGCCTTCATTAGAAGAGCAAGGATGTATTTACCGCAGACAACGGCCATTGATTTTATTCATCAATAATGTTAATGGAAATGTTCATTAATGGCATGTTGTCCAATATGCAAACTCCACAACAACTCTCATCCCACAAATATACAGAGCTAAATGATTTGTGTTTCTTCACATTTCTGACATTTATAACATGTATCACTGATGCCAACTGTACTAAAGCACTGAAACCTCTTAAAGGGATTTTCCCTGGTGCATAAGCATTACTCACAGACTTTTGGATGATTTCAATATAATCTCATTATCCTCGGCATCCTGGTGCTCCTGACCTTTGGAACTGTTCCTGCGGTCTGGAACTGCCTGGGTAGATGCAAAATTACATGTTTTATATTAAGAAAATGTACTGGTCTAATGCCCTCTTTAGCACTTGCTCTCTGCATCAGAGAGCAGATTAAATGTTACTTTTTTCATCTATTCATCCTCACAGGTACAAACAGGGCCTCGTTCCAAGGTAAAAAGAGCATGGGACTAAAGAAGAATGAAGCAGTGTGGGAACAAAAGGAGAAAAAAGAGAGCGAAAAATATGAAGGACATATTTGTTTGGAGCGAACTGACAAGGCCTTTTTATTGTCAGTGTGTGTCAGTCTATTTGTTCCCAAAAGGAGTCAGGCAAACCCAAACAACAGAGAGGAAATGTACTGTCAGCTGGGCTTTATTGACTTCACTGCTCATTCCAGTGATTCTGAACTCTGCATGTGGCTATTATGAAATATACAGAACGTCTGTTTGCATGTGAAACACCAAAACAACAACAAAAAAAAAGGGGGGGAAAGATATAAATTATCATGCTCTCAGTACAAATCAGCAAGAACTAGCAGAATAATGTTTTCCTGTACTAAGAAAGGCATGCATGCAGTAAAGTAGAAATGGTACATATGGTTCATTTAATTATTGTAATGTGGATCATTTTATCTACAGAACTCTTTGTGCTCCTTTCCTCATACAGTATATACAGTCAAGCCCGAAATTATTCATACCCCTGGTAAATTCTGAGTGATAATAAGATGATGTACAAGAGGCATCATTGTGGAAAAAAATATTACTCATCTTTAATATACATTTGAACAAAAAGTGGCATGTCTCATTAATCAATAGAAAAGACATTTTTTGGCTATTACAGCAATCAAACGCTTCCTATAATTGCTGACCAGCTTTTTGCATGTCTCCACTGGTATTTTTGCCCATTCATCTTTAGCAATGAGCTCCAACTCTTTCAGGTTGGAGGGTTCCCACCACCATGTTTGACAGTGGGGATGGTGTTTTTTAGGGTTGAAGGCTTCTTCTTTTTTTACGTCAAATGAAGGCTACATCATTGCGGCCAAACAATTACATTTTTGTTTCATCTGACCATAAAACAGAAGTCCAGAAGTCTTCTTCTTTGTCCAGATGAGCATTTGCAAAGGCCAAGCTGGCTTTTGTGTCCCTTATCTGAAGAAGTGGTGTCCTCCTTGGTCTGCGGCCGTGGAACCCAGCGGTGTGCAGTGTCTGTGGACTGTCTGCCTTAAAATGTTGCCACCAGCAGAGCCTAGATTCATCAGGATGGCCTTAGTGGTGATCCTTGGATTCTTTTTTACCTCTCTCACGATCCTCCTGGCCAGCACAGGTCTCACTTTTGGCTTCCGACCACGTCCTCTGAGATTTTTCACAGTGCGGAACGTCTTGTATTTTTTTATATTACTTTGCACTGTAGCCACTAGAACTTCAAAACATTTAGATATGGTCTTATAGCCCTTTCCTGACTTGTGAGCAGCCACAATGTGCAGCCGCAGGTCCTCAGTGAGATCCTGTGTCTTAGCCATGACTGTCCACAAACCAACAGCAGAGAACTTCTGTTTTTCACCTGTTGAGCTGATTAAAACACCTGTTCCGAATGAATCAGGGTAATTAGGATGCTTTAGAACAGCTTGGGCTATTTGGAATGGTATAGAACTTTGGATTTTCCCATAGACTGTGACAGTTTGCAAAGGGTATGAATAAATTTGGACAAGCCACTTTTTGTTCAAATGTAAATAAAAGCTGAGAAATATTTTTTTTCCACAATGATGCCTCTTGTACATCGTCTTTATCTTTATCTTTTGGGAGAAGCCCAAATGTCATTTCTGCTCAAAAAAAACTTGCTGGTTGAATAAAAGTAACTTTAAGTCAGAATTTGCCAGGGGTAAGAATAATTTCAGGCGTCACTGTATATTGTTAAATCTTTAATGCTTTTGGGATTATTTGATTCTGACTGCTCAATCTTATTTGTATGTAGCTTTTTTTTTATATTGGCCTCTAAACAAATTTACCAGTAAAAACAAAAATGTGCTGTTCACACAGGCAATGACGTACTGTCTTTTTTTTACCGGTAAAGTGCCATTCACACATCTCTTTCAAAATACCGGTCAATTCTGTGACATCATTAACCCGAATTGACCTCTAAATGGCTGCAACTCCCGGTGTTGTTTGTGATATTACATATTGATATTGTTGCATTCTTGTCTTTTCGGTGCCTTGTTTTTTAAATGCAAAAACATGTTCTGTGTGAATGACCCCTTAATACAAAAAACAGCCAGAGAGAGAAAGAGCTTGATTAAACAGAACCTAAATCACATTCAAATCTGAAATTGGTATAGTTAATAGTTTAATTTAAGCATGTTAGTTTGTTGCTAAACATTAGCTAACCAGTTTATCCACCTCATTTTTCAAAGCAGAAGTAAACTATTTCCTGCGAATGTGTGGGACGTTCTATATTAAATATCTAGAAGAACAAAAAACTAAACTTTAGAAATGTTTGTGCTAAAAACCAGTGTGCTTATGATTATGATAATACATTAAAATAATATTATACAATATACCATAAGCATAACAGTTTGTACATTCTAAAAATGCTGGGTTAAAAACAACCTAGCACTGGGTGAAATACGGACAAACTTGAATGTGTTATTTTGACTGTTAACATAGTGTAAAAAGAATATCACTAAAAATACTGCTATTTTCACTCCATGTAAATAGTATCTAATTGCTATTTACACTTAGTGGCAAATAGCCACTGCCTAATAATTTATGAATTTATGTTGCATTGTTTTTTGTAGTGTTTGCTTTTCAAACTGTTTGCCTTCCTAACAGATTGCTTTTCTACACTGGAATGGATTTTTTTCTTAATTAAAACTCTAAGCTATTTTACCAGTGAAATAAAATACAATAAAAATAGTTTTCACTAATATCAGTATTTTATGCCCATGTACAGCAGCAATTTATTTGTTACTTTTGCAATAAGAGGGACATAATGTACATTCAGTCAGTTATTGCTGTAAAATAAATGCCTCAGAATTAGACCCCAACAAGTTCCCCAAAGAACCTTTCAGTGAACAGTTCCTAAATCTAAAGAACCTTTTTTTCGACTGTAAAGAACCTTTTCTGCATTTGAAAGGTTCCATGGATGTTCAAGGTTCTTCAGAGAACCATTAATGCCAATAAAGAACCTTTATTTGTGAAAGTATAGAATTATTCCTCATTGCATTTTCAAATGGAATGCTCTCTTTTTTTTATAAATATAATATTTCATTTGATATATTTTATTAAAAAATAATATACAGTATAAATAAAAAAAAGAACCAGCTACAATATTAGCTTAATAGGGGTGAAAAGCGAGCGAATCTTTTGCCACGAGGGCCAAGAGCAGAGAGAATAATCAGAGAAGGGTTGCGACTTTGAAGGCGCGCAGCGTGTGCAAGTGTCAGAGGATGATGGGAGGGGGTTTGAATGAAAGGATGCCGTTGGCGAGGGCTGATGGGGCTTCCTCTAGTGGCTGCCCCTAATGCTGATTTTCAGGTTATTTTAAGACGGAAAAGTCACGCGGCTCATCTCTTGAGCATTTCTGAGAATCCCTTTAATGCTCCGGGGTGGTACCTACTGATGCATGAGCCCGCGTTTGAGCGGGGCTTCTTTGACGAATGCCTTAAGACAACCTCCACGCTGCAGATCTGCAGGGAGAACGCTACTGTACGAGAGGCTAAAGGAAGCAATTTGTATATGACAGTGATCGAGTAACACAGGAAATGTTTTGACCACATAATAAATGTGACTTTAATTGGAAAGGAAAAAAAGGCATTGTGATATTGTGTTGTCACTCAGATAGATATCAATCCCACACTCTTGGGATCAGACGCACAAAAGCCATCAAGAGAATTATAATAAAAGACAGTCTGATTACATTGCACACTTCCTCATGTTGTGGACTGGCAGCGGTTGGAGACAGAGAGCAAGAAAAAAAAACTGAGGAGACCTCTGTAAACGTGATTTCACATCTGAGTGACTCTGTCTCTGTTAGGCCTGGAGGAAGAAAAGCAAAAGCCACACTGTTTGTTTCCACCTAGTGAGATGAGGAGAGAGTAAAGCTTGAACTGTTCGACCTCCAAATAGCCAGAAAACACTCGGACCAAAAATAAAAGCTCAAAATCTGCCATTTGCTACAGAACTGCCTTTCTGAATTGATTTTTACCAAGGAGGGCCGATGGGATGCCTTTACATACTCTCAGTGTTGGCATAAATTCAACACAAGTTCAGTCAGCGCAACATCTTCTGGGGCATTTTCTCACAGAGAATTTTTATTCACACTAAATCTATGATTAATATATGTGAGATTTATCAGGGCGTCAAGGAAATCAAATTGTTTTTAAATGTTGTGTGAATATTACAGCATACAAAATATATTCTGCTCTGGTAATTATAAAAACATAGTTAAGATCAAGATTCATAACTATATATTCTGCTCTATTTATTTTTTTTTTCTGGTGTTTTCTGAAGGACGGCTTGAAAATCAATATTAAAGCTAAAATAACAATAATAAAAACTTTTTTTTTTAAATCAGAGGTTATGTCATTTGTTTGGTAAAATGTCCTTCTCAAAGTAATAATTATAGTAAGTTAAACATGATTTATTTTTGTAAATAAATAAAAACAACAATAATTAAACATTATTATTATCATTATTAAAACAAACAAAAATAAATAAATAACATTTCAGAGTTTAGGTCATTTGTTTGGTAAAATGTCCTTCTCAAAGTAATAATAATAATAATAATAATAATAATAATAAATTTTAAAATTATTTGTTGTTTTGTAAAATTATATTGTAATTCATTTAAATATTATTATTATTATTATTATTATTATTATTATTATTATTAAAACTAAAATAATAATAATAATAATGACAATAATAAAACTTTTTAAAGTTTATTTGTTTGGTAAATTGTCCTTCTCAAAGTAATAATAATAAATAATAATAATAATAACAACAACAATAATATTATTAATAATTTAAACATTATTTGTTGTATTTATTTAAATATTATTACTATTACTATTATTAACATTTTTAAAAACTAAAATAATAATAATAATAACAATATTAAAAACTTTATGTCATTTGTTTGGTAAAATGTCCTTCTCAAAGTAATAATAATAATAATAATAATAATAATAATTTAAACATGATTTATTTTGTAACTTATTTAAACATTATTATTAAAACTAAAATAACAATAATAGCAATCATAAAAAAAAACTTTTACAAAATAAAATTTTAGAGTTTATAAAAATTATTTGTTTGGTTTATTTAAACATCATCATCATTATTATCATTATTATTATTATTATTATTATTATTATTATTATTATTTTATAAATATTTTTTAATAGATATGATATACAACCAACATTATAACATTATTTTTCTTCATTTAATTTATACTGTATACAAGTTCTATTGTGCAGCACCTTATCTGACAAAAAATTAAAAATGTAAATTTATTTAATAAGTATTAGTATTATTATGGTTTTGTTTTTGTTAAATATATAACAATAAAATGCTTTATTGTTGAAAGAAAGAAAGAAAGAAAGAAAGAAAGAAAGAAAGAAAGAAAGAAAGAAAGAAAGAAAGACGTTTTAGCCATATTATTCAGCTCTAAATTTTGGTACAAACTTTTTCAGTCAGACTTTATTTTACGGTCCAATTATTACTATTAACTAACCATTAACTACTGCTTTTGCCTCAATAAACTCTTAATTTGTAAGAATATAGTCATGCAGAGTCATTAATATGTGCTTGCCGTATATCAATAATATATGTTGCCACTATACAAACCTTCCGCTAAACAGCAAACTAAACAAAACAAAAACTGTGACTGATCACATTTCGCTCATAGAAATATTCTTGGCCAGAATAAGCTGCAATGTGGACCAGACGTCTTGCTGGGGTCTGGTTCCGCAAGAGTAAGATCATTACATCATGCATTGGCCCGGAGTCATAATCATCCATCTGTATGAGTTTAGGAATTACTGTTGAAAATGAAACCTGACCACACACAGAAGTGGTCATATGTTCTAATAAGAGAGAGGAGGAATGTTTTAGCACAGTGCAATCTGTCTCAAAACACCACTGATGTCTGACATCATGCTCTGGATATTCTAATTGGCCTCTGAGGGCCGGACGGAGCTTCGGCGTAATTGTGATGTATCATGCAGGATATACAGCCATATGCTGCAATGGATTTCCTCTCTTTTCATTTGTAGTTCATCAGACACAAAATACGGAGGCAGGCCTACTGCAGCTGAGTATTACTCACAGCAGATGTACACATTTGATTATTGAAAATGGCGTCTTATGGGGGGGCTATTTCCAGGTTGACTCACCAGGTTTTTCGAAATCCACAATGCTAATTGATTCATCACAGCCCATAAAGAATACAGATGGCATTTGATCTATTCCTGCCAGTTTGATCTAAGGCCGAAAACCAGCGAAATTGTTATGAATTGTATAAAATACAGACACTATAAAAGAAAACTAAAAATCCTAACTGCTCAGTGTGAAGCGGAAAAATACATCTGCCCTGGCAGTTTGCCTAATTGTAATATATACAACATGATTTCAAAGAGAAACAAGAAAGTCTGAAGATTATTTCTGCTGTAAGAGACAAAATAGCCTGGAGTACACATGAGAATAAATGAAAAGAATGATTATATCAACACCTGCACTAACTGCTTCTTTAAGTCAGCTTTTATTGTTACATTTTGTTACCCAAAGCAATTTTCAAATAGTTCTTCCTTTTGTATTTCTTTTTAGCCACTTTCAGATTTTCAGGTGTCATTAATCTGTGTTATGCATTGCTTTTTAGCTGCACTCCACTGTTTTATTTATCCCTTTTCATTTTTAATCAAAGTTTCAAAACAAGTTCATTCACATAAAAGGCACAATATGTACGTTTTTTGATTAAAACCACCAAAACCCACTAGAACGGAACAGTATTTTGCTGACTAGTGTACTTACATGATCTAAATGTTTCCAAGAATGCTTAAATCCAGAGAAATAAGCTGTTTTAACTAATCCCCTCCCTTGTCATTGCATCACCTGCCAACGATGTAGGAAACACGGAAACACGCTTTAATATGTTATGCATTTTATCAGACAGATGATAAATGCGCAGAGTAGCATTATAACAAAACTTTCATTAGCAATCACTCCACACTCAATCATGGCATCATCAAACTATGCCTTTGTTTATTTGTTTGTTTTGAATGTGTGCCCTCTAGTGGCAAATCTTACATACTGTGCCTTTAACTTCCAATCCAGAACAAAATACATGTGAAACATCCATTTGGTCTTAACGTTTGTCATTCTATAAGGTTTTTTGAGCCGTGTGTCGCGCTTGTCTTTCATTTGTAATCACTTCAGCGGCCTTTTTGAATCTTTGAATAAACCGAACCAATTGCTTTGCAAAATGATTCACTGTTTCAAATCGCTCACACCACACGCTGATGACACCTGCTGGTCAAAACTGTATAAATGCAACAAAAACTCAAGCCGAATTGCAATGGGCGATTGCAATGAACTGGTATGATTCACGGGTTCACAGATAACGTGACAAAGCCTTGCTTACCAAAATCACTTGGCTTTGGCATTTTGATATGCACTCTGGATCACTGTTTCGAAACAAATGTTTCGCATATATTTCGCAAATGTTTTCAAAACCTTCATGAAGCAGTTTTTCAAAACTCCCATGATTCCACACTCAGTCATTGCATCATCAAACTATGCCTTTGTTTCTTTGTTTGGTTTGAATATGCACCCTCTAGTGGTGAAAATATCATACTGTGCCTTTACAGAACAAAATACACAAGAAACATCCATTTGGTCTTTAAGTTTGTCATTCCATTAGGTTTTTTGAGCCATGTGTCACGCTTGTCTCTCATTAGCAACCACTCCAGCGGCCTCGTTTCACTTTTCACGGCATTCAGTTCAACCATGCTTCATACTAGTGATGGGAAAAACTAACCTTTTCGAAGCTTCGAATCAATTGAACCAATTGCTTCGCAAAATGATTCACTGTTTCGAAGCGCTTGAAACACCACATGCTGATGACGCCTGCTGGTCAAAACTGTGTTAATGCAACAAAAACTTAAGCTGAATCGCAATGGGCGATCGCAATGAGATCGCCCCCCAACGCCAAACCATTGAAATTTCGAAATGTTTTAAAATAGATATGATGTAACAAAGCTTCATTTACCAAAATCACATGACTTTTGACATTTTGATATGCGCTCCAAACCACTGTGAAATAATTCGTAAAGGTTTCAAAAACCTTCATGAAGCAGTTTTTCAAAACTCATGATTCCCCACTCAATTACAGCATCATCAAACTATGCATTTGTTTCTCTGTTTGTTTTGTGTTGTGTACAAAATACAAAATACAAAATACAAAATACACATAAAACATCTATTTAGTCTTAAAGATTGTCATTCCATAAGATTCTTTTGAGCCATATGTTGCACTCGTCTCTCATTAGCAATCACTCCAGCTTTCGTTTCCACAGCTTTCAGTCCCACCCTGCTTCATACTAGTGATGGGAGAACCAAACCTTTTCGAAGCTTCGAATCAACTGAACCAATTGTTTGGCAAAATGATTCACTGTTTCGAAGCACTTGAAACACCACATGCTAAAGACACCTGCTGGTCGAAACTGTGTAAATGCAACAAAAACTCAAGCCGAATTGCAATGGGTGATCTCAATGAACTTGTTTGATTCATGGGTTCCCAGATATTGCCCTCCCAATGGCAAATCATAGAAATTTCATAACGTTTTAAAACAGTTATGATGTAACAAAGCCTCGTTTACCAAAATCACGTGTCTTTGGCATTTTCATATGCACTCTGAACCACTGTTTTGAAACAAATGATTTGCAAAGGTTTCAAAACCTTTATGAAGCAGTTTTTCAAAACTCATGATTCCCCACTCAATTACAGCATCATCAAACTATGCCTTTGTTTCTCTGTTTGTTTTGAATATGCACCCTCTAGTGGCAAAAATTACAAACTGTGCCTTTAACTTCCAATCCAGAACAAAATACACATGAAACATCCATTTGGTCTTTCCATAAGGTCTTTTGAGCCGTGTGTTGCGCTCGTCTCTCATTAGCAATCACTCCAGTGGCCACAGCTTTCAGTCCCACCCTGCTTTATACTAGTGATGGGAGAAACAAACCTTTTTGAAGCTTTGAATCAATTAAACCAATTGCTTCGCAAAATGATTCACTGTTTTGAAGCATTGAAAACACCACACGCTGACAAAACCGAGCCACAATAATGGGCCAAAACACAACACTTGCTCTTTCTTTACAGACGTGCACATCTTGCACTCCATTAAAGTGGCTGTGACAAAAGAATCCGATGTCTTCAAGATGCCGTTGCAAAACTGTAATGTGCTTTCATAGGGCAGATGCTAAGTGTACATCTTTTAAATGGTGCTGCTTGGAGTTTTGACATTTGTAATATTGACAAGTTGAGGCATTTACTTTACATAACGAAGAACCTTATGGAATTACAAACTTGTTTCAAATGTTTTACATATATTTTGTTCTGGATTGGAAGTCACAATATGTAATTTTCATCTCTAAAGGGCAAATATTCAAAACAAACAAAGAAACAAAGCCGTAGCTTGATGAGGCTGTGGTTGAGTGTAGAATCGAAGGGGTTGTTGCAATGGGCGATCACAATGAAACTGGTATGATTCACGGGTTCACAGAGATCGCCCCCAACGGCAAACCATTGAAATTTCGAAACGTTTTAAAACAGTTATGATGTAACAAAGCAGTTTTTCAAAACTACCACGATTCCATGCTCAATTATGGCATCATCAAACTATGCCTTTGTTTCTTTGTTTGTTTTGAATATGCACCCTCTAGTGGCGAAAATTACATACTGTGCCTTTAACTTCCAATCCAGAACAAAATACACGTGAAACAAACGGATGTCTTAGAGTCTTAAAGTTTGTCATTTCATAAGGTTCTCCGTTATGTAAAGTTAACGCCTCCACCTGTCAATATTACAAATGGCAAACTCCACGCAACAGCACTTAAAAGATGTACACTTAGCATCTGCCCTATAAAAGCACATACAGTTTTACAACAGCAGCTTGAAGACATTGCTTTCTTTTGTCACAGCCACTTTAATGGAGTGCAAGACGTGCACGTCTGTAAAGAAAAAGCAAGCGTTGTGTTTTGTCCCATTATTGTGGCTCGGTTTTGTGGTGCACCTTGCTCGAGGGAAATCATTCATTTATCAGGCCGCTTTCATGGGGAAGTTTTGCGTCGGAATTGTAATATATTCCAAAGGAATGGGCCGAATTACAGCTTTGTAAAAATGAGATTAATGTACGACCCTCATATTCTTGCACTCACGGATTATACAATGACAAAGCACTTATAGAGCTAACTAAAGCGCTGTAATGACTTTTGTGCTTAATCTATAGAAGATATCTTGAGTGACACAGACAGTAATTAGTTATTATACAGAGTATGTAGGGTGGAAGGATGAACAGAACCATTCATCATAAGGGTTTCTTGGGTTTGGCTTTGGTTATGGCTGTGAGCATCATCTTTTCAGAGCATATAGAGCTATAAAATGTATTGAGTTCACGATAAATAAGTAATCTCAGATTGTTTTCTGAAGCATGGCAAAGCAAGACTGCTTGCTCATAGTTAATATATAAAGAGATTCGGTAACACTTTCTATGAAGCCCCTATTTATAACACATTATAAGGGTATTTCTAAGGCATTATAATGAATGCATAATGCATTATAAGAAACCTTATAATATGTTATATCATTTCAAGAATAATCATAACAACAATTATAATACATTATAATACTTGAGTATTTGAGGTTATAACTTTTAAGATTATGATGATTTATAACACACAATGAACGGCATATTAAAACTACTTAATTTATAATGGACTATATCATATTACATTTATTTTTTACATTATATTATGTTTTATTTTGATGGTCCCCTAAGTCTATTGACTATAAGCTTAAACTTTCTAACTACATGCCAACTAACACTCTTTAGAGCAGGGGTGGGCAATTATTTTTCTCAAGGGGCCACATTAGAAACGTGGCCAGTTTTTGAGGGCCGAACCAATACACAACTCAGTTTTGCCTTTATTTCTCTTAATAAAAAAAGAATAAATGAAACACTACAGTGAGACTGAAAATTTGGAGCACACAAATGCATCCCAATTTAATAAACATTCATAAAAACAGTTTGAAAAATGTATTTTGAAGTGTAAAATACTAGCAACTTTAAACAAAGATGCAAGTATATGCATTTCAAAAACCAGCATCACAACATCAACTTTTTATAAAAAAGCAAGTAATGCCCCAGTGTTGTTGTTTTTTTTTTTTGCTCAATAAGACAAATCTAGCCTGTGTTAGGCTTGAACAAGTGCACTTAATTCTGGAAATGCAAATTTTTGTTTCAAAAACTATTAACTTTATACAACAATTTGTGTTTTAAAGACCAGCATCACATACACACAAGTAAAACACTGGGGGCACTTATTGCTTTTTATATGAAGTATATGATATACTTCATATAAAAAGCAATAAGTGCCCCCAGTGTTTGATTGTTTTACCTGAGAATGGCTTACTTTTTTCACGATTTTGTGGGATATCACAACGCTGGTTTTGATTACTGCATCCCTCGATATATAAAGCTTTGTAAAAAGTCCTTGCTGCTTTTGTTCTGTAGGCCTACCTGTTTAAATGATGCTGTCACCTGAAAATATTTAGTATCTAAAAGGAACAAACTAATTCCTTGTGAACTATAATTTACTGCTCATATCCATTGCCGTCATCATAGCCTTCACATTATTTCTGATTTGAGTGATCCATCTCTATAAAGCTAAATATGTTTAACATGTGTATTCCTGCTTAATATTAGGGATGCAACAATACAAGTCCACGATTCAATACGTACCTCGGTATATATCTTGCCACTTCAGTGTGGGTTTTTTTGGAACAAATTAACAAAATACTCCTGTAAACCTCTGCACACTAGATAAAGTGTGGTTTAGTATGTGTCTGCTTAATTTTTCTTTTGAGAGAGGTATAATTTTTTTGATTTTTACGCAAAATAGAATGGGTTTCATTCATACTGGATGCCAGAGGGCGCCCTTGTGCAAAAACAAAACAAAACATATATGCATCAAAGAAGTAGCGCTAATAACGTTCCGTTCCAGCTTCTCTAATATGGATAAAAGCATCGCTATTGCTGTAACTTATTAAAAACAAGATATAACGGTAAACGTTTTGAATGATGAAATCTAAGGACAATAAACACTCGTCTGCAATAATGGTTTATCTGTGTTCTTCAAGCCATCTCGGGTATTTTCATAAGCCATTGCTAATCGACATGCATTGAATATGAGTATAGAATTGCTGAATTGTCTGCCTCATTCTGTGATGAGAATCCACATCTGATCACAACATAAGGAAGTTATTTCAAACGCTCGACTGATGTTGTGAATTGAAAACAAGTTATAATGTTTTTGTAACTTTTGTTGGACAACAGGTTTTGAAAGGCTTATGATTGCATATCATTAGAATGGAAGTTGCTCTGCGTGTTGCGTTATTTTTTTCAAATATAAGAGGGGAAGCGTTTTCTCATTTCAGCACATGAAATCGTGGGCAAACATACAGCAAATTCCAAGAGAAATAAAAGGAAGGAAGATATTTAGATGCAAAACCGAAAAACCGCAATTCACAAGCGCGTATTGAACCTTGGATGTCGTACTGAACGGTTCGATATTATATTGAGTATTGTGACATCCCTACTTAATATGCAGTTATATTACGGACCGTTGGCATGAATTGTACTCATGACAGAGCGGTGGTGGAGCGCTCTTGACTATTGGAGCAAGTGAAAACCACGACGCTCCGACTTTTCAAAAATCCGCCGCTCCCTCCATTCAAAATCATACCTCTGCGCTCACATACTCTGATCGCGAACACATTTGTGTGAGGGTGCGCATACGGTCACACAAACAAAATAAAAGCAGCGCGGTTGCGTGTTTATGGGTTATTTTTGCGGTCAAATAGCAAAATAAGATTTCCATTGACTCTCTTTATCAGAACTGGTCATGGCACGGCCCATTTTCGTTTGAATTTTAATCAACCAATTACTTCACGCGGGCCGGTCAAGGATATCGAGAGGGCCGTATATGGCCCGGGGGCCGTAAAATGCCCAGGTCTGCTTTAGAGTATCAGTAGGCTTAGGTTATGGTTAGGCTAGGTAGAAGGTTCATGTACTTGCAAAGTTACTTATAATATAACATAATAGTTTGTCTTTTGGGGAAACATCGAAATTTAGTGTTAGCATATATTCAGCATACTAATAATAATAATTACTGCTAGCTGACATGCAGTTGCAGACTTACTTATCAAAAGCTGTCTGAAGGGTACCATCAAAATCATCAAACAGTTCATATTACACATTTATCTAAACTGATACCTGATCTTAGGGTTCTTTGGGAAATATTATTATAGTTACTTATAAGTGGTATTTGCATGCTTTAAGTAAAGTGACATGAGTAACATGGCAAGATATGAGGCTTATAATATGTTATAACTATGAGGAGGTAATCATTCTCTTAAAAGCTATAACCACAAATAAGTAAAAATTATAATACATTAAAACTGTTCTTATGAATACTCATGAGATGATATAACTGTCACAGTTCTGTCTGTTTATGTCATTGGTTTCACCCATTGTCTCCCCCTGCCATTCTGTTGTCATTTGGTTTAGCCCTCGTCACCGTCATCTGTTACACCTGTCCTTGTAATTATTAGTCATCTGTGTCACCTGTGTTTGATAATTAGTTTGCCTTTATAAGTCTGTCTTTGAGTTTAGTCTTTTGTCGGTCTTTAACGTAGTGTATGTGTGTGAAACTGCTCCTGCCTGTTCCTGCCTTGTTCCTCATTGGAGAATTCTATTAAATATATTGTTAATTGTTCACCTCGTCTATCGTCTCGTCTCGTCCTGCACACACCCCTTAACAGAAAGACCGACCTCAACAGTTTACCCGGCACGTTTTCCCTGCGTTTATTTTTTCTCGTTTTTACTTTTTTTTTTACTTTTACTCGGTTTATTTTTTTTATCGGTGTATCATGGACCCTACTGTTCTCCTGATCCTCCTGAGGCAGGGGGAACGCTCTCTTGAGGACCATACACGTGAGTTCCTCTCCCTGGCAGAACATTCCCACTTCCCGGATAGCAGCCTATGCATCTATTACCACCTGGGACTGAATTCCACCACCAAGGCGCTGCTATCCGGGGAGGGTCCTCAAGAGAGCCTGCCGGACTACATCGAGTGGGTGCTGGCGTCCAGTGGATCTCCCTGGACTGTCGGCTTCGTCGAGGAGGACGTCAGCCCCACTCACGACCCAGAACCCAGCCAAACATCACCCCGACATGCGGAGTTACAGCCCGAGCCCACCGCAGATGGAGTGCCAGAGCCGAGAGTGACAGAGCCTGACCCATCTGACCAGGTGCGAGAGCCGGCATCAACATCCGTGACGGTGGATTGTCACGTGGAGCGAGAGAGGGCGATAGAGAGCCCTGCCCACTGCACCACCGCTGAGGGTGAGCTGGGATCTAATTCTGGGGATTTAATAGACTTCTTCTCGGATCTTGCCCAAGATAACTCATGTGAGTTAATAGACTTTTTTTCTCTGAGCCACTGACCTGTATAGACTTCCCTCCCACCCGCCCTCGTCTGTCTGAATCTGCCTGGTCCCCGCTGGTTCCGCCCAGCCGTCCTGAGTTCCCGCTGGTTCCGCCCAGCCGTCCTGAGTTCCCGCTGGTTCCGCCCAGCAGTCCTGAGTTCCCGCTGGTTCCGCCCAGCCGCCCCAAGTCTCCCAGGTCAGCAGTCAGTCCCCCAGCTCACCCTCAGCCCACCACCTGTGCAGTGGGCTCGCCGCGGGACTGCCAGCTTCCATCGGCGTCTCGGCTGGAGGATTCCTCAGCTCCGCCTCCAGCCTCCGAGTCCTGGACTCCGCCTCGGCCCTTCGACCCCGCGGTTCCACCACGGCTCTCGACGCCCTCCTCTTCATCGTCGCCCGTCGATCCACCAGCTCCACCGGGCTCCATCGTCTTTCCGGCTCCGCCCTGGTCAGTCGTCACCCCATCGGCTCCTCAGGACTCTGCTCCTCCGGCTGTGCCTCGTCGCGCCGTCCCACCGGCTCCTTGGGACTCCTCCTTCCTGCGGGCACAACCTCCATCCTCTGTCGCTCCGGCTCCGCCGCGGATCTCCGGGACTCCGCCTCCGCCTCGGGCGCCAGAGCCTGCTCCACCTTGGCCCTCCGGATCCTCGGCGTCACCCCGGATCATCGGCTCTCCATCTTCGCCTCGGGCTCCTATTCCATCTGCTCCGCCTCTGTCGGTCGGCCCCATGGAGTCGGCACGCCTTCATCCACCATGGTTCCTCCCTCCGTCGGCTCCACAGTGGGCCGTCATCATGGCTGCGGTCTGGGTCGGTTCCTCCTGCCTTATGCCCCACCCATGTCCTCCCTGGCTCCTCCCTCCGTCGTCGCCCCTCTGGACTGTCTGGTTTTTCACATGGACTTTTGTTCTGGTCCTCCTCCGGGGGTTGCGTCCTCCGCCGGAACCCCCTCCTTCATTGACTCTGGTATCCTCGTTTTTCCGCCCCTCTCGTTTTTTCTTTTTTCCACGGCGCGAGGACGCGCCTTTCCGGAGGGGGGCGTAATGTCACAGTTCTGTCTGTTTATGTCATTGGTTTCACCCATTGTCTCCCCCTGCCATTCTGTTGTCATTTGGTTTAGCCCTCGTCACCGTCATCTGTTACACCTGTCCTTGTAATTATTAGTCATCTGTGTCACCTGTGTTTGATAATTAGTTTGCCTTTATAAGTCTGTCTTTGAGTTTAGTCTTTTGTCGGTCTTTAACGTAGTGTATGTGTGTGAAACTGCTCCTGCCTGTTCCTGCCTTGTTCCTCATTGGAGAATTCTATTAAATATATTGTTAATTGTTCACCTCGTCTATCGTCTCGTCTCGTCCTGCACACACCCCTAACAATAACATATTATAAGGTTTTTTATAATGCATTATGCATTCATTATAATGCCTTAAGAATACCCTTATAATGTATTATAAATACGGGCTTCATAGAAAGTGTTACCAGAGATTCTTTCAGGAATGGCGGATGATTCACTTGACATGACCACAAGGACATTTAGCTGGCTGTAAGTGAGTGCACTGTAAGGTAAGCACACTAGTAATACATTCACTGCTTTAATAAGATGGTGTGTACTAAAAAACAGACTTGAAAGATCAACAGTTTCCCTAATAAATGTGTGAGCGTGTACAGTTTGCTGATATATCTATTTTTTGGATCAAAACAACTCTTGATGTTCAGCTATAGCTATTAATTAAACATGGACTTGTATCATATTTTTTGTATTTATTGTGCTACGCAGAAGATTAATTTCCTTCGTAGTCTCCTTACGGTTCTGAAAGAGAGAAGTGCAGCACTTTGGAGTCTAATCAGGAAATAGGAGACAAAAGTGGAGCTAATTATCCCGAGTCCTCAAGGAACCCGCTTTGCTCTGGGAGTTTAGGTTTCTCACAGCTCAAGTAGCCAGGAACAATAAACTTACTACGGTAGTAGCCAAAAATAGACCCACTTTTTAAAACTTGTTTGTACACATGAACTACAGCTGCTGTTAAATTTAGCTACGTTATTAGCATAAGATTCTCCTATCCAAGGTCTAACTCTTTGAGACACCTTCCAATAGTGGACAAAACGATAAAATCTAAAACGAAATGTTTTCTGTTGACATCATTTTAAAATGTAATGTATTCCTGTGAATTTTCAGCATCATTAAGAGCTGGGGGGTGAAAACTTTTTGAAGATCAAGGTCAATTGTACTTATTCTGTCTTCGAGGAAGCATGTAAATAGCTTCTGTAGCTTCTGAAAGGCAGTACTATATGATTTTTTTTTTTTTTAAATTATCATCCTTTTCAAAAATGTTCACCCCAGGCTTTTAATGCATAGCATTTCCCTTCTGGAGCATCAGTGAGTGTTTAATCCTTTTGTTTGTTTGAGTTGTTGTCAGTGTGAAAATATGGATCTCAAAATCAAAGTCACTGCTGGAAAGGGTTCAAACATGTAAAGAATGCTGTAAAACCAAAGAATTTGCAAGACCTGGATGATTTTTCTGAAGAAAAGTCTTCATTATTATTGATAGCCCCAACATATACCACGTGATTCGGGTGTCCTATTGAGTCCTGGCTTGCAAACCTTTCCAAATCCTGTCCCCCTTTGCTTCCTGTCTACTCACTGTTCTATAATAAATGCCAAAGAACAAATCTTAAAAAACAAACAAACAAAAAAACTGCTCAGGCCCAGCAAGAGACTCATGAACAACCATAATGTCATGGATCATCTAGGTCAGGGCTGTCCAAACTCGGTCCTGGAGGGCCGGTGTCCTGCAGAGTTTAGCTCCAACCCCAATTAAACACACCTGAACCAGCTAATCAAGCTCTTATTAGGCATACTAGAAACTTCCAAGCAGGTGTGTTGAGGCAAGTTGGAGCTGACAATCTAAGAATCAAGCATATGAACTCAGCTTAGGTCACACTTATATTATCAGGAAAAAATGCCAGAATTTTCTCCCCTTTTTCCAACATGAAACTACCAGTCAATAGAGGCATCTCGCCTCAGACCGAGGATGGAGGGTTTGGAATCCTTAATGCGTCTGTTCGTGTTGCACGGCTCTGGATCAATCGCTGTGATAATCTCTGGCTGGGAATGAAATGAAGGCCTGCGGCGTGTCCAATCAGTCTGCGAGTCCTGCCAGGAATAGATGTGGGATAAGTATTGTCATCAGGGCCATTAGTGTGGCTGGACTCTAATTCGGCTGAGGTAATTCCACAGACAATGAGGAAGACCACTGGAGCTCTATTGAATAACACTGCGTTGCTGAGTCCATCTTTTTACATGATAAGATCTGAACATCCCTACTCTATCCGCTTCTAGTGCACAATGCTCAACTTCGGAGAACAATAAAAGCGTCTTTTAGCCAACCAGAATGAATTAGCGCTGACATTTCATAATATCAACTTCCGCACAAAATGATACCGACTGGAGCACACGCACATTTCAAACATTTTTCTTCACTCAGCTGACAAATGGAGCATACCGCCACCAACAAAAGACTACTTTGCCATGCCATTGATGAATTTATGATTAACAACGCACTTCATCTTGTCAATTAAATGCAATTTATGAGGGTGTTTTCTGAAAGGGAGGGATTGTGAAATGCGTAGGGTTTGGCAAGCCGCCTGTCTGTAAAAAGACCGCACCAGAATGTGATTGAAGACATACTTCACTTTATTTTTTAATTGAAGTGATAGTTCACCCAAACATGAAAGTTCTATCATAATTTACACAACTTTGTGTCCTTTCTTTTTTCTGTATAAAAAAGAAGATTTTATTTTATTTTTGGTTCATACAATGTCAAGTCAATTGGTTACCAACATTCTTCAAAATATCTTCTTTTATGTTCCACAACAGAAAGAGGTTTGGAACAACCTAAAAGTGAGTAAATGATGACAGACTTTTTAGGTGAACTATCCCTTTAAAATATTGGTAACACTTTATTTTAGAGTCTAGTTGCTTATTAGCATGCATATTACTAAAATATTAGCCATTTATTAGTACTAATTAAGCACATATTAAAGCCTTATTCTACATGATTCTACGTCCTTAATCCTATACTCAATACCTAAATTTAATAACTACTTTACTAGCTATTAATAAGCAGCAATTTAGGAATTTATTGAGGGAAAGGTCATAGTTAATAGTGAATATAAGTGTTCCCTATTCTAAAGTGTTACCATATTTGATATAAAATAAAAATAATTATAGTATTTTAATAATAAAATACATTTTGAAGGGAAAAAAGTGCATGCATTTATATCCAATTGACTTTCATTGAATGGGCAAAAACAGCTTAAACAGCTTTCAAAATATATGCTCATCTGTTCTACAGCATAAACATTTAGAACGACATGAAGGTGAGAAAATTATGACCCAATTTTCATCTTTGGGTGAGTATCGCCAGCCACAGGATGGGAAAGGAGGCCTACAGATCAAGTTTCTCATACAGATGCCCTCTAAATGTTTATCATGCTTGTCAGCGAGGAGCAAAGGATGGGATGCAGTCCAAATCTGTAAACAAACAAGTGCAGATTGCAAATTAAAAGCATTTATTGGAGGCATCCTGCATGACAGGAAGTTTAAACAGGTTTAACAGCACCACAGAGCAGCCGCTTCCTTGAAGACCTATAATAACCAAGCTTTGACACATGCAGGGTCATCCTCAGTAGCTCACCTAAGACTTGTTCACGGGGAGAGGACACAGCCCTGGATGGGTTTTCAGGCACGGCCCATCATCAGACTCGTGTTCAGCAAGGAGCCCGCTTTCGCTCTGCCCTGCAGGAGGCATGATAGGAGAGAAACTGCCGAGCGAGGCATTTCAGCATGTGCTTAACAAGCTCGCTCTCACCTTCCATAATGTGTGCCGTACATGCTGTTGCCCTGTAAGCGCACCAGGCATTTCTCTCCCATGATCCATCTCTAAGGTTACGGGTCTGAGAGCCGAGCGTGAGAGAGCACTATCTCTCAGCTCTTTCATGCTTTAATTCCTGCCCATTTAAAACATTCCCCATTGATAAATGTGGAAAATCAATTTGCCGGTGTTGAATCTCATCCGCTGGGTGCTCATTAAACCCCTTGTGAGCCTGTTTCCGTCAGACCACATTGTGCCTGTGCAGCTAAACGGCTGATGGAAGCCCCAGTAATCACACATGGCCACATATCACGCTCGTACATGGGCCACTATCTGCTTTTAGCAGTTACGCCACCATAAAAGTTCATATTCATGACCGCATTGTTAAAACCAGTGCTGGGGGTAATGCATTACAAATCATGCGAGTTACGTAATCAGATTACTTTTTCAAAAGTTACTTTGTTTTCTGATTTATTTACTGACACCTCTCCTGTCCCATGTTGAGAGAAATTTGGAGTAAGGTGCAGACCAGAGGCACTTCCTTCAGCTGAGGCTTTTTAATTTCACCTTTTGTGTGAAAGGGCCTTTACAGTTGCCAAAAATATAACTGTTGGGTTTTCTGTTATTAAAAATAAATGTGACCTTGGCCATTTTTTGAAATTGAGATTTATACACCATCTGAAAGCTGAATAAAATATAGGCTTTCCATTGATGTATGGTTTATTAGGATATGACAATATTTGGTCAAGATATAATTATTTGAAAATCTGTAACCTGTGGGTGCAAAAAAAATCTAAATACTGAGAAAATTGTCGAAATGAAGTTCTTGGCAATGCAAATTACTAATCAAAAATTAAGTTTGGATATATTTACAGTAGGAAATTTACAAAATATCTTCATGGGAACATGATCTTTACTTAATATACCAATGTTTTTTGGCATAAAAGAAAAATCGATCATTTTGACCCATACAATGTATTTTTGGCTATTGCTACAAATATACCTGTGCTACTTAAGACTAGTTTTGTGGTCCAGGGTCACAAAATAAGCAAGCCCAGCCCAGGTGACCAAAAGTAATGTAAAAGTAACATATTGCTCTGCTTTTTACAAAAAGTAACTACAGTAAGTAACACAATTAGTTATTTTTTTATGGAGTAACGCAATATTGTAATGCATTACTTTTTAAAAAGTAACTTTCCGCAACACTAGTTAAAACCCAGCTTTTGTAGTCAGGAAAAATAAAGTTTCAGAATCAATAAATAACACCCTAGTGTGTGAAACACTTTCCCAGTCAACAATGCACTTGGAATCAGCAAATATGGTTTTCTAAATGCAAAGTGAGTAATTTCTTACTAAAACAAGCAAAAATGGTAGTTTGTAGGTTGTGTATTTAGATTGCAGCCTGTGAAATTGCTGTTGTGAATGAGAATGAGAATGCAAAGCTACAAATATAATATCCACCCTAAACAGATTGGATAGCTTGACAAACAAAGTTTTTATTTGCCAGTAATATACAAGCAATTACCGTTTCAGTACAAAGCAGACGTGTACAAGTATATTTGTTAAGTTCATTTTGTCAATGTTTGGGAGTAAACTAGATCAATGGTTCACAGTCTTAGTGGATGAAGCCCTTAAGGGCCCTTAAGAGGCCTCAGTAAACTTCCAGGAGGGGTGCAAGTTTATTTAAAAGTATTTAAATTAAAAAAAAGTACTACTAGTAAATTGAATAATATCTCTAATATCTCTACACTCTCAAAAAGTCAGTAAAATACGGCCCAATGTACTGTGTTAATATGGAGGAAACTATTTGTTTTGATTTTTTTTTTTACAGGTGTTTAACATTTTTTTTGAATTACTCATTGCATTGTGTTGTGTTTTACAGTTGAAGGAAATGCCTGTAAATTTAATGGAAGTGTATTGGTAATTTTATGCCAGTACATTGTGTTTCTCTACAGATTTTACAGTGTTATCTACTTTAAAATGCTGAAAAATCCTCAAACCAAAATGTACTCCCTCGATAACTATTGTTCTTATTGCAAATATACAGTTCTTGAAATTTTTGAAATTACAAAATGAATCATAGTTGATTAATTAGTAACACTTTACAATAATGTTCATTAGTTAACATTAGTTAACTACTTAAGTTAACAAACTAAGAATGAATACTTCTACAACATTTATTAATCTTGCATTAAATGCATTTAAATTAAAATCAAAGGTTGTGTTTGTTAACATTAGTTAATGCACTGTGAACTAACATGAACAAACAATGAATGACTATTTTCATTACTATCATTAACAGAGTACTGTATACTGTATATGAATACTGTAATGTACAGCTCATTGTCAATTCATGTTAATTAATACATCAACTAATGAAACCTTAAACCTAAAGTGTTACTGAATAATTTCAATATCTAAATACCAGTTTCTATTAATAAAAAGTCTAAAAACAAGCAGCTATGTCATAATTATACCAGAAATATTAAAAATATCATAGCCTGTATGGGGTGGAGGGTTTTCGAATATAAATTTGAGTCAAAAAAACTATTGACATAAATGACGTCAAAGCTAATAGAAATGGACTAACAGACAAAAATCTCCAGATTTGGTTCCACAGGGTCTTTCATAGGGTCTAATAATGTGATATAAAGGCTAAATAAACTACAGCAACAATGAAAGTGGAAAAAAAAAAGTTTCAAAAGTTTTTTGATTGAATTTTGATGGATTTGATTTCAATTTTCACACTCCATTTTCTCTGAATCTCTGCACAGCTGAGCCAAAAGCACCTGTCACAGGTCACATCACAGTCGAAGACAACTCAACTTTGCCCATAACTCAAGACAAAATATGAAGGTAGCGTATTTAGCCTTTGCACAGCAGAATAACCTGAAATAAAGTTAGAGGTACAAGGAATCTGGAGTCATAATAAAAGTTTTGGCCATCCAGGCAGAATCCTTGAGCAAACAAAGATTGCTTTAGCTTTGCATCTTGTCCTTAGAGAGCATGCAATCTGGCACCTAAATAAAATACGTTACTTAAAAAAGCAGAAAACACCCAAGTCTGATGGAATTCCTCAATCGATATTGAGATAATTGCATGCAGGTCTCATGCAGTCTGTTTTGGCCGTTTACTTGGAGAACACTCAATAATGGAAAGATTCACTTGCGGAGTGTTTGCACTCAGGGCATTAGTCAACGTCTGGGTATTGATGGGTCTTGCCACAGTTGATTCATTAAAGGGACTTAGAGGAACTAGTAATGCACTTGTGGATCAGATAAAGCCACAATGCTGACACGCAGCCAAACATTCAGCAACAGAGAGCTCAGGAAGGCGGTCCGCCATCCGACATGCATGCCACACATACAGCAGTGTTAATAAAGCACCGCTGCAGACCTCACACGCTGCATCTGTGCATATAAAACAGACTCAAACAGACACATCCCGCTTAAAATTAACTTGAATCCTGAGACCTATTTCAATGTAAATTGAAGTTCGGCTCTGTTTAAATTAATCATCCAAAACCGGATGATTTATATACCGCGGAAGACACTGTTTACTGAGAATTTGTCATAAGATTTTATGTTTTTATCTTTAATGTAGGCTCATTTTAGAGACAAATACCAAACTGAGTGTTAAACAGAATTAAAGCAGTCCTTCACGCAAAAACATTTATTCATTTATATTGTTTCAAACCTTTGCTTTCTCATGTGCAAAACAAAATGTGAATTTTTTTGAGAATACTCTGCCCTTTCTTTTACAATGAAACCATTGATTTCCTTACATTTGTGAGGGCACTTTTATAATCACCTTATTATTATAAAATCCATATGTTGTCTTCAATGACTGTTTAAAATTGTATTTAAATTATACATGTCAAAAACAAGAGCTCATAGTGCTGCAATATTATGACAAAAATCATTATTGTAGATTGTTGCTTTTTATATTGTAATAAAGATTATTAATATCAATATAGAAAACAATGTGAAACATTTTAGTTTTGTTTTGAGCATGTCACATTCTCAAAAAACGTTGTTTAAAAGCAATATTCCACTTTAAGTCAAATTCCCTGACTAAAAAGCTAAATGTCCATGAGCTATAATGAATGGAAAAATAGGCCGAATGCACTTTTTTATAATTATCAGTACTATTTCTACAGAAATGTATTTTAGTTTTTACGCTTTCAGGGGTTAAATTCTCTGAAGGATTTTCTGTTCATCATTCAGTCTTTTTTTTCTTCTCATTTCGTTTTTGCTTTTCTGTCTTCTACTTTTAACACCCAGTGGTCATTTTGTAGCCAAAGCTTTTAAAATTTATTGATTGCCAGTTGATGAGCGGAAAGGGAATAAAATGACGCTGAAAAATAGCCTAATATCCTAGGCAAAACACATGAAACAACACAATAAAAAAATACAGTATTAAAGCGACAAACAAAAATCTCTGATATTCCAAGACTTAGACAAAAATATTTATATAAAATTCCCTGAATTTTTACATTTTTTTTTTAAATTGACATTTATTTAATTTTATTCATTTTCACATTTTTTGCCCCTTTGTCTTCAATTTATGGGGCATTTTTGTTGATTTTGGTGGCATTTTTGTCACAAGCCTTTGTTAATTTCTGACCGTGAATGAAGGTGAATAAGGACCAAGGCTGCCAAGCCTATTTGAAAAACAAATAATGTGTTCTATGGTGCCACTAAAGGGACATGGTTAGTCGCTTGCTAGCAGTAGCTTGTTACAATAAATTACATAAAATTTCACTTAACACAAACAAAGTAAGGAGAGATGACTGTTAGGATGATGGCAAATGATTCTCAGATAGCACATGTACATCTGCAAGATGTCTGTTAAAGATCTCTTGATCTGAAAAAGCACCTGCTGTGTACAAACGTCTGGCAGATGTCTGTAAGATGTCAGTTTTACATATATTCTAATTCATAAACATCTTAAAGACATCTAATAGATGTCTATTTGACATCTGATAGGAAACGTCCAACAGATGTATTACAGATGAGCAAAAGATGTCTTGTAGATGTAAATGCAGATGTCAAATAGACGTCTCTGAGATGTACATGTGCTATCAGGGTTTGCAGATCCTGAGCATCACTGACAAACATCTAATCTTGAAAAATGTGTGGTAATACTGCTGCCTCGTAGTTTTCACAACGCGTCATGAATCGGCTATATTGGTGGCACCGGATGTAAACAACACCACTGAAACGAACAAAACTCACATACATTTTCTGATTATTGCTGCTGAAAATGATCAATTATTGTAATGTTTTGGGCTGTACAGACCAGAAAAAAGTTGGAGTACTACAGACTGCCAAAAGTTATAACAAATCAAGGAGAAGAATGGAAAAACTGCCTGGGGACAAAATGTGTTTGTGGTTGGCCAAACTGAACCAGGATTTCCAGGGCAAGAATCTTAACAACATTCATGTTTGTTCTTATCATTTCCAGTCAGGTAGGTGAAATATTAGCCTAATATCTTAATTAATACTGCTCATACATATCTTTACCACCTATTAACTTTAGTTTGTCAAAATATTGCACTTCTATCTCTTTATGATTTAGCAGCTTCCACACGTTTTTTTCCCATGGTTTTGACAGCATAAATTTGAAAAACAACGTACCAGTATGGCTGCACATCCAGGTAACTAAACAAATCGTGACATAAGTGCAAGCCCTCTATACAGAGTATGTGTAATCGTAAATCTCGAAATTTAAAGTAAAAAATGAGCATGCATTCAAAAGCAATTTCAATGCCTCGCATATTAATACAGTTACCCTATTGCCCGCAATTTATAAACAATAATTATCCAACGATATAATTGCAAGAGGAAGCAATATAATAATGAAATAATAATAATGAAATATATTTCTTTTATATTTTTTCCCTTTAGGGGTTCCATAGTACACATAATTTCCTTTCCAAATGCGTAGCACATCCCTAGTTGTGTGAAATTCATTTTATTCACTAAATATCTTGATATCTTCTTAATGAGAATTCATGAGAGAAGTAAAATGAATCATTCCTTTGAATCAGATTTGAAATTCAGCACATACTTAGCACTTTAATGATACTTTTAAGATACTTTTGCGTCATTTCGAAGCTTAAAAAGTCTTAAGTCACCGTTGCAAATAATTAAACAACGAATACATTTCTAATTTTTTTGTGTTCCACAGAGTCCCACAGGTTTGTAAGACCATAAAGGTTAGTATATTATGCTAATTCACTATCCCTTTAAACCATTTCATTTTCTGCAGGTTTTTTTAAACACATAATTCATTACGGGGTGATGATTCCCAGATAATAATTTATGTATTCTTGGTGCACTGACTCTCACCAGTGCATTTTCTGTTCGACTTAATAAACCGTAATTGCTGGCAGCAATCAGTCTATTACGCTACTTCCTCTCATTCGAATCATTTAAATCACTTGAAATGGATTGTAGCACAATGAATATAATTTTTCAGACTTTTCAAAAGGAGGATGAGCAATTAACGCTTGTCGATTAAGCCTATGTCAGGCAGAATACATCTCAAGAGTGACTGAAAAGGAATGGAAACATTCCCTCTGAGGTGATATCTTTAAATGAATAACCTGACATGATTAAACTTGATCAATTAAATATTTCTGAGTGGAAAATTGGACCCCTTTTCAAACACATTACCATCAAAGCGAAGGCTGTAAACAGCATAAACAATAGCGAAAGCGCTGCTATCAAACCGCAATGCCACTCTGAAGTACGATTAAACAGGTAGGTGATTAAAATCGAATGATATTCGCTTTTCAAATTCATCTAAAAGGGAAAAAAAACATAATTAGAGAGACAGGAAATGAGCTTAGAAACATTAGCCAAGACGTTGCATTGTTTCTCAGCTTCTAGCTTGTCCCCAACAAATAACACTAGTCTATATTTTGCTTGTTGACAGCACATTCACTCTTGCCCTCCTGCTTTGCACTCTTCTCTCGCCGTATTGTTTACGTGCGTCTACACTGGGTCCTCCTCATTAGAAAAGGGCGGCTATGCCAACAGAGGCAGGGACTCCCGCCGTGTCAATCACATCCACTGCTCCAACTATCTTACGGCAAAGACATGCCAATCAATGCTTCATGACAGATTGATGAGTCCAGGCTCTCGGCTAGCAATACCGTTTGGAGGAGACCAAGGCCTAATCCATTCGCCAGATGAGATTTAGCAGTTCTCCGGTAATTCTAAAGCCTAGTATTATCAAAGTGATTCATTACATGAATCTAAACGGTGAGAATTACTCGGACTGAATGAACAGCCATCAGCCAAAGTCACATAAAATGGCTTACTCATTTACCATTTTGGTTACGTGATGCGGCGAGGAGCACTGAAACACCGTGCATCTGTGAGTGTGAATGAAAGGGGCTTATTTCACAGCAAATGTGCTTTTCTTCAAAGCTGATAGGACAGCTGTTGCACAAGAGTCACGTGTAATATCCATCCAAAAGCCCCCTGCTTATCAAAAAGACATTCAGCCATTTACATGCCATTAGACAGTCTTATCTTCTCCCTGCCATTTATCAAACACTGGCAGTTACGTAAGGATTTTTACCAAGCAGAGCATCAATAATAAAATTGAAGTCGATACCAGTAATTATTTCACTTGTACACATTATTCAAAAGTTTTGGGTGAGAAAGATCTCTTTTTTACTATTAATTAATACTATTTTACAGCAAGAGCACACTAAATTCATCAAAAGTGGCAGTAATAATGTTACAAATTAAAATGTTGTTCTGATTAAAAAAAAGCACAACTGTTTTCAACATTTATATTAATATATTAATACAAAATATTTTTTAATAATCAAATCAGCAAGGATCATGTGGCACTGAAGACTGGAGTAATGATGCTGATAATTCAACTTTGCATCACAAGAATTAATTATATTTTAAAATGTATTCAAATAGAAAACAGTTATTTTAAACTATCTTTTTTTATATTTAAATTCTCTTATGCTCTTTTATACATCAAATAATTCAGTTTTTTAAATATTATGACTTCCACAAAAATAATAATATTTTTATATATTATATTTTATAACATTATTTTATTATTATTAATATAATATTAATTGATAATAATACGAACCATTATTTTTATTAAATGACAAATAATAACTTATAATAACAGCACCAAATCGTTTTTTTATATATATTATTTCTTTGTGATGCAGAGTAATAATGCTGAAAATTCAACTTTCCCATCACTGGAATAAATTATACTAAATTATAAAATGGAAAACAAATATTTTAAACTGTAATAATATTTTATAATATTACAATTTGTATTATTTGTATATATTGTATTAAATCAAATAAATGCAGCCTTTGAGAGCATAAGAGACCTATTAAAAAAACATTAACAAATCTTAATTATTCCAAACATTTGACCCGTAGTGCATGTCCATATTTTATTTTACTTTATTTTATTTTTTAATTACTTTTGGTTATTTATTTATGTATTTATTGAAAGAAACTAAAAT
This sequence comes from Garra rufa, assembly GCF_049309525.1. Taxonomy (NCBI): domain Eukaryota; kingdom Metazoa; phylum Chordata; class Actinopteri; order Cypriniformes; family Cyprinidae; genus Garra; species Garra rufa. The sequence continues at coordinate 30,820,747 of NC_133361.1, read as the reverse complement.
GATCTAAAGTGACAGGAAAGACATTTATAATGTTACAAAAGATTTCTATACCAAATGAACACTGAAATTTGCTAAAATTGGCAAAGTAACAAAGTTAAAAACAGTTGAAATAAGCACAATTAAATACTAAATATTGCCAATATACTGTATACACAATAGCCATTGTATTAAAAAAATCAATCAAAATATTGACCAATAACCCATATAGTACCAATATATCCCTTACATTCCTATTTTATTATTGCTTCGCTTCTATTTTCTCGCATACATGCATTTTCTATCTGTGTGTGCAAAAATAATATGTTCACTGGATCGGTATAACAAGACTAATGACACAATAAAAACATGGTTTTTGCTCCCTTGCAGGCATCCTGTGCCGAGTGCGCATGTTAAAGTGGTTTACAACATAATTTGGCAATTTGTACACTACAAACCTCATCTGTTAGATTACTGTTAAATGCATAAAAACACCCTGGTTTTGCAGTCTCAAATAAACATCCCAAACCCAGAGTATTTCAGAGGTACTTACAGCAGAGTAGCACAAAATTGCTCAGGCCTACCTCAGACGTGTAGTTTGAATGCAACATTTGTCGGATTCGTCACGAAGGCTCCCCCTCAGAGAATGAATAATTTACTTGAGCAAGTCATATCAAATGGAACTTAAAAGGTATTTGTCTTTGCTCTTGAGTAATCCAAATGTTTCCTTTGCACCAAATGTATTATTCATCAAGGCCTTGCATGCCGTGGCAGAGATTGTGTGTACCTGAGTGCGACTCGGAGTACGGCACTCAACGTTTCCACGTTCGCGCTGGTCAACATCACACTTGCGCTCAGGGTGACAGATACCTCGTTTCTCCAACACTACATAAAATCACCACAGACTTGGAGCCGTTTCAAACGTACACAGTGGCGTCTCCGTGTGTGGTTGCTGTGAAATATGGCGCTAAGTCTCCAGCACTATGGCTTTAGATAAGACTTGAGTGCTGGCCAGACTGCTTGTGATGCAAGATCACAGTGAAGGATCTGTCTCTCTCTCATTCCCTCTTGGTCCAGCTCTAAGGATTTAATACCACTATTGATTTCTCCACTTTAAGAGAGAGCCTTTCAAATGGCATCAGCAAATGAACTTAGAAACTTTGTCCTCCAGCATGCCTTTGAACTCTGGGATTCGATGAAGCTGCTCATTGTACATGAAATTACTAGGACTGTCAATTGGTTCAACATTTAACCTAATTAACTACAGGATTTGCTGATTAATTCATCAAATGAATTACATAGTGTTGTTGACCAGCTCATTCAAGCTCATTGAGTGAAAACCAAGACCGGAAGAGTGTTGAGTCTGAGTGCAGACTGAAGCCACATTTTCATGAGTCTTTGACAAGATTATGAATATTATATGCTATTGGATTTGACTTTTGACACAATTGGAATAATTCAGATTTTTAATTTTTTAAGTATCAGCTCACCAAGATTGCAATTATTTGATCACAAATGCATTGAAAACAGTAGTATTGTGAAATATTATTACAATTTCACATTGAAAACCTAATACACTGGCATTCAAAAGTTTAAGAAAGTATGATTAAAAAAATTAATACATTTATTCAGCGAGAATGCATTCAGTTAATCAAAAGCGAAATAGGTTTCTATTTTAAATAAATGCCCTACTTTTGAACTTTCTAAACATCAAAGAATCCTGAAAAAAAATACCCACAAAAATTAATATTAATTAATACTAATAAGAAGAACCATTGTTAATAATTCAGTACAAATAATAACTGATAATAACACATCACCAAGTCATCATTTTGGAATAATTTCTGAAGGATCATGTGACATTGAAGACTGCACTAAAAATAAAAAATAAATAAAAAAGGTCTTCATGAAATGTTTGCAACATCCTTTGGTTAGCCCTTAAATGCATGAATGTTTCGCCAATCACCATTACATATTCGGGTCTTTAGCGACCCGGGCCTATGTAATCCAGCATGGATGGATTTCTAACTGCTGCAATAGCAAAAAACTCTCTTAATCTTTTAAGAACAATTACAGAAGAATAAAATAAGCAGATGATTTTACCATCGCCGTCATCCCCAGAGCGCACTTCTACGGTATATTCAGCATCTAGCTCATATTTGCGATCAAAACCATATTCGCAAAACTATTGTTTTCAATAACTTCAAAATCAATATTTTGATCACTGGCAGTTTATTCACCACATCCACCATCGAATGACAGTGACATTTATATTTTATGGCATACAGTAATTGCTCTTCAGTAAAGCCATTCAAACCAGTTTAATATTTGGTGATGATACTCTTTTGTTTTATGCCTGCGGTAATTATGAGTGAAAAATCATGTCATTTTTGTCTATTAAACAGTGCCACCTCGAGGAATAAAAATGAATTGCATGTATTGAGTCATCAGACATTTTATTTTTTGCGCAAAAAAAAAAAAAATTTACACTATTACACACCTCGGATCTCTAGTGACCCTATACGCTTTTAATAAAAAAAAATATCAGAAAACAGACATTCTTTTAAATGTTATTCTTTTTTTCTTGTTATATTGTTTATAATGAATAGATTGAGGAATACTAATAAAGCTGATAAAAAAAACACCCTTTTTTCCTTGTCAAAAACACCTCTGCTCACAGCAACCTGTTTTGGTTCATGTCTCTTTAAATGATAAAGAGCTACTGCTTACCCCGCCCCTCTCTTCTATTTTTTGTCTTTGGTGGCGCATTACCATCAAAAACAAAACTAATCCACTGCGTCCTCATTGGCTCTGATGTCTGGACAATTGATTTATGTTCACTTTTAAATCCAACTACAAAACAACTGCATCACTACATCTGCTTGAGCATGGAGAAAATGGCAGACAGTGTATAAACGGCTGCGGGCTGAAATATGCTAATACGGGACAGTCCGTCAGCGGCCGTGGGCGGAGCCTGAGCAATATGACGACATACTGCTCAGAAAATTAAAACGGCTTGATAAATGAGACTGTTTAGGTTTTTGGGGGATTAAAAAAAGAAGTGAATGGATTTTTATCATTGTAGGGTGGTTGTGTCCACACACTGCTGAGACACATTTATATGCAAACACCATGTAAAAGTGAATTTTGCATCTGAGGTATCCTTTAATAATTCCAAACTTTTGACCTGTAGTGCAAATCAATAATTTGGGATGAATGTCTCTCAAAGTAGTTTATTATTGTTGCAGATTAGTACTATTTACTAAAAATGACAAAAAGTGGTTTTAAAATATTAAAATATTATATTAAAATATTATACTGACCTACAATTCACAGCAATACACATTTACACATGTCTCAGTGTTTACTCAACTGTTTCCTTTTTATTTATTATGTAACAGCCTGTATGTTCAGTTTCTCCACCACAACTTTTAAACTCTGCATGCCAGACCAAACTCAGTAGAACTGCCACTGGGACGGAGGTGGTGATTTCACCTATGAGTGACCTCTCTCTGGGCATCCCTAAGCTGACACTCACACACACACATACAGGGATACATCTTGTTTGGACTATCTCCCAGATCAATTTGCATCATGCAGGGACAGATCGTATGTTGCAGACAGACACCCTGGCTAGTGTTTTCCCCTAGACAAACTACAGTACTTGTACAATATTTTAGTAACCAGGACTCGTGCACCATGTCATTATCTCCAGTCCAGCTTTCATGGGGAGAAGAAATAATGTTGAATGCTATTTACTTTTTTGGTTTTGAGAGGTTTTATTTCTATATTATTGTTACTATTATATTAACATAATATTTAGAAAATATTCACTATAGTAATAACACAGTAATAGCCCTTATCCTAAGATTAAGTGTTTGTGACATACATAGGACTATGGTAAAGTACATTATCTAAATCTAGTTTGTATACAATGGCCTCAAAGGTACACTACCATCTAAAACTCTGCAATCGGATTTTTATATTGAAAGAAATTCATAGTTCTATTTAGCAGGGATGCAATAAATCTATCAAAAGTGACAGTCAAAACTTGCACATTGTTATACACGCACACACACACTGCGTGATTTGGGATCAGTATTATTATTATTTTTTTAGAATTGTCTCATGCTCGTTTACTTGAGAAAAAATACTGAAAAAAACAGTAATACTGTAAAATACTATTACAGTTTAAAATAATGTTTTTTTCTATTTTTATATATTTTAAAATATAATTTATTCATGTGATGCAAAGTTGAATTTTCATCAGCCACTACACAAGTCTTCAGTGTCACACGATCCTTCAGAAATCATTTTTATATGCTGATTTATTATCAATGTTGGCAACTGTTGTGTTGTTTAATATTTTTTGGAACCTGTGATACTATTTAATGAATAAACAATTAAAAAGAACATCATTTATTTAAAAATAAAACTCTTTTCTAACAATATAAGTCTTTGCTATCACTTGTTATCAATTTAACACATCCTTGCTGAATAAAAACATACATTTCTTTCAAGAAAAGAATAAAAATCTACTAACCACAAACATTTATATGGCAGCTTATGTTGTTACAAAATATATCTATTTTAAAGAAATGCTGTGCTTTGTAACTTTTTATTCATTCACGAATCATACGCTTCAACAAAATATTAAGCAGCACAACTCTTTCCAACATTTATAACAAATCAGCATATTAAAATGATTTCTGAAGGATCATGTGACACTGAAGACTGGAGTAATGGCTAATGAAAATTCAACTTTGCATCACAGGTAAAAATTATATTTTAAAATATATTAAAACAAACAAAAAAAAAAACATTATTTTTAACTGTAATAATATTTCACAATATTACAGTTTTTTTGTGATTTTTTTGATTAAATAAATGTATGAGCATAAGAAACAAACTTAATTAAAAACAAACTTTGCTTTCTATCAAAAAATCTTTAAAATAATATCATGGTTTCTACAAAATATTAAGCAGAACAACAGTATTAAAATCATTTCTGAAGGACCATGTGACATTGTAGACTGAAGTAATGATGCTGAAAATGGCTTTGCCATCACAGGAATAAATTACACTGAAATATATAGCTATTTGAAATTGTAATAATATTTCACATTATTACAGTTTTCACTGTATTTTTGATCAAACAGCATGAGACTTCTTTAAAGCACATCTTACCAACCCTTTTGAACGATAGTGTCAGGTACTTAAGATACAATGTCCGAATGACATTATATTACATATAAATATGTAACAAAATATCAAACCAAGTGAAATGATCTAATTTTAGTTTTTTAGTGAGATGAAGGTCATATTATTTGGATGTATTTATAGCTACAGCTTTCCTGTAGCTCAGTGGTTAGAGCATGGCAGTAACAATGCCAGAGTCATGGGTTCGATCCCAGGGATTGCATGTACTTCAATGTAAAGCAATGTAAGTCGCTTTGGATAAAAGCGTCTGCCAAATGCCTAAATGTAAATCTATTGAAGTCATTTCTTACTTGCCACTTTGGTACATTCAAACATTTTTTAAATGTGGCTAAAGTGTCAAATTCTTTCAATGGTTTTCCTAAAACCATAAAATCTCATCATCTAATTGACACATTCTGTCATCATAGCTCTATATTCAGTAATGAATATGCTTGACTTTTTACTGTTTGCCTTGAAAATGTCTCACTTGGTGGGAGCTCGACAGTGATTTGTCACTATACTGGCACCGGGTGGCTTTTGCCAACTTCATTAGAACAATGAATCCGCAAGAGGCCTATTCCAGTAGGAGCCAGCAGGACGCTCGCACTCTCAAACGGATCGCTTTCCTAATGAGTGCCCGTTCAGTGTCTTTCACTTAATTAGTTTCCCATGCCTTCAGTCAGTAAATAAGTCTGTAATGTACACACCAAACTAATGACGCTCAAAATCTCCCCTTGAAGTGATCTTTGTTGACGCTTGGTTGAAGAGGAAAGGACTGTTACTGCTCTCCTGAACTGAAATGAGTGCATCAATCAATTAAAATATCACTCAACGGCCATATAATATTGCTTATGGCACTTCCTCAGTATTTTAGACAATTTGATGGCTTGGTAGTCGTGCCCTGCCTCTGTGCGTGTTGCGGGTCGCTTCCTTTTTATTGGGCCCAGTAGTATGTACGTGATGTAACGCAGGGGAGCCTTTGGAGAACAACAAAGGACATCTGTCTTTTCAACTGATAAGTCCTACGGCAACATCGCAGTATGAATGAAGAAAGGATTTGTCAGCTCAGCTGTTTCCTCCAAAACAAAGACTTTCGAACTCTCAAAGTCACCGTGGTTTGCTCTTCCTTTAGTCACACCTGCCAGGAGTCACGAGTAACACTCTAATCATCCTGTTGATTCGAAATGTAATTACTTGCACAGTACACAAGATCTTAAGAGAAAATAGCTAATTATCTATTTGTTTGGGTGATCGTTTAAAGAGGCTCGGATAATTGGCTGTGTTCACACAGTCAAAGCGTTTGGGAGTGACAACTGTATTTACTAACAGGTGTGATTGTCAAATGATCCTGTTCATAGAACACTTTTGTTAGCTGTGAATAATGCCTGTAACCAAAAAATCCCTGCTTAAGCCAGCTATACTGATCTTCCAGCCTGACCAAAACTGATCTTTAACTGATCTAGATGGTCTCTTAGACTAACCCAAGCTTGTTTTTAGCAGATTTACCAACTCAAATGTCCTCTAAAACAGGGATTGTTAACCAAGGGGACTGAGCCTATAGGTCTCACAGTGACTTAACTTTTGTAAATTTTGTGTTTTGTCTTTCAAAAAAAAACAGGGTTCACACAACCTGGATATAAGAGATAGCCTAATTTTAAAAGTGTGATTTGTAGACCTGAAAAAAGTCATGTAAGTGCATAAAATTGTTTAAATCTCATGCAAATTTTTAATGATAATTTATTTTATTATTATTATTTTATTTATTTTTTTATGAATCTAGTTTTTTTAGTTTGTTAGGCAAAGCTATAAAATATTTATTAGGCAGAAATTGTGAGGAGAAAAATATTTATAAAAATTCTTATCCAGTATATTACAAATAACTAAGAAAAAGTCATTTCAGTTTATTGGTTTATTTGTTTATTGGTTATTTTATTATTTTATTTTATAATTGTTTAATAATGTCTTTTTTTTTTAATCAGGCAAAGCTTCAAAAATATATGAGCCTAATTTAGCCTAATTTTAAAAGTGTGATTTCTATAACTGGAAAAGTCATGTAAGTTCATCAAATTTTTTAAAATGTCATGAAAATTTTGAATGATATTTTATTTTATTTTTGCATGATTACCATACTTTTTTATTAGGCAAAGCTCTAAAATATTTAATATTTATTTATTATTTTATTATTTATGAAATAAAATACTCTAAAAAAAGTCATGCAATTTTTTTATGTTATTTATTTTGTTTTAAAATTAAAATCTCTAAGTCTAATTTTAAAAGTGATATTTCTAGACCTGGAAAAGTCATGTAAGTTCATACAATTTTTTTAAATGTCATGAAAATTTTGAATGATATTTTATTTTATTTTTTAATGATTACCATAATTTTTTTTAGGCAAAGCTCGGAAATATTTATTATTTATTAATTATTGTTTTTATTAATTATGAAATAAAATTCTGTAAAAAAAAAAAAAAGTCATGCAATTTTTTTATAATATTTATTTTGTCTAATTTTAAAAGTGAGATTTCTAGACCTGGAAAAGTCATGTATGTTCATAAAATTTAAAAAATGTCATGACATTTTTTCTTTTTATTTTTTAAGAATTAATGTTGTTGTTGTTGTTGTTGTTTTTTTAGATAAGCATAGCTTTAAAATAAATGAGGTCGTCTAATTTGAAAAGTGTGATTTCTAGACCTGTAAAGGTCATGTAAGTTCATACAATTTAAAAAATGCAATTTACAAATGTCAATGATAATTTCTTTTATTTTTTAGATATATTTTATCTTATTCTATTCTATTGTATTTATTTTAATGTGTTTTATTTTATATGTTTTTAGTTGGGCAAAACTGTAAAAATATTTATTAGGTAAAAATTTAAATATTTTATTTAAAATTATTTTAATCTATGAAATCTTTTGTTAATCTATAATTAATGCACCGTTTTTGTGACTCTTTAAAAAAACACTAATAATAATAACAAAAATACAATTTTAAATAACATGTCATTACACGTATTATAAAAAGTGTTTTTGTTTATATTTTTTTAAATAAAAATATACCAAACTCATATATAATGTGATATTACAATAAAATCTTTTCCATCATTACAGATATATTAACAATTTTACATATGCAGACTAAATGACTGCTTTCTATAATTTGCACCTAGATACTGACAGAAAATCTGTGCCACTGCTGTAACCATAACAACAGTGACTGAAGTAAACATCGAAGATGGCGACATCCATAACGCTGGGAAGTCTTATCACAATTGACAGGATGTTATTTAATAAATGAGTCCAATCATAAGTTCATCCATCAAATCTTAATTAACCGCCAGCAGTTTTGAATTGCAAAGCGCATCATTTGCTGCGTGCCCAGACCACAAAACTGACGGCAGCAGCAGCAGCTCTGGTGAAAAACAGCGGCTTGCTTATAAAAGCTTCATTCGAGACAGAGCCTCAACTCACCCTCAAAATGCGAGTCCTGAAACTCTAAGGAAGTCATTTCGCTTACATGAAGGGCATGTCACTCTGGGTTAGAACCAAACTATGTGCGAACGTAACTGTATTTAGCCGCGTAAAACAGGACTGACATTGTATTCAACTGCTGTGTGAACATAGCCTTGGTATTGCAGCGAGAACCACATACGGGCTCGGCTTGACAGGTAAAATGCAGACGTGCCAATGAGAGACGTGTCTCTCTCTTTTTCTCTTTCTGTTCTGCCTGTTAGATCTCCTGCCTTTCGAATCCATTAAGCACCTGGAATGTAAGACAGCAAATTATCCTTGTATGTCACGCCGCCTGACACGCGTCCATCAGCGTAATGCCCTCAAAGAGCGATTGCGAGTACCCCGAGATCTTCTGCCCCAAATGTGATTGACTGTAGCTCCCGCTGCGACTCGAGTCTTGATGGGTGACGTGGATCCAGCAGTTGTTGAATCATGCATGGATGGAAGATGCCCGGACTGCGAGGCGACTGAGTTATGGTCTTATTTGTGTGCTGTGTTCAGACTCCCCCTCCTTTTCGTCTCTTCTCTTGGTGTAAACAGCATAGGGCACAAACCCTACTGTGACAACTGTGCCACACAGTCAGACAGGAACTTCTCTACAAGCGCGCTGACATGAGTCTGTGCCAGCGGGGACGGGCGCGGAGTGTTTGCTAATAGCACAGAGCTCATCTCCCAGCGGCCGAGCAGCTCTCAGCCGTCGCTGCTTTACGCTTTACTGTGTAAATCACACAAACCTCACATATCATCAGCGAGTGCCCTCATATTATCATCTATAACACAGAGGAAACCATTCCAATGATGTATTCTAGATATACGAATCAATATCTAATTTAAAAGAACAGACGCCGGTACATGACTGTAATTTCCTCTCTGCTCCCTTTTAAGACGTCTCACAATCTATTGGAATGCCAGTCAAGAGCTGATATTTCGCATAAAAAATTATTAAAAAAACTAATTTCACAAATTAAGACACTTTTGATGAAATCCAAGAACAGACATAGACAGCATTGCAACTGACACGTTCAAGGCCCAGAAAGGTAGTAAGAACATCATTAAAATAGTCTGTTATGAAGTTACGAGAATACTTTTTTTGTGCAAAGAAAATTAAAACAGTTTTCACTTAAGGCCTGAGACAAACTCTTAAAGGGGTCATCGGATGCAAAACGCACTTTTTGAGATGCTTTGTTGTTGGATGTAATAATGAACATGACAGTCATTTAACCCCCGACATTTGAGCTGCTGAAGACGCAGATGATTAACGTTACTTTTGATTTTGAAGGGAAGCCTCCCTTTGATCTACCCTAAATGTGTCTATGTTCGCCGCAAATCATTCGTGATCTAGATTCATCTACAAAAGTATAAGGCTTTCTTATGAATCTTTGCAAATCGCCTTTCCTAATAATGTCCTAGTTAGAAAGTTTTGCGGCTAAAGTAAACATTACGACTCGTCACCTCACAGAAGAGAGGGGTGGGGTGAGCAGAGCTCATTAGCATTTAAAGAGCCATGCAATAAAATGGGTTGCTGTGTAAAGAGCTGATTTTGAAGGTAAAAAGGGTGTTGTTTTACACTAGGATTGAGACATTTTAATCAAAGTATGTTATAGACTTTTCATTAAGGCCCTAAAGAATCATATCAACTTTTGGAACGTTTCGTGTCTTAGGACATCAATGTATCGTCACGAGCCGAAGGGTGTCATTTGGATTTGTCTGTGCATGTTTTTTTTGTTTTGTTTTTTACTTTCAAAGGTTTGGTGCCCATTCACTGCCATTATGTGACTAACAGACTGCAACGGTTTGAGTTAAAAATCTTTGTTTGTGTTCTACTGAAGAAACAAAGTCACCTACATCTTGGATGCCCTGGGGGTAAGCAGATAAACATCACATTTTCATTTTTGGGTGAACTATCTCTTTAAGGCTTCATGCACTTATTTTACGATTTTAAAACCATGGGAAACCACAGACGTAATGACAGGTTTCAACCAATTTTTAGCCTTAATCCCAAAGTATACTTAGTTTTTGTATGCGTATGCTAGCTTATGCGTACAGTTGAATGCATAGCCTTTCAAAGTATACTCTGTTGTAATGCATTACCCCCAACACTGATCGCGGGTATCACATCAGAGGTAGCCTGATTTGTAAATATCAAAACTGTTTGAGTTAGGGGACGCAGTTAAATAATCGTAATGACACCACACAACAGAGAATTTTTTGGACAAAAAAACATTTGCGACAAGCCTTGAATGGATCCACGCCCCCGCTCATTTGAGGATGCAAATCGGACATAAAATCAGCCTTAAGTGTGTGGCCAGCCTAACAGTATTATGAAAATACTGCACTCGTAGCACAAGACAACTTAAAAACAGCAAGAAAACAGCCAAAGACATAAATCCGGAAGTGTACATCATCCAACAATTCAAAAACAAAATGACCACAGACAAAACTGAGTACTAGTATATGGCAGAATCCCGCCTTTAAAAAAAAAATTAAAAAATTAAAAAAGGCAATCGCCAACAGGCAAAGTCATCGTTTCACTGCAGCTGCTGTAAGAAGCTCTGGTTTCAGTGAAATGTTCATTTGGGACTGCTCATGCACGCTGGCTGGACCAGCCTGAAATAAAAAAAAAACATTTATAGGACAGTTTGTGTCAGATTTTATTGCTGATTTTAAATATGTTATTTAGATGTAAATTTGCAAGCATTTTTTGAGATTTCAGTAGCTGCCCACTGAAGTCAACAAGAGTTGGTCTTGCATGAGTAAAACAGTATTAAGTAAGTGAGTATAAGGGATAGTTCACCCAAAAATGAAAATTATGTTATTAATTACTCACCCTCATGTCGTTCCAAACCAGTAAGACCTTTGTTCATCTTTGCAACACAAATAAAAATATTTTTGATGAAATCTGAGAACTTTCTGACCCTGCATAGACAGCAACGCTACTGACACATTCACATTGACCAACATGGAAGAGAAGAAATTGGTGAATAAAGTCATTATTTTTGTTTTCTTTGCACACAAAAAGTATTCTCATAGTTTCATAACACTGCCGTTGAACCACTGATGTCACATGGACTATTTTATCAATGTCCTTACTACCTTTCTGGGCCTTGAACATAGTAGTTGCATTGCTGTCTATGCAGGGTCATGCTCTTGGATTTCTTCAAAAACATCTTAATTTGTGTCCTGAAAATGAAGATTACACAGGTTTGGAATAACATGAGGGTGAAAAATTTATGACAGAATTTTTATTTAATATATTTGTCTTTAATATAGGTTACTGTTAATTTATAAATATTGTTCAGTAATAATTCATGTTCATTCATAATATATAAACTTGTGTTAAATTATACAACATAAAGTGTTAAAAATCTATAAGTACAGTAGGTATATGGAGAAATTTCCATTAACCAATAAATGCTGTTATCACATGTTAGCCATGAATTTCACAGTCGGATTTAAATTCAATTAATTCCATTTAATAAATGATATATCACAAATAAATTAGTGCTTGCTTGACAGCCCTAATACAGCTACACAGGAGAAATGACATTTCCCCCATCACATGTGCATTTAATAAGAGTCATGACTGACACAGAGGAGTCACGGTTCATGACAGCTTTTAATAGAACAGCACAAGTGCATCACAGTGAGTGCCGGCAGATGTATGTTACGCATGAAGAGAGGAGCAGCGGCAGCCTCAGGGATGCGGTTTCAGCCTCGTAGGTACGTGCAAAAGGTTCTGTCGCCTCTGATCAGATAACGGCAGCTCGTGAGGCCCCCTAGCTCTGTTCTCAGACCTGCCCTGATCCTCTTTTCCTCCTGAACTTCCAATACGAACCCTGCACTTCGAGCATGACAAATAATGGATTACGAGGATTAGAGGTAGACGAACATGAGAAGAGCCATATGTTTTGAACCTCCTCCTGACCTAGATGTATGTGCATGCAAAGGAGAGATAAAGCCGCGTGTGCACGCATGTTGCGATGATAGAGCAACCCAAGAGAGGGTGGCGCTAGCTGCCGCGTTCGCGACTGGCCGCGCTTTGGCATGAGAATTAATTTATGAAAGATAATTGTACATTTCCGGAGGGATAGGAAGAGACAGTGAAAGGCAATAAAAGAATGAGTCTACATCGCCATGCACAAATGGTACTAATGAGGACGGTGATCAGGACTAAATGAATCCAATTAAGAAGTTGTTATTCTCAGACCTCATGAATCTCTGTGTATTCCTCAGGGATTTACGGTCACCCTGTGAAGAAAACACGGACAAGCTGACCAACCCTCCCGGTTCTAATAGAAATATGTGGCTGTCCTTCTCTAGGACGCTCTGGATATTAAAGGAGCCAGCAAAGCGAAGTGTCTAAGGCCGCCAGACCCCTGGGATTGGCGGTAGGAAAACGATGGGATTACCCAGGGATTAAGAAACGATAAGTACGGAAACAAAACCACTTTAAGAAGACACTTTAATTTCACTGTGCCAAGTTTGAAAGCAGACAATAAAGCTCTTCAGCGCAACCCCTGTGGGACTGAATGGCTTATAAATGGAGAATAATAGCAGAAGAAGTGGCCACTGCAGGACTCTGATGAGCAGAAAGACGAGAGGAGGAAGAACAATAGCACTTGTGAGTGACTCCTCACCTCCTGACTGAATGTGAATTACAACGACAAGGCACTTCCTGCTATCGGCCTCTGGTGTCACATGCATGTTCATTCTCTTCCAAGGCCGATTCATTGTTATGAAATCGGAAATGTGGCGCTAGCCACTAAGGGATTGTCTTGGATGAGAAAACCACAAAACATCTGAAAGAAATAGCTGCTATATCTTAAAGGGGACACTAGATGCAAAATTCACCTTTACATGGTGTTTGCATATAAACGTGTCTTAGCAGTGTGTGGACACAACCACCCTACAATGATAAAAATTCACTCTTTTTTTAATCCCAAAAAAACCTAAACAGTCTCAATTATCAAGCTGTTTTGATTTTGTGAGCAGTATGACATCATATTGCTCATGTTAGCATATTTCCACCCTTATTCAGTAAAAGTGTAATGTAAAAGAGTCTTATTTTCTCCCGACATGAGGGCGCAGTGGATTAGTTTTGTCTTTGATGGTAACATACCACCAAAAAAAGGAAGAGAGGGGTGGAGTGAGCAGCAGGTCATTATCATTTAAAGAGCCATGCACTGAAACAAGTTGCTGTGAACAGAGCTGTTTTTGACAAGGTAAATGGGTGCTGTTTTACTCAACCATTGAGGAATTTCAACCAAAGTATGTTGCAGAAGTTTCATGAAGACCCTAAAGAATCATACCAATTTGAAAAACTTTTTGATGTAGGCGGAATTGCCAACCCAGTTTTTACAAAGAAAGTCAAACGCCCTTTACAAAAAAAAAAAGGTAGAACAACAATGATTTTGAAGTTGGAGGAGAAAGTTTTATGTTTTTTGCCCTACCCTACTGAAAAACACAGATGAAGAACTATATAAAGACAAGCATTTATGGTTAAAAAGTATATCGATTTTATTTATTTTAAAAATTTCCAATTGTTTCGCTAGATAAGACCCTTATTCCTCGACTAGGATCATGTAGAGCCCTTTTGAAGCTGCATTGAAACTGCAATGTGGACCTTCAACCCATTGGTCACCATTGAAGTCCACTATATGGAGAAAAATCCTGGAATGTTTTCCTCAAAAACTTTAATTTATTTTCAACTGAAGAAAGAAAGACATGAACATCTTGGATGAGATGAGGGTGAGTAAATTATCAGGAAATTTTTATTCTGCAAGTGAAGTAATTTAAAAGATTTTTAATAGAATTTTCAAAGGAACTTTTTAATTTGTGGTTAAAAAGTATATAAATTTGTATTCTTTTTAAAAAAATGGCTGATTGTTTCTCTAGGCAAGACCCTTGTTCCTCATCTGGGATCGTGTGAGCCCTTCAAAGCTGCATTGAAACAATCTTGACCTTCAACCCGTTGATCCTCATTGAAGTCAACTATATGGAGGTTTTCCTCATAAACCTTCATTTCTTTTTGACTGAAGAAAGAAAGACCCTTTTAAAGACTAGCTGTTTTTAACTTAAAGCTGAAGTGTGTTTTATGTTTCACTACAGCTTTAGCAAACAGAAATTAAAAAAACAATAACAAAATATGCAAAATACTTCCCTCATTTGCTATTGGTCAGCTGAAAAGACAGTCCCATGCAAAATGCATGCCATGGTTTGAGGCAATGTTGGGATGCTCATATGATACTGTACATTTGTGCCACAAATCTACAGTCTTTACATTTTAAGGGAAATCCTCTTAAAAATTGGCTTACTTATAGTTGCCTCTGTATATCGAGGATGTATTTTAACATCAAAGAGATTGCACACTTCAGCTTTAATTGCAAATCAGCTGCATTTAAATTGTAATTATCATTTAGCTCGCAAAGTCTATTCCACTGCTTGTTGATTCTGGACTGGATGATCCTTTGCCTAGTTCCAGATGGTGTGAGTGTGAAAATACAATGGGACAGGGGAGACGAATCCTTCCTGATGCCGCAAGGCTTTCTTTTACACCTCTCAGTGTAGGTGTCCATAATAGCCGGAAAATAGTAATGGACTCGGTCATTTTTACAACTGGCTGCAGGGCCCTACTGTTCGAGGCGGAGCGGTTCATACCAGACAGTAATGCAGCAGGTCAGGATACACAGTAAGCAAACGTCTTTGAAGTTTGGGGTTGGTAATATCTTTTTATGTTTTTTAACGTGGCCATTTGGATGATTTTGAAGTTGGAGAAGAAAATGAGATGGAGTCTTCACCCTACCCTAACGTTTTGTACACAGATGAAGAACTACATGAAGACAAGCATTTGTGGTTAAAAAGTATATCAGGGTAATTAGGATGCTTTAGAACAGCTTGGACTATTTGGAATGGTATAGAACTTTGGATTTTCCCATAGGCTGTGACAGTTTGCAAAGGGTATGAAAAATTTTGGACATGCAACTTTTTGTTCAAATGTATATAAAAGCTGAGAAATATTTTTTCCCACAATGATGCCTCTTGTACATCGTCTTATTATCTTTTGGGAGAAGCCTGTGTAATTTCCGGTCAAAAAAAAAAAAAAAAAAAAAACTTGCTGGTTGAATAAAAGTAACTTTAAGTCAGAATTTGCCAGGGGTATGAATAATTTCGGGCTTGACAGTATAAATATATATATCCTTTTTTTTTTTTTTTTAGAAAATTACCAATTGTTTCACTAGACCCTTATTCCTCAACTAGGGTCATGTAGAGCCCTCTGGAGCTGAATTGAAACTGCAATTTGGACCTTTAACCTGTTGATTCCCATTGAAGTCCACTATACTCTTAAAAAAAGGGGGTTCACAATGCCATAAAAGAACCTTTTTTGTCTAAATGGTTCTTTAAAGAACCTTTGACTGAATGGTTCTTTGTGGAACCAAAACTGGTTCTTCTATGGCATCGCTGTGAAGAACCTTTTAAAGCACCTTTATTTTTAAGAGTGTATATGGAGAAAAATCCTGGAATGTTTTCCCCAAAAACCTTCATTTCTTTTCGACTGAAGAAAGAAAGACATGAACATCTTGGATGAGATGAGGGTGAGTAAATTATCAGGATTTTTTTATTCTAGAAGTGAAGTAATTCTTCAATATTTTGTGGAAACCATTAAAGATTTTTTTAATAGAAAGTTCAATAGAACATTATTTCATTAAAATAGAACATTTTGTAACACTGCAAAGTCTTTACTGTCACTTTTAATCAATTTAATGTGTACTTGATTAATAAAAGTACTAGTTTTTAAAACAATTACATTATAAGCTGATCCCACACTTGAGGAAAAATAATTTAGTGCAGGGATGCTGGTAATGAGGGATTCTGTGAAGCAGGTGAGGATTTGGGGAAGCAGTGGTTGGACAGAGACAGCCGAGTGCACGAGGTGGAGAGAAACGGGGAAAACAACAGGCGCGGAGCTAGTTAGTCGAACGGTTCGAGACCTGATTTGTGAGTTTAGAGGCCGCACAGCTGCAGGTGTGTCACTCTGAAAGAGGGTCAACCGGGTGTAACTCACACGGCTACAGAGAGGCTTATCTTAATTCTGAAGGCTAGAAAATCTAAGATCCCATTCACGCGTAGTCCCTCTAATCAATGTGGACAGGTAATTCAGATGAGAGCAGGAGAGAGCTTACTGCTTTCAGCTCAGCGCTGCTGCATGGCAACTGCAAGGCACACAAACCCACACACACACACATCCATACCCGCAGCAATTTAATCAAACGCACTTAGAGCAGGCAATAACAACAGGTATTATGTAACATAATCATCCACATGAGCCAGGGCTGAGATTACTAATAACATGAAGTGATGAGCAGAACTGTGTTTAAATACCCCTATATTCACTCCCTAATTGTTCTAACCTGCCAGAGATCCTCGCAGAGAAACCCCTGAGAAAACATAACCACAGCTCTTTGGCATGTAGAGCGGGAAAGCGAGAATGACTCAAAAGAACTGAAAGCATTTGGGGAGGATTCGTAAATGAATCCCTCCAAAAGAAAAGACAACAAGCGTATTTGTTTCTGGCTTTGGGCGCATGCAGTTGAATGCCATTAGATGAGTCATGTGCGTACAGCATCTCTCCATTACGGTCATCAGTTGTGGACCGAGCAGGTGGTTTACTGTAGTGTGTAACACAGCATGCAGGGCAGAGTCTGGGGTTTCTCACCTGCTGCTGGCTGCTGTCCAGCCTCTGCTGAGACTCAATGCTCTAGTTCCCCCATCAGCTGCTGTAGAAAACACACCACACCGGTCCTAATGGGGATAGTTCTCACATTTTTTGACTCAAGCATCTACATTATGTGTGACTCTGGACCACAAAACCTTAAGCAGCACGGGTATATTTGTAGCAATAGCCAAAAATACATTGTATGGGTCAAAATTATTGATTTTTCTTCTATGCCAATAATCATTAGGATATTAAGTAAAGATTGTGTTCCATTAAGATTTGTTTTTAATTTCCTACAGTAAATATATCAAACTTAATTTTTGATTTTGAAGAACTTAATTTGAACAACTTTAAAGGCAATTTTCTCAGTATTTAATTTTTCCAGGTTTTCAAATAGTTGTCTCTCGACCAAATATTGTCCTGTCCTAACAAACCATACATCAAAAGCTTATTTATTCAGCTTTGAGATTATGAATAAATCACAATTAAAAAAAGACCCTTATGACTGTTTTTGTGGTCCAGGGTCATATTATAGTGATATATTTCTTTTTGATAGTTGGTTTCTGTATCTGCGCATACTTTCAAGTCTTAGGTTAAAAAAAAGGTACTATTGAACACTTACATTGTTGTTGTCCAGGAAAATATCTTTTTTAGCCATACTGGGGCATGTCACGCTGTAGGTGTTAAGTTGTCACACTCAACAACCTATGGACCTTTCTCACATTTCCAGGTTTCTCAGCAGCAGAGGTCATCATAGTTGGTTAAAATCTGAGAGCAGTGAATGGAATTCCCATTCGCTCAAATAGCAAAAGAAAAACTCCACTTTCAATCAAAGGTAAAAAATTGAGAGAGACTGATACTGGCAGTCAGAAGAGAGAACAAGGTCAAATTTACCCTTCTCCCATAGAAACACCCTTGCATTAGCGTTAACTAGTTTTTTTTTAATAGTTTTCTAAATGTACATATTTTTTTTTAATCAAAATATAAACTTTCATGGATTTATGATGCTAATGACCATTGAAACGTGTCATCACGGTCTTGTGAAAAGGGTCCATTATAGCATTTTAGACAAATTTAAAGAAAATTCTGAAACACACACACACACACAAAAAAATACTACAAAAGCTAAAAGGGGGGGGGGGATAAGCTTTATTTAGAAATGTATTAAGTAAATAATCTATTTAATAAATAGATAACATTTAAAACTAAAATCTGACAAAAGTATAGGATCAGTATGCTTTTTTAATTTAAATTTAATTAATTAAATTTTTAATTTTTTGTTGTATTTTTGAAAGAAATTAAAGCTGCATACTTTTAAGTCTCATGTCAAAAAAATAAAAATAAAAAAGCTACTATTGAGCACTTACATTGTTGTTGTAAAGGAAAGAGTCATAATGGGGCATGTTGTCACACTGTACGGGGTAAGTTGTCACACTAAACATTTTAAAGAAAATTCTGAAACAAAACAATTCAAGCAAAAAAAAAGAACATACAAAAATACTATGAAAGCTAAAAAGGGGAGAGAGAAAATAAGCTTGCAAAATTATTATTAATTTAGAAATGTATAAAGTAAATAATCTATTTAATATTAAATAATCTTTAAAACATCTGACAAAAGGGTTGGTACTTTTTTATTTGTATTAATTAAATTATTATTATTTATTTACTTTTGAAAGAAAATCACATTTTTTATTTAGCAAGGATGGCTTTAATTTTACAAAAGTGGCACATTTTTGAATCAAAGAATCTAAATGTCTTTATTTCACATAAATACTGTTCCTTTGAACTGTTTAATTATCAAAGAATTCTGAAAAAGAATCAGTTTTCACAAAAACATTGAGCAGTACAGCTGTTTTTAACATTGATGATAATAATAAATGTTTCTTAAATATCAGATCAGCATATTAGAATGATTTCTGAAGAATCACGTAACACTGAAGACTGGAGTAATGCTGAAAATTCAGCTTTGCATCACAGGAATAAATTATATTTTAAAATGCATTCAAATAGAAAACAGTTATTTTATAAGTTGTTACAATATTTCACAATATTACTGTTTTTATTATCCATTTTTGATCAAACAAGTGCAGCCTTGGTAAGGATAAGAGACTTAGTTCAAAGGATAAAACACAAAACAAAAAAAGTCTTATCTTACTTAATATTTTTGTCTTGTTTCTAGTCAAAATATCTAAATATCTTAAATTAAGATGCATTTACTAGATAAGCTGCCAGTGGGGTAAGTAAAATATTCTCGAGCATCTACCTTATTATAAAACAAGTATTTTACTTATCCCACTGGCAGATAATTGCACTTACTTTAAGCATACTGCACTTAATATTTTTTTTTCCCCTGGTAACAAGACTAAATATCTTATATGTATGTTATTTTCCTTCTAGTAAATGCATCTTAATTTATGAATTTTCAGATATTTTGACTGGAAACAAGACTAAAAAACAAAGTAAGATAAGCCTTTCTTGCAGTGTATAAAAGCCTATAAAACTAGAAAAACAAGCATTTGTGTAATTGGACTTTTCGAATCGAAACCTCAATTATTGAGATATAGTCTTTGTGACAACTAGCCCCCAGTGTCCCCTACAACATGCTGCGAAGGCAGCTGCAAACGAAAGCAATGGTTTGGAAACATCTGCAACAGTTGCCTCTGTATCTTACTACAAAACACAGGAAATCTAGTCTGCCGTTGAGAAATGTAACCGGCACAAATGTCTTAAATTCTTAAGCAGCTCTCAAAAATGCTTCTGCTCCTCTTTGCACCAAAACTCTGAATTACAGCATGTAAAAATTGTAAAATCCAATGAGCCGTGGCACTGTTAAATATCCCCAGGCTCACTAAAGCGGAGAGGAAGCAGTATACTGCACAGCCAGTTCCACAGCCAAAGTCTTCTGACTTTCTCTTTGATATACCATGCTTTCCAAAACTCCTACCAGGGGTCATAGGACATCTGTCTGCACGATTTCAAGTAAAGCAACGTTTTGACTTTGACATTATTCAGTATCAGCAAAGGCAACCAGTTCTCCAGGCAATTGAGTTTCCATTCATGCCTGTTTTTTTTCCCCGTGATCCAAACAGACCAAGCAAGAAGAGATCAACTCCAGAGGTCATAGCAATCTGCATTTTATTGTCTTACACACTAACCGTTAATGTTACCTCTGAGCACGGCAGAGATCTGCTACAGCGTGAGTTGTTGGGAGCCTGAAAGGAGCGAACGCAGATGCAATCCAGCGCAAACATGGGCATGACAGAGGCAGCAGTAACCTCAGGGCCCACTGCCAGCGTCTTACACTAGAACTACGCACCTGCTGCCAAAATGTGTTGTCCACACACACATATACAAGCAAAATATACACCGGCAAGCACATGGAGCCTTAGAAAACTGTCTGGCTTTCTTATATTTTCAAAAACATAAACAGATAATGATAGCATAATATGACAGACACAGATTTTTAAATGCTACTAAAGGTCTGTAGCAAATCTAATGTTTTTTGACACACACACACACACACACACACACACACACACACACACACACACACACACAAAACCTGCTGAAAAGAGCACCCTATGCATCTGTATATACACAAACACATACACACACACACATAGTAAACTACTCTTATGCCATGAATTCAGTATCATCTCAAAATATGTGTCCCAACTAATAAAAAATAATAATTCAACATAATTCAAAATGTCATGTTTGAATTAGCAATGGCAGTGTTGTCTGTTTCTGAGACAGTATTTGTGTGATATTGCCTTTATACAATAGTTCAATAAACAAGAAGTTTATATTAAGTAACTTTTTTGACAATATCAACAATTTCTTTGTTTTTGGTCTGCCAATCAAAATAACTACAGACAATAACACTGAAACTAATTAAATAAATGTGAAAAAGGGAGATGTTCATTTATGAAACAAAGATTATTGTAGTTTGTTTTACTAAAAAAATACTATTTTAGTTTTTCTACTTCAAAACTTTTAATTCAATGTGTTACTTTATTAGTATTTGTGACATTTACTAGCAATTTCTAAGTGTAAACTGTTTCAAAGTAGATCCCACAACTTTTTGTCAATGCTGTAGTGGTGGCTTGTTCCTGATGTTTCTTTGCTTTGGAAAAAACAGTTAGGGAAATGATTCAATGACTCACTTATTGATTTCTGAATAAATACGCTTTTTGTTAAGTGTTATTGTTGACATTTTTGCCTTTATTAGATTAGTTCACTTCCAGAACAAAAAATTACAAATAATTTACTCACCCCCTTTTCATCTAATTATGTTTTTTGAGTAAAACATTTCAGAATATTTTCCATATAGTGGACTTCAACGGTGCCAGTGAGTTTGAACTTCCAAAATGCAGTTTAAATGCAGCTTCAAAGGGCTCTAAACAATCCAAGCCAAGGAATAAGGGTCTTTTCTAGCGAGGCAATCTGTAATTGTCTTAAATTAATTAATATTTATAGACTTTTTATTCACAAGTGCTCGTCTTGTTTAACTCTGCGATGCATACTCTGTGCGCTCCAGTTCAATACAGTTAGGGTATGTTGAGAAACTCCCATCTCATTTTCTCCTCCAACTTTAAAATCGCCCTACATCACTACAGAAGTACCGACAAAGTGTTTACAAAGTGAATGTGCAAAGAAGATCAAACGCCTTTACAAAAAAGGTAAAACAGCGATGTAGGGCGATTTTTAAGTTGGAGAAGAAAATAAGATGGGAGTTTCTCAACATACCCTAACTGTATTGAACAGGAGTACACAGAGTATGCATGCACATCACAGAACTAGACAAGATGAGCATCTGTGGTATAAATAAATAAAGTTTATAAATAATAATTTAAGAATATTAACAATGTTTTGCTAGATAAGACCCTTATTCCCCGGCTGTGATTGTTTAGAGCCCTTTAAAGCTGCATTCAAAGTGCATTTTGGAAGTTCAAACTCACGGTAATGTCCCTTTTATAAAAAAAATACTGAAATGTTTTCCTCAAAAAACATCATTTCTTTATGACTGAATAAAGAAAAACATGAACATCTTGGACTACAAGGGGGTAAGTAAATTTTCTGTAAATTTTGGTTCTGGAAGTGAACTAATCCTTGAACAGTGTACTTTTTACAAAACACAATGGGAAGAAAGAGGGAAACAATATAAGGAAATGTCCTCAAGCCAAGATTCAAACTTGTGTCGCCCGAAGCACTACTGCGATTTATATCATCTACGATAATATCATAATTGTTGTTTTCAAACAATATGCGATTGAGTATATATTTAAAAAAAAAATACACCAAGAGAGTGCACGCATACAATCATAAAAATAAAGGTGCTTTAAAAGGTTGCCATAGAAGAACCATTTTTGGTTCCACAACGGGTCATTCAGTCAAAAGTTATTTGAAGAACCATATCTTTCTTACTTTTTTATTATCTGAAGGACCTCATTTCATTAATGTGCGTCATCACTACGACACGCCCTTTAAGAGACTTGTCCGAAATGCTTTTGTTCACACAGCATTTGTTCCGGAACTGATCCCGGCAATGTTATTCCCCAACCCAGGATCATTCCCGGGATGTGTTTGCGTTCACACAGAAGGCAGTGTGAAAGGGGCTTTAGAGTTCATGCTTTCACAGTGTGATTTAGTCTATTAAAATACATTTAGAATTCCCTCAGAATTCAAGATAAGGGGGCAAATATGTCTCTGTATGACTTTCATATGTCTTTTATACCATACAACTACAAGAGTAGTTTTCTCTCTAAATATCAGCATGATTGCAAATGTGATATTGATTTTATAAAACTCTCTAGTAAACAAGAAATTAATATTATTGACTTACATTTTAGACACGTTCCTGTTTTTCCTGTATTTCGTCAATTAAAATAGTTCCAAACAAAGCCACAGCAGAACTGTTTTGCATCTCTGAGCAACACAGAACGGGGTTTCGTTACTGAATCAATCAGCCGTTTAAACACTCTAAAAAATGCTGGGTTGTTTCAACCCAACATTGGGTCAAATATGGATTAACCCAGCTGTTTGGTTAAATTTTTACGTTAAATTTTAAACCCAAAGGTTGGATTAGCCCATATTTGACACAAAGTTGGGTTGAAACAACCCAGCATTTTTTAGAGTGAATGAATCGGTTAAATGAATGACTTAATGACTCACTCATAAAACATTATTTATGCATTTGTAACTGCAAGTTAACTGCATTCATGTCCTGCATTGAACGGTCTGTGTAAGTGCATCTAAATGCTACTTCAGATGTAGATTATGTGCCACCTCTGCATTGCAAACACAAATTTTGTTAATACCGATTTAATTTGATTGGTAACAGCCCTGTAGGGTCTTACTTTTTGAATGTATTAATAAAATGTAAGAATTTGACACAAAAGATGATGCATCCATTTAATTAGGTTAGAAAAATTGGCTTTATAAAGTAAAAAATGGCCATATAAGGTAATAATCAATTTAAACTGATTGGAAAAGGTAATTTCTTTTACTCCAGCAAACTAATCACTGCACAGAATATGAAGAATATCAAAAGCCTCGGGAGTCAGCTGTTCACTTCGCACACAAATGACACATAAAAACAATCACCAACTGACATAAAATGTAAACTGTAGAAAGAGCCGCTAAAAAAATCTCCACCACTAAAAATGTATGCAACAAACTAGCTTGTTCGCAAATATTCTACACTTTCATATTTCGTAGTTGCACTGAATTGTTTTCTCTCCCACTGGGCATAATGCACCCCTGTCAGTATGGGATGTAATGTAATGAATTAACATTTCCATTAAGTGTATTAATGATGTCCCGGTGAGAGCAGTGTACTGTATCGATTTCCATTTCAAAAGAAAGAAATGTCGTAAATAAAAGCGAGCAGTAAAATCAAAGCTATATCTGTAAATACTTATGTTCTTATATACAGAACTGGTTCATGAGACCTTTTTTCATACACTTTAGCCTGACTCTGACTGTCATCACACAGCCCATATTTCAGTTTCAATCCAGAGAGAATAACGTTTCTAAGATGAATTTACGATTAAATGGTGGCAGTCCGATGGGAGAGTGAACAAGAAAGCAGGGAGTGAAACTTCAAGCAGTGAGTATGCGATAAAAGTTTTATACATCACTCAACATGGCTTAATTTTCTGCTCAGCTGATTTGGTGTAAACAGAGGTGATATGTAAGAGAGCACATCCTTCAGAAAGCACCCTTCCGCTTCTTCACGGGTTTGAAGGAGGAGCTTCTGGTCCATCTCCTGAGGGAACGTCTGACAGAAAGGATCTTGCATATTTAACCAGCACTCCAATGATGAGATGAGTCCTGCTTTGCCATGCTCTTTTCAGCACATTCCCTTCATGGAACATACCACTGACAGACACAGAGAGGCCAAGTGAAGAAAGCTTGTTTGTGTTTTTTATATATATATATTTAATATGATGAAACCAGCATCGGCTCCACCAAGGCTCATAACGTTGGAGGTTTCTGGAGCAATGTGCGTAATGGAGGTGAAAGACACAACCGCTCTAATTAAAAGTACACAGGAAAAAAGCACGAACCACCAGAGATGAGCATTTAAGCGTGAAAATACGATCAGACAGTTAGGGATACAGTTGTTTGGATAAAATCATAAAAAAAATCCCCTTTTCACTCAGGGAGATACTCCCCACTGTTTTGATTGTGGGTAATGTAGATTTCTATGGTGGTCAGAGGAGATTAGAGTTTTTAATCAGACCCAGATCTTATTGGAATATCAAATAGAATTAATTGGATTTTCTGCCTTTTTATAACATGATTAATGTGCCCAGCCCTCGTGGCTTTAAGCAGCCGGGTGCCTTAAGAGGCTCGGCGCTTTACTGTATTTTCACCAGCATGCTTCACTCTCACGGGTGGAGAGGAGCAATAAAAGTCAGACTCAACACAAATAAGGTTGACAGCGTATGAACTGAGTGGGTTGATTAATTCAAAGGTCATAAGTCATAGCTAATCTGGTGAATTGTGTAATGTTAATCAAATAAGATTGGGTTTGGTTTGCCTCAGGAAAGAGAGCACTTCTTTTATTGCCTGGCCAATTACCTGAGCACATCCTTGGAGCAGTGGCGGCTACTGGTCTGTCAAATAGGGGAAGCTCATTTTCGGCCTACATCATAAAATTGTCTATTTATTTAAAAGTAAATTCTGCCCTACGTTCCTTTTCAAGAAAATGGTCTGTGACCCTGTCGTACCAACTTTTCCAGTGACTTTTCGTGTGCAGTTTCACCCACGACACTAGCCTAGCCTACTATATGAATGAATGAATGAATGATCTAAAAAAAATATTAAACTCTGTAAAAGTGAAACAAGGAATGTGGTGTATAATTGTGTGAAATGTATGATGAAAATCAAGCAATTTCGCCAAGCAAATATAAAGAAATAGGTTGCAGCAGTTTTTATTTCCACTGAACTTGAGAAATCCACGATGGGACTGAGCGCGAATAGCTTCAGCGATTCCTTATAGTACAAAATCGCTGTCAGTCAAAAGGAGATGCAATCTTTCGACAGACCTTCCAATCATCACGCAGAAGCTCGGAGTCCAGGCCAGCCCACTCCTCATTCACCCCCAGAGACGCTGAGCGTCCGTGGGTGGGACATAATCGCAGCATTTATCCAATGACCGTCTAGTTTCAAAGCACTGAAAAAAAACGTTCAAAGCAGCCACATTGAAGTCAATGGACGCTGGGCTTCAATGGGGAAATGCACTGTGACGCTACGGGAATGTATGAGAAGAAAATCAAGTCAGCCAACCTGCTATATCTAACTGATTCTGAACGAACTCGTCTTTGAGATGAACGTTTTCTAACGCATTTTTAGTCAATAAAATGTTAATACAATAGTATGTAATTTGACCATTAATTTTGTGACATTATAGGGGAAGCTGAGCTTCCCTTGCAGTCTTAAAGAAATCGCCACTGCCTTGGAGGGATTCATAGATTCGGTTATTGCATTTAGGAAATTTGAACGAATGAAGGAAGGTGGTTTGAGTTTGTTGGGGGTGGGGAGGATAGACAAGGCAATGAATTTCTTACAGTGAATGTTAGAGTTTAGGCAAAGCAAAACGTGTTTGCTTACTGTGTACAAAATATAGCTGGGACAAATCAAATCAAATCAAATATATGCATTTATGTAATCTATGTACTGTGTAAGCAAATGGCATTGATGGTACAAAATATAGTTTGGAATAATAAAATTAGATAAAATAAAATAATAAATAAAATGGGCTTTTTATGTAATCTGTTTACTGTGTAAGCAAATGGCAATTGATGGTACAAAATATAGTTTTGAAAAATAAAATAAAATAA
Source organism: Garra rufa (assembly GCF_049309525.1). Taxonomy (NCBI): domain Eukaryota; kingdom Metazoa; phylum Chordata; class Actinopteri; order Cypriniformes; family Cyprinidae; genus Garra; species Garra rufa. The sequence goes on along the minus strand of NC_133361.1, from coordinate 30,794,000 downwards.
AATAAAATAATATGTTTTTTGTGCAATAAAATAGTAAAATATGCATTTTATGTAATCTATGTACTGTTTAAGCAACTTTTAAAAAATATCTATGAAATTGAGGAAAGAAAAAATCTTTTAGAATTGGTATCAGGTTTGCACATTTAAATAAACTAGTTTAGGACTTAATACTGATTTTTAGTCATTCATAAAGATTACGCTTAAATATTAAATATAATAAGAAATATAATAAGAAATATAATTTCTTTATACATGACTGAATAACTGAATAACAGTTCAACAGATTGTTAAAATTACATTATAGTATGATATTCATCACTGGATTAAAAAAAAATGCAAAGACCTCTAAAGTGGGACAGGTCATTAAAAAAAGGATGCCAATTTGTACCCTACTTTTAGAAAGTGCCAAAAATGTATATTTGCAAAGAAATTGCTCTATAATTATTTTTCTGCACAAGCACAAAATGTTGAAGCTAACATCTAGTATTTGCTGGAAGCTGTTTGTATGCAGTTATAAGGGAAATATCAACCAAAAAGGAGAACTAAAACAATGATTCACTAAATTAAATTCCAAAGGCCTTTTAAGAAAGACCAAGACATAGCTTTGCCATTTAAAGCCAACAGCAACATCCATATTTGCTTCTCTTCCATCTAGTCCATAAATAAGAGCCTTAATTTACAGAATTATTTCGTTTTTTAAACTCCAGGAAAAATACAAGTGGAAAGTTAGAGCACCAGAGCGCCCCTGACTTTTCATCATTTGCAAATTTCATTGGTCTATAAGCATGCATGTTAAATATTGCATTACGAATCGATCTACACTTTAAAAGCCTCATTTGAGAACGACTTGATCATTCAGTATTCATGAAAACACTTTTCATTTTATTTCACAACACAGCCATTTTCTAACAATGGGTCCTGCTTTACCTGCACCTGATATCTCTGTAAAACATGCCTCTCTGCACATCTTTAAATCTACGGGCCGTTTAAACAGCATGTACACTTCCTCCACGGCTCTGTAAAAGCGATAGGATCAGGTGGAAGTAAATACCCTCAGCACGGCCTGATCACGTTCTACTTCACCCTGCTTTTCTACTCAAGCAGAGCCCAGAGGAGATGTTCTCACGTCTTTAACTCTCTTACTGCTTTCTGGCTCAGGTGGTCCAGCGCCGAAGTGAGAAGCTGTAATTGGCACGCAGTGCTTCCGTGAATATCCATATTTATCTTCAGGATAACACCTCACGCGTACTGCAATCTCCAAACCCATGGTGAGAAAGTGCTTTTCCCGCTCGCTATCTCTCTCTCTCTGTGTATCTACAGTATCTCTCGCTCCCCTCTAATCTTTTCCCGCCTTCACAATAGGTAATCAGCGGGTCATTCTGATTGGCTCTGAAAGCCGGCGATGTTTAATGAGAAGCAGAGGACATGTGGGTAAGGAGACAACAGGTGGAGCATCAGTCTCACGCGCTGCAGCTGGGGAGGCACCTCTGTTTCTACCAGCTGTCGGGCCTGGATAATAATCATTAAAACCGCAGGCCTGCAAATCATCTTCATACAACACGAGCAAGGCTGCCGTGAAGGACTTGCGTATTATCGCCTCATTTGGCTCGAATGTTTTGACACGAAAACGAGGGATGGGTTTTGATCATTTTGCGGCGTCGCCGTTTCGGAGAGACATGCCAACGTAATTACTGAAATCCACCTGGACTTTGGCTAAGCATGTGAACAGACGGGGGAAGAAAAGGCAGCTGAATGAATGTCACAGTGTTATCTGAATTGGGATGCCGTAAAAGGCTTTCTTTAAGCTTGGCATGCAGTGAGGTCGAATTTATTGCTAAGGGCACACAAATATACTGAGACTAAATTGATTTAATTCAGTAGGTGGTGCTGTGTGAAGCTGTTGCCCTGAAAGCCCAATGCTACGTCCACCTTCATTAGGCTGCAATCCATCATCGTCGGATTGGCCGCTTTTGCGGAAATGACTAGGCAGAGGTCTACATGGCTGGGACCACTCGTGGCAAAACAACAAGTGACAAACACAAACACTTTTTAAAAGGCTGCAAAATAATCTGTAGCTCTTTGCTGCTTCTTTTCAAACAGGTCTGAGAAAAGACCATAGGAAAGAAAAATCGCCTGTGAGATCTCTTTAATATCCCAATTGTTTCTACTAGACAACAATGCGATTAAACCAAGAAGAAATGGTCAAGTCTTCCTCTTCTAAGATTTTTTCTCACAAGTCTCCTCTGGAGGTTCAAAAGAGATAGCAACATTGTCACTGTGATTAGATTTGCCAAGATAGAAACTCTAACATCTTTCATCAAATTCTTCCAAGATCAAATTATCTGAGCTGTGTTATCTGCTTCATTTTGTAGTGCTGTACTCTTATGCTGTCAAATGCACTTCATTTGTTTCTCAGAGCTTAACAACAAAGATAGTATGAGGAAAATATGAGAGAGTTGTGATGAAAAAAAGTTAATAAGGGTGTTACGGTACATGAATTTGTCCTGGTTCATGCAGTCAGACGAGGAATACAGTCGAATACATAGGTGAAAACAAGAACAGCGGGTACAGATCGCACACAAGGTCTCAACTGCCTGCTTGTTTTAAAGGTTGTTTTATTTTACTCAAAAATGAAAATTCTGTCATTATTTACTCACCCTCATGTTCTTCCAAAATTGTAAGAATTTCATTCATCTTCGTTGATCTTTACCCAGAAAGGCAGTAAGAACGTTGTTAAAATAGTCCATGTGATAGAATAGTCATATGCGTTGTGGTACTCTTGTAAACATGCGTCGAAGCCTGACACAAAAAAGAAAACATTTGTTAAATAAAGTCATTTTTGAAGTATTCTTGTTAAACCACTGATTTCTCATGGACTATTTTAAAGATGTCTACTTTACTGCCTTTCTGGATCTTGATTGTGTCAATTACGTTGCTGTCTATGCAGCATCGGAAAGCTCCCGGATTTCATCAAAAAATATCTTAATGTGTGTTCTGAAGATGAACGATGGTCTTATGGGTGAGTAATTAATGACAGAATTTTCATTTTGGGTGAACTATCCCTTTAAATTATCAGTGTGAGAAAGTTTCAGGTTCTAAATGGCTATAAATGAGATTTTTTGTTTTATTTTGGCCAATCTCTATTCCAGAATTGCGCACAAACTGCATTGCAATCATTTCCCAAAATGCTTTTTTTTTTATGAAGTATGTAAAGAGGAGAAAATACTGTATTAAGAACAGATCAAGCTCACTGTTCGCGATGCTTAAAATATAGGAAGACAAATATGTGGGGGTTCATATGAATGTATTTCTGAGAGGAACTGACTATCCTCAAAAATGTTGCTGCTGTTCCTTAAGCGCCACCTTCTGTTAGAGAATAAATTAGCATTTTCTTTCAGTCCGTCTGCTGTTTTTGTTTTGTGCCGAATATTATGTTCGGAAAGGAAATGACGTTTACTACAGAACCCCTAAAGGGAATAAATACAAGATGGGAGGAAAATAAATATTTCGCTACTGTTCCAATAAGTACATATCACTTCAGTTACAAACAAAAAATGAACTCTGGGTGGTAAAACAGAGAGCACTTGTAATAGTTTTCATACACAGTTTCAATTACAGCTACATATGTTTCACTTTCTGAATGTAGCATGGAATTGGACTTACGATGCAAAATCCTTGGGTACGAATCCTGTGAAAAACATGACTCACAATGAAAGAGCTACAAGACGAGAGATCGAAAAAACAAGCTAAAACGGCATGCTTGCAATAGCGTTTTTACGTCACATTCACTTTTGTTTATACTATCGAGTAGGTTTAGGTGTAGTCCAGATAGTACGTCATTTTAAAACGTTACAGAGCATTAGAGTTACAGCGCCACTTAACTGACATTTCAAGTCAAAACTGCGGTGACACGTACAAAAACAATGTCATATAAAACATACCATATGTACGTTCATCTGTTCTGGGGGAAAAAAAAAAACATTCTTTTAGGGCCACTTTGACATTTCACATCGAATATGTCATGAAACGTACATGGCAGTACATATTTCTCATCTTGTGAAAAAGTTCTCACAGGTACGTTTTCATCATTAGATCAGGATATTTCAATGCTTTCTCTCACAATTACATCAGTGAGTAATTATACTGTATATGAATTGCAGGCATCAGGGAGGAGCTATTAAATGCAGGGCATTAAAATGCACTTTTGAATGCGTGCTCATTTTTTACTTTTACTTCCGAGACTTGAAAATTAGACTTATTTTGTACTATAGAGTGGCAATACTTACCACACATTTTACAAAATGTTTGTCAGTTCGTTTTCCATGCCTTTCCAAATTTGGATTCTAAAATTCTGAATTCCCTAAGCATCATTTCACAAATCTACACTCAGCCCATTCTGTTTTTGCTTTGAATCTTGAATCCTGTTGTACCGTACTCATATTGAACAGTGACCACAAAGCTGAGGTATGTACCGAACCATGACTTCTACACCCCTATTATATGGCCTACATGTGTATATTTTTTAAATTGATTAAAAATGTATAAATGCACACATACACAGAGATAGAAACATCTGAGCCAAAGATGACGCTTAAATGAAACAGAACTGTGATCTCACTTGAGTCTCCTGAGTTATGACAGAGCAGCCAGCGAGCAATTACAACTTCCTTTGGGATGTCCTTGGATGGACTCTCCAATAAACTCTGTGCTTACTAAATGACCCAATCATTAATGCAATTAAGATGTCTGCCTCCAATTCAAGAGTCCCTGAGTGTCTGTAAAAATCTGGATGTGATACTAAAGCAGATTGTCACACCAGCAGGCTTATATCAAGCCACCAGCTCATTATTGAACCAATATGTAGCTTAAATCTTTTAAGAATAATGTAGTCATATCCAGGTGTATGTAACCTGGAATGAATGAAATTAACAGTAATAGAGGTCTGAGCAAACAGAGGTCCCATCCTCTGTGCGGCGAGAGTGTCTAATTGGAACGTTAGCATACAGCGTAGCCAACAAACTGTGTGAATATTGGCACATTTTTAATAAGTAGACGCTAGTACTGTATGTTTTCCGGCAACTTCAGAGACAGTTTCTATGGTAACTGTGCTCTTTCTCTCTGCACTGCGAGGGAATATCAGTTGATTTCCCAAAGATTTCTAAATGAAAGTAATGGTCATTAATCATATGACCTCTTAAGTGGGCATCAGATAAATGATATATAACAATCCACAGCCCTTAATTATGGACAGATGCTTGCTGTGAGGCAAGTACAAAGGCTGTGCCAGCCAAAAAGTGAAATTTATGGTCTACCATGACAGAAATGCTTAGTGGCCCTTAAAATCTGATGCATTAAAACCCATCTTGGCAGCTGGAGCAATCTGCAGTCAATAGAATTTTAATGACATTTTACTTAATTATCTTCTGAACTTTGAACAACCATATGAGTCCTTAGTGGTATTCCAAAAACAGGGATCAATGTTGCACATTAGCAGGATATTGGTCATAGAAGTCAAGCCCTTGGCTTTGTCATGTTCTGGTGCTCTTTGGTGGATGTAAGATGTATTAACTCTGACAGATCCTTGTTGATCGCACAGTCACGACAGCATCAGAAAAACCCTAAATGTCTGCTGAGGAACTCTACAGTCTTCATTGAAAATGTTCCTCTCTGTTAAGTATCAAAGCTATTTCACTGAACCAGGAAATGGACAGATGGTTGTAAGAGCCTAATTGAAAATGTTTCCTGAAACTCCATTCGACAGTGCTGATGCTGTTGCTTGAAGAGGCAACATTAACAAGTTACATAAGGAATGTGGGTCTGTCATTTCAAAAGAGAGAAAGAAAAGAAAAGAAAAGAAAAGAAAAGAAAAGAAAAGAAAAGAAAAGAAAAGAAAAGAAAAGAAAAGAAAAGTTTTTGGAACGACATGTAAATTATGACAGATTTTTCATTTTAATTGTCTCTTTAATTGTCATATGTTGGAACAATCTAGAAACACAATCATAATTCCATATTTGCAATAAAATAAAAAAATTATACATATACTGCCCTCCAGTAATATTGGCACCCTTGGTAAATCTGAGCAAAGGCTGTGAAAATGAATCTGCATTGTTTATCCTTTAGATCTTACATTTAAAAAAATCACAATATTCTAACCTTTCATTGAAGTAAGACTGGAAAATGAGAGGAAAAATCTCATTATGAAATAAATGTTATTGCAATTATTACAACATCCTTTTTCCAAGATGACTGAGTTTTCTCCTATAATGCCTGATGAGTTTAGACAAGTGATCAGAGACCATTCCATCATCTAGAATCTCACCAGATCCCTCAAGCTGCCAGCTCCATGTTGGTGCTTTATCTCTACAGTTCATCCTACTCACTTTTTATAGTGTTCTGCCATGGCAGAAACTTCGTTTTGTGCTCAGTGGCACATTTTTGTGTTGCTTCTGATGTTTGTTTTAGATCATTGTTGTGATGGAAGATCCAACCACGGCCCATTATAAGATTTCTAACAGAGGCAGTAAGGTTTAGATTCTTTATCTGTTGATATTTGATACAATTCATGATGTCATGTATCTGAACAAGATGTCCAGCACCTCCGGCAGAAAGATAGGCCCACAACATTAAAGATCCAGCAGTATATGTAACCGTGGGCATGGGGTACTTTTTATCCCTGTGTGCACCAAATCCATCTTGAATGTTTGCTGCCAAAAAGCTCTTTTTTTTTCTTTCTTTTTTTTTTTAGTTTTATCTGACCGTAGAAGCCAGTCCCATTTGAAGTTCCAGTCGTGTCTGACAACTGAATATGCTGGAGTTTGTTTTTGGATGAGCCAGGAGGATTTTTCTGGAAACCCTCCCGAACAACATGTGGTGATGTAGGTGCTTTCTGACCCCGAGACTCAACTAATCTCCACAATTCTCCAGCTGTGATCCTTGGAAAGTCTTTGGCTCCAGCTCTCCTCCTCACCGTGCATTAGGACGATATAGACACATGTCCTTTTCCAGGCATATTTGTTGATTGGAGCTTTGTAAATATTGCTCTGATGGTGGAAATGGGGATTTTCAAAGATTTAGTTGTTTTCTTACAGCCACTTTCTATTTTGTAAAGCTCAACAATCGTTGTTTTTTCTTTGGTTTTACTCCTTGTGATGGGAATTTGGCCTTTGTGTCCTCATATCTATAATCCTATGAAACTGAAAGCCATCGCTGGACAATTGCATGTGGCTAGTCACCCTGGTGTGCAAAAAAAAATTATGTAAATATTAATGGGAATATATTTTACTCATAAGAATTTCTAGAGGTGTCAATAATTGTGGGCAACATGCACTGGAGAAACATTTCATAATGCTATTTCCCCCTACTTTCAATTGTTTTACTTCAATGATAGATTAGAATTTTGTGAATTTTTTGAATGAACGATGAAAAGGATTAACAATGCAAATTAATTTCCATAGCCGCCTTTGCTCATATTTACCAAGAGTGCCAATATTAGTTTTTAATTCAGAAATTGGAAAAATTTTAATCAGTGAAAGGGTGTATTTAATTAGTTTTATATATGAATTGTATTTTAATGTGTTTGTGAATAAACATATCATAGATCCACATGTTCATCCAGCGGACCAACATTACACATTTATTCATCTGTCACTATCTCTGTATTTGAAGTTCAAGTTTTGTGTAAATGCCCTGGTGGCAACTGACAAAAGAACACAACATGTGGTCTCAAAGAGATGGAAAATATTTGATATCTGCTGTTAAATGTCGCCGTTTGGAAAGTGCACAGTTCACGCTACCGGTGTGCTTGAATAAGGACCGACGACCTGCCCGACTCTGTTCTTTGTGATGCTGTCAAGAGAAAAACATTCTCCCGTATACTCCTCACCATGAACAAGATAAGTCTGTCAGAAATAAAAGAAACTACTCTCTCTGTACGCGATACGGCTCCACACATGGATAAATTGCCCCGCAGATTCAATTGGGGGACTGATGGGGGGGCAGGACAGAACAGAGGGAAACTGAAAGAGTGGACTGTTTGAATTGTCATGTGGGCATGAAGTATTATTTACTGTGATGAACAAGCCACACAGTCAGATTATAAATGAGCTTTTCCCCAGGAGAGGGTAAACAGTGACACACTTGACACAAAGACAGACATGGTGTTTGCTTTCGCAGCTTTTTCCTCCTCTACAGCCATATGTACAGCGCCACACGATGAATGATATCACCTTTGTTTCCCATTTCATTTCCTCAGAGACATCCTTAGATTTTTGTCAGTTTTACAGAATATCCCAATCTGTTTGAATTGTCTTCAGTGAGCAGACGAAGACATTAATCAGATCTGCAAGTATGAGACAGTTTAAGTTTTTTTTTTTTTTTTTTCCCTTCCAGAGGCCAGAAGCATTCTCTACCAGATGGTAGTTTGGCTGTTTCCATGTACCCGCACCTGTCTCTCAATTTATTTCTATAGTTTCTTTCTCAACACATTTCTAATATCACATCCTATTCTATCCCACTAGGCAATAAGTCAAATCTTGAAACGTGATAAACAAAATTTCTTCCAATTTCGAGAACAACAGTTTCCAGCCGTCTTGATTCCAGAAGTATGTGACGCATTCATTTTCTCCACAGAGATTTAAAACGATTTCTTAATACATAGTTCTACTTCTAGTCATGAACTAAACCGACCAGCTGTGAGATGAGTCATGACATTATAAACTTTTATTTGAAGCAAGAAGCATTTGGGAAAAGATTCATGGTGTACTCAAAGGGTTAGTTCACACAAAAATACCTTTTTGATGAAAGATATTTTTGATGAAATCTGAGAAGCGGTATTCATGTGAACACGCGTCAAAGACTCCCACGGGAGATTGTTGAATAAGGTTTTTTTTTTTTTTTGCACTAAAAGTATTCACGTAGCTTTATAAAATTAAGGTTGAACCACTGATGTCACAAGGACTATTTTGACAATGTCCTTACTACCTTTCTGGGCCTTGTGTTGTGTTGTTGTCTACACAGAGTCAAAAAGCTCTCGGATTTCATAAAAAAATCTCTTAATTTGTGTTCTGAAGATGAATGAATGTCTTACGGGTTTAAAACGACATGAGGGTGAGTTATAAATGACAGAATATTAATTTTTGGGTGAACTATCCCTTTAGCACAGCTAATAAAGCACTCTGATTGACATACTCAAATTAAAACAACACAAAAATATCGAAGTTCTGACTTAGTCATTGATTCACTGTATAAAATCACAGATTATTACTGTAAAATCATATATATTTGAAAAGAATACAGTTAAGGTCAAATATTTACACCCCCTTTCAAAATCGGCAAAATGTTAATTATTTTACCAAAATCATACAATGGATCATACAAAATACATGTTTTTGTTTATTAAGTACTGACCTGAATCGACATTTCACATAAAAGAGAGAGAGAAAATGATAGAGACATAAGAGAAAATAATAGTTGAATTTATAAAAATCACTCTGTTCAAAAGTTTACATTCTCTTGATTACTAATACTGTGTTGTTAACTGAATGATCCACAGCTTCTTCTTTTTTTTTTTTTATTTTTTTTTTTTTATTTGTGATAGTTGTTTTTGAGTCTCTTGTCTGTCCTGAACAGTTAAACTGTCTGCTGTTCTTCAGAAAAAAATCCTTCAGCTCCCACAAATTCTTTGGTTTTCCAGCATTTTTGTGTATTTGAACTCTTTCCAACAATGACTGTATGATTTTGAGATCCATCTTTTCACACTGAGGACAACTGAGGGACTCATATGCAACTATTACAGAAGGTTTAAACTCTCACTGACGCTCCAGAAGGAAAAACATGCATTAAGAGCCAGGGGGTGAAAACATTTTGAATTTGAAGATCAGGGTAAATGTAACTTATTTTGTCTTCTGGGAAATATGAAACTATCTTCTTTAGCCTCTGAAGGGTAGTACTAAATAAAAAAAAAAAAAAAAAAAAAAAAATATATATATATATATATATATATATATATATATATATATATATATATATATATATGATATTTAGGCAAAATAAGAAAAATGCACAAAATCTCAATTCTATACAAAAGTTTTTACCCCTCACCTCTAATGCATGTTTTTTCCTTCTGGAGTATCAGTGAGGGTTTGAACCTTCTGTAATAGTTGCATGTGAGTCCCTAAGTTGTCCTCAGCGTGAAAAGATGGATCTCAAAATCACACAGTCATTGTTGGACAGGATTCAAATACACGAAAATGCTGGAAAACCAAATAATTTTGCAGATTCTAAAAGGGGGATGCAAACTTTTGACATCAACTGTAGTAAAATATTCAAATACATGCACTTTTCACAAAGCTTCACAGAATTGGGCAACCACTGCAAAGCTATTTGGCAGCAGCAGCTAGCATGATTGGTGGATCAAAGAAGGTTCTATCTTTAGGATTATGGGTAGTGTAGTTCTTCACTAGGGAATCTAGTGAATTTAATTGTTAATCACTTTTTGGTCCAACTTTACATTAGGTGGCCTTAACTACTATATACTTAGATTTAAATTAATAATTTGGTACAATGTATTTATTGTGTACATACATGTTTTTACATTGCACATATTTTTAAAAACCTACATGTAATTGATGTCTGTAATTACCACTGTTGACCCATCCCTTACACCTTAACCCACCCTTAATCCTATCCAAACCACCAAACATTTCCCTAACCTTACCCATATCCCACCTTAATAGAAGCAAAAGTGTTTTGCAATGCAATATGAACACATTAAGTACACTGTACTTTTTTTATGCAAGTACATAATAGTTAAGGCCACCTAATATAAAGTATGACCCATTTTTTAGCAATCACTCTGATATGTAAAATAATTTTATGTTATTAAAAATGTATTTCTTTATAAATCCTATGAATAGGATTTGTCAACAGTATTAACATCAACATCATTATTGCCATTATTATAAATGCCGAATTCTGTCAAAAAAACTCTACATGATGAAGGCTGATGGGTTGTTAATGCAAACTGATGATATTCACAGCGTTAAAATACTTGGCACAAGCTTCAGCTTCATCTGAAATCCTCCACCTCCCCAGCTCCACCTGTATAGATCTACTATGGGTTATTATACTGTATATGCTACTTGTGCCGCAGCAGTGTATCAACATATGTATTTGCAGTAGCAAGTTCCTGTACTTGCTTTGCAGCAGCATCAGCAGTAATCTACAACAACAGCATTAACCAAAAGCAGCAGCTAATGCGTAGCATTAACATCGTCATATCCATTACCATGCTAAAATCTTCATAGTTGTCATAATAGAATTTGAATATACAAACACACACCTTCAGGTTATTTTAAATAATAGTCATATTTGACAACTAAATTCTCTCACAGAACTAAAAACAGGGTATTCACAAGCAGTGAACCAGCTGGTAGTTAACTTGCAGTAAGATTTGATAGAATTTAGAAATAGAAAGTATTGATCACGGTGAGAGTATTAGTGCCCTTGTATGTCACAGTGAGGGACCAGCTGAGGACAGGAAGCTCTCTCTTCCAGCCAAAAGCCTTATTAAGAACCGCACATGGAGCACACTACTGCACTCAAGCTTTATATTGAGAATCCAACCTGAAAGACACTTACGCAGTGTATGTGGATTGCTGCCCAACAAGTATTATTTTGGCTTTGGAACAGAATCATTGCACAGGCCTTGTATTTCCCATGTGAACTAATTACAGTGATTGCAATATGGACATTTAATTCAATAGGAAGCAATTTTACAGTGCGTGCGTGTGTGTGTTAAGCATATGCAAGCGTCAGCTCTTGCCTGACATCCAGAGTGATCAAGAATATTGATCCTGTTAGATACAATGACACTGTGATGTAACTAGGACTAAAATTTTGCCATTATACTAATAGGATTTTAGATGCATTATCAAATACACTACTATTCAAAGCATAGTTCACCCAAAAATGAAAAGTCTGTCATTATTTACTCACCCTTGTGTCGTTCCAAACCTGTTAGACCTTTGTTCATCTTATGAACACAAATTAAGATATTTTTGATGAAATCCGAGAGCAATGCAACTACCACGTTCGAGGCCCAGAAGGAAAGCTTTCCTTGAATAGTTTTACTTTTATTTTAATTTCTTTGTCGATGCACCAATGGTTTATGATTATGCTGACCTTGTAACCCCTAAAAGCACTGCATTCTGATTGATATCTGCACTGAACGCATATCTAACAGCCAAGCACACATGAGAGAACGACACCGAGATAGAGAGAAAGAGAGAGGGCTCTTTGAGGAGAGTGGCTGGCCGCTCAAAAACTCAATCAATAAAAGAACCTCTGAAGTGAGCATTGACAAACCTGTTATGTATCACCAGCTTTAATGGATTCTCATGCACAGGATATTCATCAAGTCAGGGCACAGGCCTGCAGGTATACAGCCATGCTACTCTGTATCCCGACCTCTAATTACTTCGCAGGAGGGATGACGAAGACGAAAGAGGGGTAATGTTCAATATCCCTTATACTCGCCAATGTGGAGCCTGATCACTAAAGGATTTGCCCATAATAAGAGTGCCGGCAGCAAACCACAGTCATTTCTAGCAATGGATATTAATACAATGTTTTAAAAAAATGGTGCGGTTAAAGTAATATTTCAAACTTGTCTCAATGTATGGGTTAAAGACAAGTGTTAATGACTGCAGAAAAAAGTAATAACATACAACGTTTGAACACATGACTGAACACATAATCACCAAAATAAAATAAATAAATAAATAAAATAACATTTTAAATAAATAAATAAATAAATAAATAAATAAAAAAATAAGGTCCCTATGGATCGTATAATATAATTTACTGTTTTATGTTTTTTTTTTTCTGCATGTTTGGGTTGCACCACATTATGCTTTTTAGAATGATTTTATAAAGCAATCATTAAGAGATAATTTGTTAATATAAAAAACAACCCTTGTTTAGTATATTTTTTAGAAAGCAATCATTAGAGATACTAATAAACTACAAATTAACCATAAAAAAAATCAACCAACAAAATATAAAAAAATTTATTTTAAAATTAAAATTTCTTAAATTAAAAACATACTCTTCACAGAACAAATGCAATTATAAGGTCTCCAGAGATTGTCTCTATTGTATAATATACTGCTTTATGTTTTTTTTCCTGCTGCATGTATAGGTTGCAAATTCTTATATTTATATATATATATATATATATATATATATATATATATATATTATATATATATATATATATATATATATCAACCCCTTTTTAGCATAATTTTTCTACAAAATAACTAATAATAATAATAATAATTAAAAAACTAATCAACATAAACCAAAAACTAACATAAAGATGATTTTTTTAAAAAGAAAAAAAATCGGGAGGTATAGGTTGCAATCTTTTATTTTAAAAAAGCATCATTTTTTGAATATTTTTAGAAAGCATTCATTAAGAGATAATGAAAAACTTCAAAAAATAACCATAAAAAAACAACACGCTTAAATAAACCAAAACAAATATAAAAAAAATGAATTTTAGAATTAAAAATTAAAATTCATTGACATTAAAATGCTCTTCACACAACAAATGTAATTATAAGGTCTCCAGAGTTTGTCTCTATTATATAATTTACTGTGCTTTATATATTTTGCTGTTTGTTTTTCCCTGGATGTATTGGTTGCACATTTTTTATTAAAAAAAAACTACTTTTTTAGTATAATTTTTGGATTTTTTTTTAGAAAGCATTCAATAAGAGATAATAATAAACATTATTAAGGAAAAGTAAATTGTAATTGCATTTTCTAGTGAAATATATCTAAGTGAAATGAAATGAGACAAAATTTAGAGCGGGAATCGATTTTTTCCAACTAAAAATAATAATAATAATAATAGTAAAAAGAAGAATTGTCTATTTTGATTTCATGGTTACTTTAAATACTGTTTTGACTTTATTGCAACCAATCCATGCCCCAGAACACATCACATTCTAACTATAGGCTCTGAAATGGGATCTGTATCTGCATTGCCAACCATTCCAAAACACTGGTTCCACTTAGTCAACGTTATCTTATTCTAATGTCTTTGAGAGCATTATTTGTGTTTAATACAGCTGCGGCTGACAGTGACATCTGCGGCGTTAAGAGTTCTAGCAATCTCCAAAGCAAACTCCGGCACGGTGCTCGCGGGGTTAGAATGGGCCATACCGCTAGGTAATCGCTAGCCACGCGGTTAATGACTCACACAAGCTGCTGATTCAAGGTGAAGCTGTTAATGCCATTTGTGTGCTTTCCAAGAGATACAATCGCAACAACTGTGCAATCTTTGCTTTGCTAAATTGAAATAAAACAGCACTCAAGGGCAAAGGCTGTAAGGACATGGGCTTTCTAATTTCAGCCTTATCTGCAAGTTCCAGTCACTTATTTAACACACTGTTGAGGCCCCCGGATGCGCACTGAAACCTCCATTTTCTCCTTTCTGAACATTTGCTTCAGATTTTAATTACTTGTCAATTCCAAGCTGTCCCAAGGCTTAACACTCGCTGTCAGCTTCCAGTCAGTCCCTCCCAACACGCCAGTGCGTTGCTGCCAAAAGGTATTGTGTTCAGGATAAGAAAGAGTGAAAGAGAACCTTAAAAAAAATGGCCAAGTCTTAAATCTCCATGTCACTTTATCGAAGGCCCTCGAGCATTCAGGTATAGTAAAAACCTTTGTTTGCTACAAGACATATCCAGCTGCTAATGTGCGTTGAAGCGCACAGGGACATTGCCACAGGCTTGCAACATCTCCATCAATTTAAAATCAAAGGGCTGCCGTCTCAATGTGTAAACAAGAAGCATCTATCAAAAGTACATACTTCATATCACAATGAATCAAAGCCCAATATGCCACTTCAGTCCAACAGCCTCTCAAGGGTGTTCAGGACCACGGACAGCTCCTCCTTCCCTATTCAACCTCTGCCGCCTCACTACTAGGATACTGGCATACGAATAAAAATAGTGTCCTTCCAGTGTCATCTAGTCATGTCACATTCCTGCATCATACCAAGTGTATTCGCTATGTTTATTGTATTCACTTTTTATGTATAATATAAGATATTTGCTTACCTGTATTTGTTGCATTGCAATGAAATAATCTGGACTAATATAGATTAAGCAGCATGGGTATATTTGTAGCAATAGCCAAAAATACATTGTATGGGTCAAAATTATTAATTTTTCTTTTATGCCAAAAATCATTAGGATATTAAGATCATGTTTCATGAAAATATTTTCTAAATTTCCTGACATAAATATATCAAAACTTAATTTTTGATTAGTAATATGCATTGCATATTGCATAAGAGGTCCTGAGGAAGTCCTCAAAGTTTTTTTTTTTTTTTTTTTTTTTTTTAAATCAAATGTAAATGCATGTCCCCAGTGACAATTTCTTGGTTAAACATTACTTACACTATGAGAAAAAGAAAAAAAAATCTCTTTAATGTTTTTTTTTTTACATGAACAATGTGATCAATATTTTATTTATTAAAGCCATGTATGAATCTTATCAAGTGTTTTTAAGCATTTTACTTTTATTAAAACAATAATGTTTAAACAATTTAAACAATATATTGTATTTGTGAACACATCATTATTACCAATATAAATGATTACAATTACATTTAAAAATTAAAATAAGTTCCCTAGGGATTGTCTCTATTATATAATTTACTGCTTTATGTTTTTTTTCTGCATGTATAGGTTGCACATTTTTTATTAAAAAAATATAGAAAGCAATCATTAAGAGATAATAAACTACAAAAAAAAAACATAAAAATGAACCAACACAAACCAAAATAATCCAACATAATATAAACTATAAAATTAATTTCAACAATATAATTCACTGCTGTATATAGAAAACAACCTTTTTTTAGTATAATTTTTAGAATACTTTAGAAAGCAATCATTAAGAGATAATAATAAACTACAAAATAACCATAAAAAATCAACCAACATAAACCAAAATAAACCAACAAAAAATATAAAAAATTAATTTTAAAATCAAAAATTTAAATTTAAATTAAAAACTTCCTCTTCACAGAACAAATGTAATTCTAAGGTCTCCAGAGATTGTCTTTATTGTATAATAATATATTATTATATAATAATTATGTTTCTGCATGTATAGGTTGCACATTTTTTATTAAAAAATAACCCTTTTTAGAATAATTTTAAGAATATTTTTAGAAATCATTAAGAGATAATAATAAACTACTAAATAACCATAAAAAAATAAACCAACATAAACCAAAATAAACCAACAAAATATAAAATGTATTAATAATCATGTTTCTGCATGTATAGGTTGCACATTTTAGATATATTAAAAAAAAATAATAATTCAACCTTTTTTAGGATATTTTTAGAATGTTTTTAAAAAACGCAAACAGATAATAAAAATAAACTACAAAATAACCATAAAGAATGAACCAACATAAACCAAAAGAAAACCAACAAAATTTGTGAACATTAGCTATTCTTTTTAATAGTTAACTTTTAACTATTTTTTAATTTTTCGGATAATCAGTCATCAAAGCTCTGTAAATATTGGTCACAGACCAACTTTAAATTTACTTTAAATTTCACCAAGCTGATTACTCACTAAAAACTCCCACGTATCATGTTTTCATGTCAATTTAAGTCTTACTTTGATGTAACAAAGTGATTATATCTAAGTGTGTGAGTTGTTTACTTACTTTTTAAACAGTCTTCCCATTAACGCCATTATATTGTTCATTCAGACGTGGAACACGCACAAACACGAGATGGGATTTATCACATGAATCAATCAAGCCGAACACAACCAGTCATATCCAATAATATCACAATGGAGGCACTGCCTCCTCTCACATGACTTTCTGCCATTCATTCTCAGTTACCCCCCAACAAACTCACTGCATGCTTTAGGGGGTCTGCTAAAACTCAGTGGGCTCAGGGGAGGCCATACATACATATAAAAAAAACTAAATGATTTCAGTAATGATGAAACTGTAATTACTAACTAAGTGCCATCAATGGCTCTGCTTCACCAATGTAAGTCTTCTCTTTCATCCTCCTCTGTACTTTACTGGATCACAGCGGTCGTCTCTCAGAATGATCGGTTCAGAACTGTCCTTATCCATTTTCAACACACACTCAGTGGTGCTGTAAAAGCCTTCCACCTCACATATCACCAACAATTGCACTTGTGTTTTATGAGTCTATGTATTAAGTGAGCACACTGGGCGGCTACATAATTTATCATTCATTATGCCTTATGTGAGTGCTGCAGGCATAAAGGATGTTTTTTTTTTAAAGCCAGGTAATATGATATTAATATGAACATTGCTTTTATGACACCGCACATACAGACATGCCGTCTTTTCACCCCCATTTTGCCATCTCCCTCTATGTCTGTCTATCTGCCCGTCTATCCATCTCCCTCTCTCTCTCTCTTTCTCTGTATCCGCGGCACGATTGCTCTCTCCTCCACAAAGAGCCTGGCTCAGACACCTTGCATACAAAACAGCTGACTCAATCTTCGAGCTGCATAATCAAGATAAGAGAGATGGAGAGAGAGAGAAGGGGACAGACGTACGCATCTAACAAATTATGTTTTAGGTTTTTGAACCAGCGCAACTCTTCGCTGATCATTAGGTTATGCTTAAACACAGCTCTTGAGTAAATCCTCCCGACGAAAGTCGAGAATGATTTGCCTGTTTTTTTACCGATTGATTAAAGCGAGTGGAGATTCGCAGTCATTCGTATATCTTCTAGTTTCAGCAATGACACATACATGCACTAAAATCCAAAACAATATTAATGTTCACTTTATTTATTTATTGATCCAAGGTTTTCAATCAGGGGTCCTTGAAAGTACTCCTGTAGGTCCCTGGGTAAGATATTTGAGACATATAAAATGCACATTTTCTTACTAATGATCTGTTAAGCATTATATAATGCATTTTTGTCTTAATTACAGTTATTATATATGGTTGTCAAAAAATATAGCTTTTTTATGCTGGGTGGTCCCCAGAGTCTGGGGTCTCTGGCTGAAAACGCCTGCTTCAGACGAATAACATTTAATATTTAGGCTTCAACAATACTTTTCGACCTGTTAAAGTCAAAACAAAACCACTTTAAGTCAAAACAAAGGCGCTTTTAAGAACTCTGAGAGTGATTTGTAAGTCTTAAAATACAAAAAATAAAAATAAAAAAAGGTTTGTCCTGCCAAATGTATTATATGTGCTTTACCTACAAGCTGAGACACCATCGCTCCGTTTGCTGATCCAGTTCTCACTGGAATACACTGTTCTGACAGTAGCATGATGGACGAAGCTCTTTTCTTACTATGTGAACTGTGTTACTCGGATGACCTAATACGCTTAGTATCTTTCAGAGGGTGAGTCTCAAAGCTTAACTGTACAGTTACATCAGTCAAGGTGAGGAAAATCAATTGCATATCCAACTGGATGCACATATTTCAGTTTAAAGCATGCAGCACTTACATTTCACAGATAACTGGGCATTTGCACTGAATCCAAGTCCTGTTAAACGGAGCAGGTTTGGTCATTTTTTATGTCTTCTCTTTTTGTGTTTGTAAAGCGTGTTATTTTTCTTAATCTTGAGTTTTATTAAAGCACTAAAGCTGGTTTGTGTATACGTGAAGTCTTTGAAATGACATACTCCACACGTCTGCGTCATACATCCAATCTTAACTCAATTATTACGTCTCTGAATAATTTATCAGACTTCCAGAGTCAAATGATTTCTTAATTTAGCAATCCCAACGAGCAGTCCTAGGAGAGACATTTACTCATGCACTGATTCTACACACACCTGCAAACGAACTGCATTTGTATGAACAGTAGCAGCGCACTTTCATTGCTAAAATAGACTTTAATAAACTTTCAGAGCTCTGTCGGCGTAAACGGACACCGTAAGCTACTATAAGCGCATTTGCCATGAACAGATCGCACTCACTAAATCGCGATTCACTAAAATCTAGCGACTGAGGGCTGAAAGGGGTGATCAGTTGTCAGTTTTACGGCTGAAGGCGAACTCTAGCGGCAAACCAAACCTGTCTGCTGTCCAGGGTCCTGAAACGTTTGGCGACGTTCTGAAGATTTTAGCGATATTCAAGCCTGGAATATCTCTAAGTTAGACGCTTCGGAGTTCAACAAGCTTTAAACTAACAGGAATTGAAGTGTTCACTTGCTGAATGTTAGCTTTGAATTCCATACATTACCGAACAAATGCATCAAGTCAGTATTTGTCAAATTATTCCATGCAGAATGTCAAATGATTCCAAAAGAACTCGCGTGTACATTTGAACGATATTCACTCACGCCTTAGTGTAAAACGAAGCGAATTAATGTTCAATTTGAGTCCGTGTAGGTTTCACTGACAAACTCAACACATCACACGATGCATTTCCAAGTTAAGACAAGTCACGCCGAGGCATTTGTTGCAAATACGCGGATGTACAAAAGCCACATGGATAACTTACATGTCTCAGACTACACTTGCGCTCCTTTCAATTCCCGTCCGACAAAACCAACGTTAGAAGCGACGTAGATGCGACATTCCAAAGCATTTCTCACTTACCTCTTTCGCAGAGCGAAGCAAGAGTCTCTCCGTAACCAAACCGGGGTCCCTATGTCACCATGTACCCCCTTGACATTTTCTAAGAGGCAGTAGATATCGGACGAGGGTTAAAAAACACACACACACACACACGCACACACACAAGGTTCCTCTTGGCCTCGGAATACAAAGAGCTGCAGCTCCTCACTGCGTCAAGCGCGATCCTCAAAGATCCATTAAAGAGCGAGTGATTAATTCAAGGCAGAGCCTTTATGTATTCCGCACAGACAGAGACATGGCAGAGTAGTTTTGTCTGTCATAACGCCAGCGACAGCGCCTTATAACTATTTCCAGTCATTTATTAGTTGATTTGAGGAGCGCTGCTCATCCACAAGTCCAGTTGGGGCAAAGTTAAATCTCATAATAAGATTGTAGGTTACTGCGAGGCTATAAATGGTCTGGGTTCGACACTCAAGGCAAGAGGGCTGTGTGCCACGTGAGAGAACTGTTCAGTTCAAAATGTGAGATGTTAAAAGATCATCACTGTACGCAGGAAGCATCTAAACTTGCGAGTTATTTTCGAATTTGTAAATCTGCTTAACGCAGCACGGGGATAGCATAGGCTGTGTAGTACAAAACCAATTATATATCAAGATTTAGCCTATTTCATTCTTCATCAAAGTTATAGCTACAACAATACCTGTTGTGCAGGCTATTGGGAACCTTTTTTTTTTTTTTTTTTAAATACCGGTGCCCAATTATTTTTTCAGACAATCGGTTCACGATTCTCAAATGGTTATTACTATGGAACGCCGTACTAAAATATGCATTATTTTTCAACGGCGCTTCTAGTAAGTAACTCAAAAGGAGATACAGCGTGTCGTTCGATTTTAGAACGAATGACTCAGAATAAGAGCTGGTTCTTTACAGTGAATCAAGAAGAGTGCACTGCAATCGCCAAACGAAT
Organism: Garra rufa; assembly: GCF_049309525.1. NCBI lineage: Eukaryota > Metazoa > Chordata > Actinopteri > Cypriniformes > Cyprinidae > Garra > Garra rufa. The sequence goes on along the minus strand of NC_133361.1, from coordinate 30,773,405 downwards.
GACTCTTAGGAGACGATCCCTTTTTAATGAAACAAAAACAGTGTGTGGTCCAAATACCGAGCAAATGGTTTGTAGGAGTAGCCTGTAACGCATTATAAAACATCCCAAGCGTAGTTCGACTACATTAAAATCAAAATACAACATGGAAAGTCTTGTCCAATTATCGAATGAACGACTCATATGAGCTGGTTCTTTTGGTGAATCAAAAACGCCCATGACTCAGTCAGGTAGTAAAAACGGTTCAAACTCACATTTTTGCATTACATTCCATTAAATGTATTTCTGTTGTATCCCATTGTTCTATTAAATCTCATATATCTTATAATTTGGCAACATGCTGCTGAAGGCAGTAAATGTAATAAGAACAGCATTACATTGAAGAACTACACTACCAGTCAAAAGTTTTTGAACAGTAAGACTTGTATCTTCTGCTCACCAAACCTGCATTTATTTGATCCAAAATACTGCAAAAGCAGTAATTTTGTGAAATATTTTTTACTGTTTGAACTAATTGCTTTCTATTTGAATATATTTTAAAATTTAGTGATCAAAGCTAAATTTTCAGCATCATTACTCCAGTCTTCAGTGTCACATGATCCTTTAGAAATGGATTTGAAGAGATTTTGTTTGATGAATAGATAGATCTAAAGATCAGCATTTATCTGAAATAAAAAGCTTTTACAAAAGTCAGTATGAAAAGAAATGAGAGAAATTAATACTTCTATTTAGCAAGGATGCTTTAAATTGATCAAAATTGATTATAAAGGTTGATTATAAATTGATTATCAGAATATTAAAATCTTTCTGTCCAAAAACTTTTTACTGGTTTATAAGAATCATTAAATGGAACCATTATTGAACTACAATCATTAAGAGAGACAGAATAGAGACAGAATCCTTAGAATAGAATTTCTTGTTGGAACCATGCAGGGAGGGAGGGTTGGAGGGTTGGGGGGGGGGGGGGGGAGAAACGAGGCTGGCATCATTGCATATTGACTTCATGCACTCTTGGGAACAGCACCTATCCACCACATCCTCCAAATGCACTCAGTCACAATTTAGGGTAAACCTTTGAGGTACGATTGACAGGCATTCTTCATACTTTGTAACCTTGACTCTCTAGAGGCAGTACTTGAAGAAGGGGGCAGGAGGGAGCTGTGGGCTGCTGCCTAAGTGTTTGGCACAGGATGGATGCATTGTGGAGGCTGAAGTTCCCCAGTTCTCTGCAGCACTCATAAAGAAGCACACAGGCACTGAGTGGGCATCCATCTGTAGAGAGGCGCTGGTGATCTGGTGCATTACCCACAGAGTGGCCGGGCTTTTGTGTGTGTGCGTGTGTGCCTGCTGAGGATCACCGGCCCGCACAGCTGCAGGGTTGGGGCTGTCAGCGCTGACTGCTCATTAGAGTGGGCAGGCTGATGTGACGTGGTGAGGTTAAATGCTTGTTATTCTTGTTGTAGGTAGCAGTCAATCGGGGGTAAGATGAGGGGTGCAAATTGATCCCTCTGTAAGTTTTATGCAACGCTGTAAATGTTGCGCTTGCTCATAAATGAGTCACACAAATGTTCACTTTATTTAAATGTATATTTGTTTTCACAAATCAGCCCAGCTGATGCTATGTTTATGTTAGGAGGGCTATCAGACCTGTAATTTGTATCTGTGCTAATGAATTCCAGCTGATTAATAATGAAAGGGAGAGCTTTACTGCTAAATGCCTTCTGGTCTGCATGCTAGTAAGTGTAGGTTAATTGGATATTGTTAAGTGCAAGTAAAACATGCCAATGAGCAAGATCAGCTTGAAATACCATACATTAGTGCCACTGGTGCCATCCTGGTCCAAGTCTTGGTTCCTTTTAAAGATTCCAGTAGCTTAACAGTCCTAAAAGAATCATTACTGGAACAGGAAGGAATACTTAGTGTCTACACAGACTTCTAAATTAATCTTTTTAAAGCCAACATCCATTACAGTAATTGTCCTTAAAGGGATAGCTCACCCAAAAAATGAAAAATCTGTCATTAAAGGGATAGTTCACCCAAAAATGAAAATTTGATGTTTATCTGCTTACCCCCAGGGCATCCAAGATGTAGGTGACTTTGTTTCCTCAGAAAAACACAAATGAAGATTTTTAATGAAAACCGGTGCAGTCCGCCAGCCATATCATGGACGTGGATGGGCACCAAACCTTTAAAAGTAGACAAAAACATGCACAGACAAATCCAAATTATACCCTGCGGCTCGTCACGATACATTGATGTCCTAAGACACGAAACGATCAGTTTTTGTGAGAAACTGAACAGTATTTATATCATTTTTTACCTTTTATACACAGCCACGTCCATCTGTTATGAGCACGAGTTTGGCATCAGGCTCGTTACATGTGCACGCGTTCTGGCGTGGTATACGCAAACACCGTGAGGGGAAATCAGTGAAAAGTCCTGGATGAGTTTGCGCAAGCAAACGTAATCTTTTAGCTTTAAATCGGTTTGAACAATCAGGATACACGCAAGTAATTACCATTTTGAATAGCCACTATACTCACAATCTCTGTGCACTGTGTAAACAATGAGTGTCGTATACACGCGACAGATCGCTTCCGGCGTTTGTGTACTCTACGCCAGAGCGCGTTCACATGTCACAAGCCGGATGATGAGCTCGTGCTCATGACAGATGGACGTGGCTGTGTATCAAAGGTAAAAAATGTTATAAATACTGTTCAGTTTCTCGCAAAAAACGATCGTTTCGTGTCTTAGGACATCAATGTATCGTCACGAGCAGCAGGGTGTAATTTGGATTTGTCTGTGCATGTTTTTGTTTACTTTTAAAGGTTTGGTGCCCATCCATATCAATTATATGGCTGGCAGACTGCAGCGGTTTTCGTTAAAAATCTTCGTTTGTGTTTTTCTGAGGAAACAAAGTCACCTACATCTTGGATGCCCTGGGGGTAAGCAGATAAACAACTAATTTTCATTTTTGGGTGAACTATCCCTTTAATTACTCACCCACATGTAGTTCCAAACCCATAAGACTTTTGTTCCTCTTTAGAACACAACGTAAGATATTTTTTATAAAATCCAAGAGCTTTCTGACCCTGCATAGACAGCAAGGGTCCTACCACAGTCAAGGCACAGAACGTTAGTGAGGACATTGTTAATAGTCCATGTGAAATCAGTCATTCAACCATAATTGTATGACATTACGGGAATACTTTTTTGTGCAAAAGTGAAAAAAAAAATCCATGCCCTGTTGTCCTATCACATCAAAATACATAGAAATATTTTGAACTGTTTTGGCTTGTAAACAGTGCTTGATCTCTGCATATTTCTCCACTGATTTGACTTTTTCATTGAAGGAAATGTTATCATGGGTTATGGACTCCTTTTTTAGCCTGAAGCAGCAAATATATGCAAATATAGCCCTACAGCAAATATAGCCCTATAGTAGGGCTGGGCGGTATACCTTTTCATACCGAATACCGGTGTTTTTTTTTATGATATTAATTTTTCATATACCCCAATACCGGTGAGTGTGTGCGTACAAAGCGCTGGGAACACGTATGTTGACGCAAACAGAAACTGCAGCTTGCACGTGCTTGTCTGAAGCAACACATCTGCGTGGACGTATTTCAGTATATCTGAGAAAGACCCAGGGTTAGCGATTTGCAAAACTTGTAATGCCGAAATTTCAAGAGGGGGTGTGTCTGCAGTGATGAGAGCAGAGATCGGCGCATTGCGCGCAGACAGATGTAGCTTTCAGTTACATCGCAATATTTTAAAGATATGTCTTTTCTATGTACTGTATTTTTATAAATATTTATGTTTTAAACCATGGAGGTGAGGCAATGGATATCACACATGCAACGTGAAAACTGCGCAATATGTTAAAGTGAAAGTAAAAACTGACTTTCAGCATCTGATGTGCATTCTTTCAGAGACAATGAAAGACGATTATACTTCATATGCTGATATTAATTTAGTCCCTTAATATTTTTCTTGTGCCCCGAACATGGTGGGAAAAAATAAAAATAAACATATTGTGTAAGGTTTGTTTTTGAAAGTCTTAAATAAAGCTCTTAATTTTCATTGATGACTGCAGTGTTATTAGGAGGTTATGAAAGTCATAATTATGATTTCAGGTGGTCTTAAATGTGGGGGACTGAAAGATAAGAATTGCCATGAAACTTCAAAAGGCTATCCATTGAATAAATATGAGCGCTGCACGTTTCAAAATCATTTGCTGCGCTGCTTTGTATACAGTACTACCATGCTGACAGCGCCTCCGGCTGGAAGAGAAACCCATAGAGTTGTAAATGTGAACTCATGGATCCACAAGATAATGTGTTATAAAAATGTAAACAATTTAAACAAAGGCAGTAAAATATATGTATATGTTATTTAAGTAATATAATACTTGATTGATAATAATTGTTTAAACTGATATAATTGATTTATTCTTTGAAACTTTAATATTAATTTATGCAATTGCAATGCCTTGATTCTAGTAAGATTTAGTACACAGTCATAGCCATAAATGCAATGGTACTAATAATTGGCATAATTCTTTTGGTTTTCGGTTTCGGCCAAGAATTTTCATTTCGGTGCATCACTACATCATATGGAAATGTGGTCAGGCTAAAGTTGTAGCCGTAGGAGGCAACACAAGCAATTTGCTTCACCACCTCCGCCACAAACATGTCCTGGAATATGAAGAATCCACAGTAAAGTGTTGAGCATTTTGACTGCAAGTCATGAATTCTGATTTCTTCACCTCATTACAATTATGAGTGTCACTGTCACTTCTTTGTGAACAGCAGCAATTTGTGAGACCAATCAAACCTGGGTTAATATTAGTCCAGTCAATGTAAGCCAATATACTGCAGTAATTATTCTCTAATTTATTAGGAAATGTGGTTAACACCTAGTCATGCATGGAAAAAAAAAAAAACCATCATATATCGTGATACCGTATAATTTTGAAAAAATACCGTGATATAAATTTTTGGTCATACCAAGGGCCGATGGGAGGGGAAATTTCTGCGGGTGATTTACTTACAATGCACAAATTAAGAAACGCAGATGATTTCATTTACATACAGTTAGTAAAATAATTGTTTGATCCCCTGCTGATTTTGTACATTTGCCCACTGACAAAAGAAATGACTTATCTATCTATAAATTATCAGTCTATAATTATAATGGTAGGGTATTTTAACAAAGACAGAATAACAACAAAAAATATTTAGAGAAACTTGTTTTAAAAAAAGTTATAAATTGACTTGCATTTTAATGAGTGAAATAAGTATTTGATCCCCTATAATCAGCGAGATTTCTGGCTTCCAGGTGTCTTTTATACAAGTAAAGAGCTGAGACTAGGAGCACTCTCTTAAAGGGAGTGCTTCTAATTTCAGCTACGTTACCTGTATCAAAGACGCTTGTCCACAGAAGCAATCAATAATTCATATTCCAAACTCTTCACCATGGCCAAGACCAAAGAGCCGTCCATGGATGTCAGGGACAAGATTGTAGATTGTACACAAGACTGGAATGGGCTACAAGACCATCGCTAAGCAACTTGGCGAGAAGTTGACAACAGTTGGTGCAATTATTCGCAAATGGAAGAAACAAAATAACTGCAAGTCTTCCTCAGTCTGGGACTCCATACAAGATCTCACCTCATGGAGTTTCAATGATCATGAGAACGGAATCAGCCCAGAACTACACGAGAGGATCTTGTCAATGATCTCAAGGCAGCTGAGACCATAGTCACCAAGAAAACAATTGCTAACACATTACTTTGTGAAGGACTGAAATCCTGCAGCGCCCTCAAGGTCCCCCTGCTCAAGAAAGCACATGTACAGGCCTGTCTGAAGTTTACCAATGAACATCTGAATGATTCAGAGAAGAACTATGATCCCAAGAACACCATCCCCACCGTGAAACATGGAGGTGAAAACATTATGCTTTGGGGTGTTTTTCTGCTAAGGGGACAGGACAACTGCACTGCATCAAAGGGACGATGGGCGGGGCCATGTACCATCAAATCTTGGTTGAGAACCTCCTTCTCTAAGTCAGAGCATTAAAAATGGGTTGTGGATGGGTATTCCAGCATGACAATGACCCAAAACACATGGTCAAGGCAACAAAGGAGTGGCTCAAGAAGAAGCACATTAAGGTCCTAGAGTGGCCTAGCCAGTCTCCAGACCTTAATCCTATAGAAAATCTGTGGAGGGAGCTGAAGGTTCGAGTTGCCAAATGTCAGCCTCAAAACCTAATGACTTGGTGGCCAACTACAAGAAACGTCTGACCTCTGTGATTGCCAACAAGGGGTTTTGCTAAGTCAAGGGGTCAAGTACTTATTTCATTCATTAAAATGAAAATCAATTTAAAACTTGAAATACTTTTTTTTTTTTTGGATTTTCTTGTTATTCTGTCTCTCACTGTTCAAATAAACCTACCATTAAAATCATAGACTGATCATTACTTTATCAGTGGACAAACATACAAAATCAGCACTGCATCGACCAATGCAATTTACCAAGTAGAGTGAAATTAGCATAGTCGCAAATAAAGACTAAAGAAATAAAGAAGCCAGAGTACGTTAAAAAGAACCGGAGGCCAAAAAAAATGAAGGTTTGCTAGAAGTTATAGACTTAGTGCTTGCGTGACTCCTAGTTGAGGATTCCAAGTCATCTTTTATTTCCTGAAGCAAATTAAAAATAACATAGCTTGGCAAACGATATGTTAATAATATTGTTGTATATAATAATAATGTGTTCTTCTGTCATTTCAAATAAATTAATACATGTGGAAAAAAACCTCTACCTTCTACCACATGCTCTCTATTCTCTGTGAAAACCTCCTAGCAACAATAATTGCAGGCAAAATAGTTTGAGACATGCTTTTTTTGCACATCAAACAATGTGCAAGCTGTTACTAAAACTGGCCCAAAAAGTCTTGATAAAGGATTTGTTTAGATTACTTTTGGATTATTTCATGTTTTATTAGCTGTTTGGACTCTCATTCTGACGGCACCCATTTACTGCAGAAGATCCATTAGTAAGCAAGTGATGTCATGCTAAATTTATCCAAATGAAGAAACAAATTCATCTACATCTTGGATGACCTAGTGTGTTGGATTGTTTTTAATTCACTTAACAGAACTAGCTCAACTGAGTCATTTGTTTGAGAGCTAGAAATGTTGGTTTCGCTAAATGTTTTTAATTTACTAATAAGAGCAGAATCATGAGAGCCATTTGTTCTTTAATCAAACTACACTGGTCACACAGTTTTTTTTCCTACTTTGGTGAAACAGTGAATGTGAGATCCATAAACAGAATCTATATTTGTGGTATTATAATCATTTGATTAAAAAAGTAAAAATAAAAAAAAGCACGCACATCAGTCTCAAATGGGTGCTCGACTAAAAAGCAACAAGTAGAAGAATAAAGTTAAAGTCGGCAACACCGACTTTGGTGTTGCTGACTTTAACTTTATTCTTCTATTAAAAAATACCTGAAATATTGGTTGTGTTAACTGATCACAGACCTATTAACTGATTGAGCTTCTCACTGGCTTTATCAAAAACAAGACCAATTGGTTAAACATGCACTTTACAATCAAGTGATAAAAGAAGGCATTTTAGTGTATGCACATATTACACAGCAACCATTCAGCTTGAATCAGAGATGCACTGATTGGAAATCTCAGTGAGCCTATTTCAAAGCAGAATGTAAAAACAGATGAATCTGACTGATTAAACGTGATGCCAATTTGGAGAGAAGAAGATGCACATAGACACTCTGCAAATTGCCCATTCACCTACAATCAGTCTACAAAGCATGAATATGGGATTTTATTATATTTGCGCTGAGCTGTCTAAACTGAGGCTAAATATTTTAAGTAGCTGTCAATATTACAGAGAGCGGACTCTAATGTCCTTAAATGGGTTTTGGGGAGAGGAGAAGACAGGCTGTGAGGTGAGTTATTGGTTGTGATTTATTCAAATCCTCCATTTATTTGCTAAGCCTATTAGATGGCGAGGAGAAAGAGGAGGCTAGTTATAATTCAGAAGAGGAAATGTTTAGTGGCAGTTGATATAATGGAGCATCTGCCACCCCTGAATATGGCAGATCCATCTTAACATCTGGACTATGGACAGATGCCTGCAGCAGTTCTCCTTTTGGTTGGGCAATGTCAGAAAGATGAGACACTATTAGGTCCAGGTTTTTTCAAATCCGTGATTTAAGCGCCGTAGTAGCAATGGTATGCCATTTGTTTAAGTGGTTCACCATTTTTCCTTCACAGCAGATGTGGATGACTGCCGTTAGTAGTGTGAAGTGCTCATTGATTACAGATTTTCATGCCATATGGGCCCTCCATGATGTTTCTTTGTATGGCAATTGCTAATATTTCCATACGTCGCCACTGGAAAATGGGACTTTCAATTTGTATGGGAAAGCGACATGTAATTGTTTGTATGCCATTTCTTTTTTAAATTCTCTGGTATTATTGGCAAAATTGGATTATGCAAATCCATGTTTCGAGGATTACTGTGTTTAAAATATGAGACCCAAAATTACATTTCCTGAATGAATGGTGAATGGTTTTCTTAGACTGTGGTCTAAGTCTGTTTTTGTGAGTGTCTCATGTGTGTCTCATATGTATGTATATATAAGCTTATTTCCCCGACGGAATAAGAATAACTTCATCTCATGACAAAAACATACCTATGGAGGCTTTTTCACAAGACACAAAAATCGTACCACCATGTACGCTTTGTGACATATTCGGCGTAAAATGTCCAATGAGTGGTGCTAAAAGTGTGTTAGTTTTTATTGGTGTGTTTTATGTGACATAGCAGTTCTGACTTGAAATCTCTGAGTAAGATCTGAGTGGTGCTATAACTCTAATGCTCTGTGACATTTTAAAATAATGTACCATCTGCACTACACTTAAACCTACCAGGCAATCGCAAGCATGCCATTTTAGCTTGTTTTTCAATCTCTCATCTTTCAGCTCTTTCATTGAGAGTCATGTTTTTCACAGGATTCGTACCCAAGGATTCCACATCCTAAATCCAATTCCGTGTCAGCTGAGCTACCGAGCAAGATTGTTATGTCCGGAAAGCAAAACATATGGAGCTGTATTTATAACTTTGTAGAAAAATTATTACAATATGTATGTATGCATTTCGCGTCTAGTGAAAAAGTTCCCACAGGTACGTTTTTGTCAAGAGATCAGGTAGAATAAAAATAATAAAATAAAATAAAATGGGGCTTTTAATTTCAAAATTCTGACTTTTGTCAGAAATGTGACATATATACTCTTAAAAATAAAGGTGCTTTAAAAGGTTCTTCACAGCGATGCCATAGAATAGCCATTTTTATTTCCACAAAAAAAACATTCAGTCAAAGGTTCTTTAAAGAACCATCTCTTTCTTACCTTTTTATAATCTGAAGAACCTTCTTTTGCCACAAAGAACCTTTTGTGAAACAGAAAGGTTCTTCAGATGTTAAAGGTTCTTTATGGAACCATTTAGACAAAAAAGGTTCTTCTATGGCATCTTGAAGCACCTTTATTTCAAGAGTAACATTCTCAAAATGACTCTCCATCTAAACTCTGAAGTTACTGAATTATACTGAAGTTTCAAAATTTATAACTCGCAATTGACACTTTGCAAAGACCGCCCCCCTTCATTACTGTTGCTATGTCGGACAAGCCATGGCTCTCTCAAGCCACACATCATGTTCTCATAAAGTGAAAAACACATTGCGGACCAAAAAGGACACAGACAATGCACTGGCAGACAAGACAGACTAGGTTACATTTGGTATAAAAAAATCTCAGCTTTTAAATGCTGCCATTTTGTAAGAAATTCAAATAATAAAAACTGTTTTGTGGCTCTTGCTGTAGTGGTTGAAGTGGCAGGTGAACCGATCATCTCTTCCTCTTTACTAGTTATAGCATGAAATAAACATGAATGACTATCAGAAGGTATTTTGTTTCAACTGCGGAAATGCTCAAAACACACCATTTATCCAGGTCAAGTCCACCGACATTAATCTACTCTCCTGTCTGGTTTGTTTGTCAGTGTCATGATTGGTCCGATGGCCTGTCAATCAAGCTCCCTGCGAAGGGTCAATTGCAAAATAGTGTGTTGTGTATTTTCAGCCTTTTTTTCTCAAAATTGTAAACATCTTGGAATTGTGAGATTTATATCTTTCAATTGACCGTTCACCGGGAGTTTGATTGACAGATGAACTGACAAATCATAACACTGAATCTGAAACCAGACAGGAGAGTAGATTAACATCGGTGGACTTGTAAAATGGTGCGTATTGACGTCTTTTTGCAGTTGAAATAAGATACCATCTGAAGTTCATTCATGTTTATTTTGTACTATAACTAGTAAAAAGGAAGAGATGATCAGTTCATGTGCAACTTGATCAAAGGCGCTACAGTGATCTGTTACCATCTGTTAAAGAGCCACAAAACAGTATATTGTTTGAATTTCTTTTAAAAATTGGCAAAATTTGAATGCTGACTTGTTTCATACCGAGTAACCTGCTCTGTCTTGTCTGTTGGTGCATTGTTACTGTCCTCTTGTATTTTTCACTGCAACTTCATTGAACTGCATATAAAAAAAGTTGAAATTGTGAGATATAAACTTTTTGAAAATAGAGTTAGAATTGTAAAATACAGACCAATTTAGAGTAGACGTCACAGTTACATCACTTGCAGCTGCGTGTGCATTGTTGTGGCAGAAAAAACATTGGTAACAAGTAGAGGAAAGCAAGTAAAATCCATGGAATAAGAGAAAAAATGTTTTGTAGAATGTTTTGGATGTCAGAATCGAAATGCAAATAATTTGTATAGAATACTATCATCCAAGAAGGCATTTGAAGCTAAATGGAGATGTTTAGTAACTAATGGATGAAACCTGCTATAATTACTCTACTTTTAAAGCATACATTTGATTTAAACAATAGGTATACATAATATTCACACGCATATTGTATTCGGACATGTTGTATGAGCCCTACAGTTACAGAATCAAATACTATTTAAACCTATAAAATTTTACATTTACCTATTTTGTCTCACAATTCAGCCTTTTTTGCAAATGCAAGTTTATATGTGGTATTTCGGACTTTATAACTCGATTTAACTCAACAATAGCGAGTTTGTCAATTCTGAGGGGAAAAACCCAGTGTGTGGGATATAAACTCATCATTTTGAGCCGAGGAGAAAAGAGAGCTGATTATTCTGATGAGAATTGTGACATAATCTCAGAACTGCGAGAATAAAATCATAATTTTGAAATTTTGAGATTAACACAAAAAACATCTGCAAACACTAAATTGGTCTATAAACTCACCGACTTTATATCTCACAAATCAGACTTTTTCAGAATTGCAGAAAATTTTTTTATAATATTTAAACTGAGAATTGGGTGATATACACCCATTAAACCTATCCAAAAACTAATTTTCAGAATTTCTTCTCAGAAAATGCCACCAACAATTGCGATTTAACATTTTGGAATTATGAGTTTATATCTCACAATTCAGACTCCCCCCCCCCCCCCCCCTGAACTTGTATATTCCATGGCGGAAAAAAAGTTTCATATGTATGTGCTTACTCCATGAAGACACGGCAGAAGTGTGTCAAGTCTTCAGCCATCTCACTCTGCCTAAGTATGCGAAAAAAGGTGGATTGTCTTTGATACGTATTTTGTCTCGCTCCTCCCTCTAAATTTCAATGTCTGATGAATAATGCAACAGTACGACAGCCTGCATAAATGTTACAAAGCAGTGTAAGTTGGTGAATATGTAACGTTCCCTGTGACTTTTAGCGGTGCAGCATTCCTCGACATCAGCAAAATTGTGAAAGCACAGCAAGAACAAGCATTAACAGCAATAAAAAAATCAAGGCTTTTACATACAAGCACATACAACTTCAGGAGTTTTTTTCCTTCAGAAGTGAATTTTAGTGTAACAGTAGGAAAGAAACCTTTGTGGTCTTTTGTGGTGTGTGATGTGCCATCATTTACATAAACATGCTGAGTTCACTGTCTGAGGTAACAGCAGTTCATTACGTAGGAGTAACATTTGCATAGATCTGAATATGCAGTGACACCGGACTAGGTTGGCACAGACTGTGCTTCCTTTGAGACAGTTAAGTACACATCTCTTTGGTAAATTGGTGAAGCTTATGCTTGCAGTCATTTCACAGTTGAGGCATTTCACTCTTTAATAAAAATGAATAAGTAAAATTCTGTAGAAATATACGCAGTTACTGGAAAGCATAGTTGGTTCAGTTTCCAAATGTGGCATTTCTACAAGCACTTAAGCCACATTCACAATCAAACACACTTTCTATAAATAAATTCTCTCTCTCTTTGTCTTTGTCTTTTCTGCATTTGTACTTTTGCTTTCGCTTCTGAACTATTCTAGCTTACTCTTGAAACTTGGCATTGTGGGACTATAAGAGTCGCTTGCTCTTGTATGATAAATTGCTTGTGATGTTCCCCATTTGTAAGTCTCTTTGGATAAAAGCATCTGCTAAATGACTAAATGTAAATGTAATGTAAATGTAATGAGTTCAAATCCCTAGTTCTAAGTATGAGCAATTGTAATAATGAAGCTTGCCTTTGCAAGCACCACTCAATATTTGCTAACACTGACTATACGCATAAGACACAAGATATGAAGTAAGATAACATAATTCAGTTTTTATATTTCATTTTCAAAGGCAGTACAGAAGCTGTACCTAAAGTGCCATATATTATATATAAAACTGCATTTACATGACTGGTTAATCCTATATATATATATAAAAGAATTAATAATTATATTTTAATATATTTTATTCAAATACATTACTATTATTACTATTATTATTATTATTATTATTATTATCTTAAATAAAAATCAGAAACAATTATAAATTCCAACTATAATAATATTGTAAATATGTTTTGCACATCAGTAGAACTAATAATAATATAAATAACACTATCAACAAAATATTATTATTTATTATTAATTATGATGATTATTATTATTAATAATACGAATCAGAAACAATTATATATTTTTAACAAAAATAACATTAATTTATTATTATTATTATTACTACTACTACTACTACTACTACTATTACTACTACCATTATTATCCAAAATATAAATCAGAAATAATTATAAATTCTAACAATAATATTTTTGTTAATATAAATAATTATTATTTTAAATAACAATCTAAAACACAATAATATAAAAAAAATTGTTAGGATAATGTTTTACATATCATTAGAACTATTAATAATAAAAATAACATTAACAACAAAATTATTATTATTATTATTATTATTATTATTATTATTATTATTATTATTATTATTATTATTATTATTATCCTAAATACAAATCAGAACCAATTATATATTTTAACAAAAATAACATTAATTATTATTTTTATATTGTATTACTATTAGTATTAGTATTATTTAATAACTATATAAAACAATATAAATAATGAAAAATACTGTTATGAAATTAATGTTTTAAATAATAATAATAATAATAATAATAAAGTAAATAAATATAATTATTATAACAAATAACAATATTTTTTATTCTATATACAAATATTTTTAAAAAATAAACTGAACTAAGCATAAACTAGATTAATATTCATTTCAAAATATACAAATTTATACATTTATATTGAAACTATTAATTTTACATATCAGTAGTACTACTAATAATAAAAATAACACTAAACAAAATTATTATTATTATTATTATTATTATTGTTGTTGTTGTTGTTGTTGTTGTTGTTGTTGTTGTTGTTGTTAATATCCTAAATACAAATCAGAATTATAAATTTGAACTAAAATAACATAAATTATTATATTATATTAATAACAATATAAAACAATATAAAGAAAAAATACTGTTGTGAAATAATGTTTTAAATAATATTAATAAAGTAAATAAATATAATTATTGTAAAAATAACAACATTCAATTATTCTATATACAAATATGAAAATTTTGACAATAATATGACAAAACTATGACCTAAGCATTTCATAATCTAGATTAATATTAATTTCAAAATATACAAACATATACATTATTTATATTATGTTTTTACACCATGAATTAACAACGAACAATCACATATTAGGAAATTAATATTAACTTAACAGTTTAAAAAAGCCTGTTCATTCATAATATTTAATGCATTAAATAATGCTAACAAATTTGACCTTACCATAAAATGCCTGCTTTATCACGACAATGGCAAGGTTCTGCCCTGATAATCATTATTTGTGTGTTTGTTTGTTTACCAACTCCAAATTTGCATGCATTTCATAAATGAGACAGCCCTAAAGGAATAAATTCATCATCCTAACACCACTGCACCAGTGAGTGGGACATCTCAGAGAAAACATCTTCAGAATCTACATCTAGCAGCTATGTCCAAAAAGCCAAGGAACTTTAAACGCAGCACCGTATGACTCAACCAGATGCCTGCAAAGCTTTCCAGAAGAAAAGTGGCTCTAATGCATCCACAGTATCACATACACTTACACTCAAGTATATACCTGGACCACAAAACCAGTCATAAGGTTAAATTTTACAAAACTGAGATATATACATCATATGAATGCATAATAAATAAGCTTTCTATTGATGTATAGTTTGTTAGGATAGGACAATATTTGGCCGAGATACATCTATTTGAAAATCTGGAATATAAGGGTGCAAAAAAATCAAAACACTGAGAAAATCACCTTTAAAGTTGTCCAAATTAAGTTCTTAACAATGCATATTACTAATCAAAAATTACATTTTGATAGGTTTACAGTGGGAATTTTACAAAAAATCTTAATGTAACGTGATCTTTACTTAATATTCTAATGATTTTTGACATAAAAGAAAAATCAGTAATTTTGACCCATACAATGTATTTTTGGCTATTGCTACAAATATACCCCAGCGACTTAAGACTTAAGTTTTGTGGTCCAGGGTCACATATATAGACTCACGCAACACGCGGCGTGACCCCGCAGTGGCAGCTTTCGTCCCGACCGCTGGGATAAACACACCACCTACTCTAAAAGCCCAACAAAAGAGCTACATCTCCTCCGTCAGCAGTGACATGCCTCTTTTCTCCCCAGACTCCTGAATGGAGGGCCCTTATTTGCAGCAGCATGGAGGCAGAGTGCAATGCCCGACTTGTGTACTTTGAGGTTACTCCAGCCATCCACAGCCCAATCCCAAAGGGCCGCCCTACTCCACGGCTGTAAATAGTGCTTGTCTCAGATTGATACACTTACAAGGAACAAACGCGCAGGGTTATTTGGACAGTGGACGCATGGCATGCATAATTAAAATTGGCTAAGTGCCTGCTCGCATGGTTCGGGTCATTTCTGCCGGCTTGTTCCGTGCCCGTCAGCTAAAGATGAAATTTCCGGGCTCCCTTTATATCTACGAGTATTTGGCTCACAAATATAGCACGTACTTGTTTTACCCATCTATATTCAGAGCTGGATGAAAGGCGGCCGCTTTTTTTTTTTTTTTTCTAATCTTCCCCTGATTGTGCACGAGTCTCCAGTCTCTGCATTGTCACTTTTGTGTTCATTGACGCCCCTGGGAACGATTTGACGACTGGCTACTCTTAGCTGAATAGCTTATCAGGGTGTGATAGCATTTTCTGGAATCACTCTCGCTGTCTGGTCAGCAGTCGGTGGCATTATGCTCGGCACAATGGCGCATTAGAGGGTTTGGGAAGACAGGAAGCACTTTGAAAGAAGGGCCTGGATTGTGTTCCAGGGTATATGTGAGGCTCAAATGCATTTGAATGCAATGCATGCATGGGAATAAGGCATTCATTTGCCAGGCTGGCAGCAGGCCTGCTAAACCACAGCCGCCTTTGACTTCTTGCCAGAGCGCTCGCTTATGCAGTCAACAATCCTTTCACCTCTGCGCTGGCACGCTGCTGCTGTGCATCTACCTGCAGAGGAGAGAAGCGGATCTATCGCTGCGCCTGTGGCACGCTGTAATTTAGTATCTCTGCTGTCCTAGGACAAATTTATGAATCAATATCGATAATATAAACATTCAGCGGAATATGGCCGCCTCTATATCATGGCCACGTTGTAACAACCTGATTTCATTGTTCATTAAACATCCGCCATGCTGTTGTGCTGTTCAATTAGGCCGAAGGAATCAAGCTGCAGTGTGTCAGAGCAAACGCACACATGCTTGGTTGCCTGTGTGGACAGTACATGCTTATCAAAAAGAGCAACTGTGTAAATCATTGATGTTCACTTTACTCCATTTCTTTTTTGATGTCCAAATGGGCTGTTAAAATTGTTTAAAAAAAAAAACAAATCACAGAAAAATGCTGCAAAATGCTACAGTTAAAACTGCAGTTTAAAATTGCTTTTGATGTAATTTTACTGTAAAATACTGGCAAATGTATGTTTTTTGAAAATAAAAAGTATGAATCATCATCTTCTTTTATATAATTTGGTATATAATTATTTAATAATGATTTTGGTGAAAACACAAGGACAATCTCAAAAGTCCCTGTGTGGCATCACATATTTTATATTTTATTTTTGTTATTTGTAAAACACTTGGATGTTTTGTGTTCCATTCTCTGTTTTTTAGTTAATGTTTTTTTTTTAAGATTTATTTTTGTCTTTATTGTGATAGAACAGATCAGAAGTGACAGGAAGCGAAGTGAAAGAGAGAGATAGGGGGCGGGATCGGGAAAGGTCCTCGAGTCGGGATTCGAACACGGGATGCCCAGAGCGCAACAGCGCTGTATGTCTGCGTGCTGCCCACAAGTCTATCTGCGCTGACTTTAGTTAACGTTTATTACATTGCATATTACATAGATTACATATACAGTTGTCATAGTACTGTATTTTTACTGTGAATTTTAGGGATGAAACGATAAATCGTTGCAACATGAATCGAGAAATGATTCAGCATCGATTCTGAGATTTTACGAACACAACGTGATTCTTTCTCAAATCGATTCAGAGCTTAGTTTTGAACAGCAAATGGCACTGTTTGCTTTAAAACAGCCATGCTCTGCTTGTTTCCAAATCCTTATATGCACTTGAACAATAAATAATCAATCATACAATTCGAAAAGGTTGAAGCGAATTACAAGGGTGTTCAAAGTGGGCTGTGTTTACATTAATCTCGCATCATTGAAGCAAGTTTTCTGACTTGGAAGATCTCAGAATCGATCCACAAATCAATTTATCTTCACATTTCTAGTGAATTTAAAGGGTTAGTTTACCCAAAAATAAAAATTCTGTAATTACTCACCCTCATGTTGTTCCAAACCCACAAGACCTTTGTTCATCTTTGGAGCACAAATTATAATATTTTTGATGAAATCCGAGAGCTTTAATACCCTGCATAGACAGAAATGCAACCACCATGTTCATGGCCCAGAAAGGTAGTAAGGACATAATTAAAAAAGTATTTAAAAGCAAGTCATATGGTTTTTTAAAGTGTCCTAATACTGTGTTGGAGTCCCTACAACAGGTTTAAATGCATCTAAGGTCAGAAAACATTATCTCAGAATATACATTTATACATGTCAGGTTTGTTCAAACTGCTTTGAGTGTAATGTCTGTAAACCCCTCCCTTCTAGAAGCCTAGTCTGCTCTGATTGCTCAGCTGGCCAGGCCTGTTGTGATTGGCACAGAGAGGAGTTCTTGGGCAAGTTAGTGAGTGCTACCATCTGTGTTGCCAAGTCCGAGATTGTTTTTGATGTCCGCGGGTTGAAGTGACCCCGATAACGCCATATTTAGCCCCTGAAATGCGAATTTACCAGGGCAACCCTGACAAAAAGTGTGTATTTTATCAGAGGACCCTGTAGCAATTGGGTGGGTTTTGTTGTAAAAAAAAAAAAAAACTGGCAACCCTGATGCACCTTTACATAAAACAATAATATAGTGCTCCAATCCGTTCTTAAAATAATGACTTTTTTTTTTTAACACTTATGCAAGCAAATCATGCCCAGAGCTAAAGTTTAGTTGCTAAACTTTAAGTACAAAACGAAATAAAAAAGAATAACGGTGGATACGTTAGCCTAGTGCTAACATGACTAATTGATGAAACAATACAGTTTGTAAACAAAAATATTTCTAAGTTACATTCTTTATTAATAAACTAAGTAATTAGAACAACGACACATTCTTAGAAAATAGTGGGTTCAGAGCAAATTATCCAATTTATAACTATTTCAGTAAGACAGTATATTGTGGTTTACCTGGAAACCTTCACTAGGTATACATCACATATTAGCACGAAAAGCTAGATATTTTGAGCACTCAATTGAAAATGTACACATAACATATCAATGGTACTTACAGTTTGCAGACGCTTGTTAGTCCAAATAAAGATTTGAAGAAGATAGAAGTCAAGATTAGAGAAGCAATCCTCTGTAAAATGACAAGCACACAACAAAATATTAGAATTGTATTGCTGTGGTACAGTGGAAAAAATTAACTTTAACCACTGATTCTTTACATCATCATCTTTCGGCAATGAAAACAAAACAAACTTGCTTACACAGCGCAGAACACAGCATATTCTTTAGCAGGAGTGTTTGTGGGCAGGTCAGAGTGTTTGTATTTTGCAGGCAGGCGGGGGTTTATGCTAATGTGTTACCTAGTGACGTAGATCGGTAACTGGCAGACGATTTCGAAAATATAATGACTTGTTAAGGCGATTCGGAGTCAACTCTTTCTTTTGAGAGACAATGTCTGTATGTATAATGCACTTTTTTATCAACAACTTTGCAGACCGTTTATATTGAAGGATAGCTACGTTACAAATTTTCGAAAACCCATATGACATGCTCTTTAAAAGTAGTAAAAAACATTGTTTAAAAATAGATGTTTTTGTTTTCTTTGCACACAAAAAGTATTCTCATAGCTTCATAAAATTACAGTTGTACCACTGATATCACATGGACTATTTTATTGATGTTCTTTCAACTTTTCTAGGCCTCGAACATGTCAGTTGCATTGCAGTTTATGCAGGGTTAGAAAGCTCTCAGATTTCATCTAAAATATCTTAATTTGTGTTCTGAAGATGAACAAAGGTCTTAATTTTTAGGTGAACTATCACTTCAACTGGAAATTTTTAAAGCACAATCAAACATTAACTCAAACATAAACTAAACAAAACAAGAAACACGGTCAAGAGCCAAGATCAAGAATACCAAAACAAACCATACGGAAGACAATGCAGCCAGAATGAGTAGTGGGAAATGAGAGTTCTTATAGACCAGATAATTGTGAGCAGGAGTGAGTGTAATCAGTGCTAATGACAAGACAGGAGTGAATACTAGGGAAGTGCAGTGCAGGGAAGGGAAAACAGCGACCTCAGGTGGCTGAGGGAAGCCCCACAGCCCAGATCATGACAGTACCCCCTCTCAAGGGAACGGCTTCCAGATGTTCCCAAAACAAAACAAAAAAATCTGGAGGGAGGAGGAACGGTGGAAGGTGCATCAGGGGGAGGGATGGCGGGCCAGGCCCGTGCAGCGGAGGAACGTGAGTGGACACTGCCGCCAGAGGAACGTGGGAAATGAGAGTTCTTATAGACCAGATAATTGTGAGCAGGAGTGAGTGTAATCAGTGCTAATGACAAGACAGGAGTGAATACTAGGGAAGTGCATTGCAGGGAAGGGAAAACAGCGACCTCAGGTGGCTGAGGGAAGCCCCACAGCCCAGATCATGACACCTGTAAGAAATTTAGGACTAACCTAGCACTAACAAATACCAAAGCATTCTTTGAGTCCAATTAAGTAGCATAAATCCTACAGTAGGCCTACATGAATATGGTCATTTTTCATTACAACATTTTCATGTGTCTAAAGTCTTAAACTAAGGTTGGCAGTTTCAGTGCTACTAGTGTCATAGCGTAATTACAAAAATAAAACATGTTTTCAAACATCCTTTACAAACGCCCTTTTTGAACCTCACGTCTCAAACATCAAAAGTAAAAGTGACAACGTTTAATAACAGTTCCAACATATTGGGAAAACATTTAAATTAAAATTTAGCTTACCTGTTCGCCATATTGATTGAAATCCAAACATTCTGACTAAGTCCTCCATCTTGTAAAACACTGTCAGCGTTTACACATAGAGTCTCTATGTGTATCTTCGAATTTTGCTTGCACTTCTATAACAGAATCTGAATTTCTTAGGCTAAACACCAGGGTTGCCAGGTTTTCACAATAAATCCCGCCTAATTGCTACTCAAAACTAGCCCAAAACTAGGGGGAGGGGGGAGGGAATACAGGTTTTTTGGAGGGTTCGCCCGGTACAGTTCGCATTCCAGGGGATAAAGATTTTAGCCGCTTTTCCACTATCGGGCCGAACCATTCTTAGAACGGTCGGGTACAGTTCCAGTTGTGTTTCCACCTGAGCCTGGTACGGCACGGAACGATTACAAACCGTTCTCGGCCCGGAATTCTCGGCACGGTTAGACAACCGTGCTGAACCGGGCTGGTAAAATGTGTGTGCATGACGTCGCCACGCTGTTGCCTGGCTACCAGTTTATCTATGGCTCTGTCTAAGGCTAAGCGGATGCGCAGTAAGCAGGTACGGTAAATATAAATATAAATGGCTGAGACACTTTGGTCTGTGGATGAAACATTTGCTCTAATATTTATATTTGGACAGAAAGAAAAATTCAACAACAGTTGGAGGGTGCAAAGAGAAACGAAAAGTTTTTAAAATTATAGCGCAGTGTCTTGCAGAGAAGGGCATTAAGAAAAGTTCAAAACAGTGCCGGGAAAAAATAAAAAACTCAAACATACATATCGCGTCCAAAAGGACAATAACAGTAGAAGCGGGGCTGTCTACTCTTGCGTTACCAAGGCAACGATTTGACGCATTTGTATTTACATTCCAAAGAGTTCCGTTATCTGCACCACAGTGGAAAATCAAACCGTATCTGTGCTGACTGGCCCGGATCGGCACGGAACAGAACGGTTAAGCATTGAGAACGGTTCGGCCCGATAGTGGAAAAGCGGCTAATGTTATTGGGGTCGTTTCAACCCGCGGACATGAAAAAACACCCGCGGCAACAGTGTTAAAGTAGCCCAATTTCGCGGGGAAATCGCGGACTTGGCAACACTGTTAAACACGTTTGGCTTTTCCTGCTTCCTGCAAACTTTCGCTATTGGCTGCAGGGAGTATGTATACAAATATATTCATTTTTTTTCCTGGGAAAAACAGCTTAAGCAGGGTTTTACAAACTGACTGCTATTTTGTTTGTATTTCACTAACATTTAGTACACTGCTAATTTTTAATCAACCCAAATGAGCCAACTGTGAAAAGAGGGAACAGAAACACTTTGTCACAATTAATGTTAACACACAATCAATTTATTATTATTATTATTATGAGCTGATTAATCAGTCAGTCAAGTCAGAGTTGGTGCTTATTGTCAATTATGTCAATTAGTGTTTCACAGTTTGAGAATTGCTGCTACTGTATATCAAGGTTGCGG
The DNA here is from genome assembly GCF_049309525.1 of Garra rufa. Lineage (NCBI taxonomy): Eukaryota > Metazoa > Chordata > Actinopteri > Cypriniformes > Cyprinidae > Garra > Garra rufa. The sequence goes on along the minus strand of NC_133361.1, from coordinate 30,751,837 downwards.
TGTATTTATTATTACTTATAAAATGTAGCAAAACAATGCACAATAATACTGAGTTCATGTTATTTAAATGTCATGCGTGTTACACCTATGGTGTTTTCTGTTGTGTGCACCATCTGTGTCTATCTCTAAATGATTAATGGCCAGGGCAGCTGAAAAAAAAAAACACATTTATTGACTATTAATGCTAATTATGATGGTAATAAGAACATTTAAAAGTAGCCTATCAAGCAGATTACTGTGTTTCAAGTGAACTGGTAGCTTTATTAACATTAATATACAGTCTGGCTGTGATTTTCTTTTTTACTCACTGCATTTTTAAACTAAAATGGAGGCAGAAATGTGGTTATTTTTTACACGAAATGTAACAAAATATTTTCCTGTGTAAAAAATAGGGAGCGTGAAATCGCTGTAATGTGAAGCCCTAAAGGAAGTGAAGTGTGCATCTGTGCATAGATCAGTTTTACTCTGTTTCACCATCCTGTTTTTTTTCTCCCTTCCGTTGGCACAGGTTTAGGACACTCTCACCGGGTCGCCCACTAGTCTGCAGCTGTCTGTGAAGAGCCTGCCAGCATGTTTTCCTCCCTCCCTCCCCTCTCTCTCTCCATCTTTTCCAGCCCTCCCCAGCGCTGAGGCGGATTCCAAAACCTCTGTGACACCACGCAGGCTCTGTGAGCGCAAACACAGACACATCCACCCACATCTCACCGTCAAAGTGATCCCCTGCTCACGATGCTGAGGGGAAAACAGATTGAAAAGTGAGTGTGTGTGTGGAGGGAGGAGCAAAAAGAGTGAAAAATACCTGACTCATTCCCTCCTCTGCCTTTTTCCCTTTCAATTAAATATGCCTTGCAGCCAGAGATGGAGCAGATAATGGACTCCTCTGATGATACTAACTCGGCTACTTTTTAAAGTCAAGGCAGGATGTTGGCCTCTCTCCGTGTTTGACTGGTGGGATGCTTTAGAAAAACGTTGCGTAACTTCGCAGTTTAGTTTGCTGTGAGAATGGGATTCCTCATCTCACATCTCTTGCAGGGCTGGACTGGTAATCTGGCATACCGGGCAAATGCCCGGTGGGCCGACGCACTTTGGGGTTGGTCGATATTATCTGATTTTTTTTTTTTAATTGGCCAACGACCGGCCCAAAAAGCAGGGACAGCGGCCCATTGGTTCATTTTCCATACTGGCCTAATTACAGAGTTTCCCCGACCATTAGCCCCCCAACGGCACCCCCGCCCCCCTTGACCGTCAAGTTCATTTTATTTTAGATATAGCGCCATATCACAATAGAAGTCATTTAAGGTTATCTTTCCTATATAACAGGTCTTATATGTTCTGTTCTGTTTATGTTCTTTTACAGTTTTTCTCAATTGCTTAAACACATTTCTTGAAATTATGCCTCTTATTTGTGAAACTCTAAACACAAATCCACAACTCCTAGCTCAATTCCCCAAACTTCCTATATTGATGTCAAAATGAAGCTCTCCACTCAAAACAATTCAATCTTGCTGAAAAACCAAACTTTGCTCTCAGACATGACACACAAATCCTCAAAAACACACACACTACAACACAGTTTTCCACACTGATGAGATAAATTCAAAACAATACTACGAAAACAATACAAATAAAAATCTTTTCACATGATGAACACAACAAATCTATGCCTTTGCAAGTGTTTTATTCCTTAATTTAATGTACTGTAGAGTACAGTACAAAACAGCAAACAACAACAAAAATAATTATTCTGCTCAGCATCCAGTCTTTGGTCTGGGACAGGCCAAAGAACCTCTTCAGCATCACTAAATTAGCCCTGGCCAGGCAGCAGGGGTAATATCCTATTGCATGCCTGATCCAACCCTGGTATTCATCAACTAAAATATTTGAGACTGCTTGACTTCTTGCCCTTGCCCTTCCTCTGTCTCTTCCACGTTGTCGTCGTCATAATCCTTCTTCTTCTCCTCTTCCACCTCCTACTCTTCCTCTTCACAATTACACATTACTGTATGTGGGATATTGATTGAAAAAGACTGAATAGGATTCAAAGTTACACTTGTACTAGTGGTCTGACAAAAAAATATAAAAAATAAAAATAAAATAAAAACACATTACAATGTCATTGTGAAACAGAAATGAAAAAGAAATATGGGCACAAAGGTGAAAATAAATTAGAAAATTAGAAAGTCCACTGTCAGAATTTGTAACTCCTGTGTTGTCCTCTGTCTATATATGCATTCTAATTGAAGGTTCATGAGCTGTACCTTTGATCTGTTTCAGAGAACTGCTTTATCATTGGATGATCTATATTATCTTCATTAGTGAAAGTCAATATTCAATTGAATAATGGCAAATTTACAAAAAGTCTAATAGAGATGTGTAGAATATATGATTGACAGTTTATGACAACTAGATCAAAAATTTTGCATTTAGGTGATGACTTATACGATGAGCTAATGACTTGATGTTTTGAGGGGTAATACTATTGCACAGAGAAATACAGTATATAATACATTTTGAGCAACATGACAAAAGACTAGATGATGTGGATGTTGAACAAGTAGATGTGACAATTTCATTTCTGATCTGAGAAATGCACCAAAGTGACTGAGAAAAACTGTAAGCTGACTTTGGCTCTTTTATCTCCACCGAAGCTTCTGATTGGTGTGTGCTAAATTTTGACTCCTAGTGTTTCCACTTGGGTAATTGTGTGCTAATTGAGCTCAAACTTCGCAGACTTGAGTGAACAATATTGAATGCTTGTGCTTTCTAAATGACCACATGGTGTAAGCACTGAGAAATGTAGGGATTTGTGTGTAGAGTTTTGCAGTAACAGTTCACCAAATATAACTCATGTGTCAAAGCAGGGAATAGTGTTTATAGTTTAGGGAAATGGGTGTGCTTTTTCAAAAATGGCGTTATAGTTTTGAAATTTTAGTTCAAAAGACTGGTTATAGTGTTTTAGCAATTGAGAAAAACTGTATTAAACAAACTAAATTGCCTTATGTTATTTACCTTATTTACACGAAGGCATGTCATTTCTGTCTCTACACGGTCACGCGTTTACAATGTCTCCTCCGCGAAAACACAAACGGGATCGCGGACTCCATTCATAAAAACGGAATTTACTATAGTGCGGAATGCCACGGAATTCGTTTATTTTTGGATTAATAAATCAAAAGTTGGTCTGTCACTTAATTCAAATCGCGATATGGACTAGTGTCTGAAATGCAAAAAGACCATTTTATGAATCCTGCATGTTCCGTTTGCCTCTGTATGTATGAGTGGCAGATGAATGGCGTTTTTTTTACTACACACATACTGAAGCATGCGTGACCCTCCCGCTAATTTTTGGTATTTGCATCTCCAAAGCTGCTGTGCGTGTCACTCTTACCGTTTCATTTGAGAAAACTAACGTTAGCATCATATCATACTGTACACACAGAAACTTCACAGCAACCTGTCAAAATAAAAGTTCCATGAAGATATTTTGTAAATTTTCTACCGTAAATATATCAATATTAAATTTTTGATTAGTAATATGCTTTGATGAGAACTTCATTAAAGGCAGTTTTCTCAATATTTTGATTTGTTTGCATCCTCAGGTTCCAGATTTTTAAATAGTTGTATCTCGGTTATGTTATCTCGGTTATGTTATATCCTAACAAACCATACATTAATGAAAAGCTTATTTATTATTTATTGACCCTTATGACTGGTTTTGTGGTCCAGGGTCACATATGCTTTCTGTCAATTTTTGGAGCTTGACAGTTTTATAGTATGGAAATTAGCAGCATGAACATTCTGCTAAATATCTAATTTTTTGTTTTACATAATAATTACACATGTTTAGAACTAAATGAGGGTAGTTTTTTGAACAAATAATTATTTTATTTCCAGTTACAGAATTAAGCAATTATATGTATGCAACTTTACCAAATTCCTGAAGATTACAGTGAGTTTTAAGGTCTGAAACCAGGTACCCACTAAGCAGACGACTAATGCTAAGGTGTGATCATCGGTTCCTCTTGACTACACCTACGGACGCAACTGCCTGACCACTAGCACTATAATTATACTGTATGTTCCCCTCCGTGCACGCTGCACTACCTCTATTTCCTCAGCACAGCCATTAAGCAAGCTGTACATACACCTACGCACACATAGACGAGCGTGAAGACACATCTCATACAATGCTCTTGAAACGCACTGAATAGAGTGTGTTACTTTTGTTTTAGACCATTAATTATTTGAGAGAGCTGCCACCAACTGCGGCAAAAGTTTAATCAAAATGGAACGCATGTCCATAAATTTCAATCTGTGAATTCCTCTTGAATCGATTAGCCTGATCACTCTTCAATAAAGGGCAAATTAATTCACAAGATCTTTTTGAGTGGTATGTTGGAAAAGTGGGAAAATAAAACAGAATAGAAAGCTGAAATGCTAATAAATTAAAGACATTAGGCTTCTGGACATATTAAACCTTTCAGTTCTTGTTCTGATAAAGCTGAAGTGTGTCAGTTTTTTGGTTTTTATGTTTTGCTTTTTTATATGTTTTTTATTACTTTGAAATGTCATATGTGTCACTTCTATCCAAACAAAATGCAGAGACAACATTTGTACATTGACATGTCAAAAAAGTGTGGAAACATCCTGTCCTGTCCAACAACAGCAACAGTGGCTCAACCAATGGCATGAGTTTGAGTAAGAGATAGTAAAAACCTTTTTGCAAACATTTATTATTTTTACAATTACAGTATAGAAATGACACTACACATTTACATGTTTTGAACTTTTTAAATACATTTATATACAGTGAAACCAAAAATTATTATTATTATTTTTTTTTACTAGTGGGTGCAGGACACTAGTTCATTTACAACTAAACTATACCCCAAAATTCTTCATACAGTGGACTACCAGTAAAATTGATACAAATTTGGGCCCAAAAATTATTCAGGCACTTTGACCTGACCATGTTTTGCTTAAGAGTGTTTTCTTTAATTGCTAATGAGACCTTTTTACACCACAGACTGAACAAACGTTGGCTTTGCTTGGTAATTGGTCAATAAAGTATTGATACTGTAGTCGTGTAAATATTGTCATACAGTTGTCAGAATTTTTGGTTGTTTGTGATCCATTACATACCTTTCTATCAAAGTTATCTGACATTATCCAAATGAATTTATTTTGACAGTTTAACTCTTGTCATAGTTCTTGTCATATTTTATTACCATTTTCTAAGCTATAGGAAAAACAAAACCTGTGTTTATGTGAGAAATGAAAGATATCTAAATAAATTTTGGTTGGACTGTATGCTTATAAAACAGTTAATTCTAGTTCTCAAATCTGAGGTCTTTCCAGCCATCCGATATTCTACCAGTATCAGCAAAGGAACTACAATACAGAATGTAAAATTTATAAGTAACAAAATTTAAAAATGCAAAATCATTTATTATAATTCACTGCACACTTGCTTTCCTCTCACTGATCTCTAAGGATATTTCTATATTATGATTTCTATATTATAGCTTAGTCTTTCGCAAGTTTTTGAAACTGACACACACCACTTCAAATGGCACAGTTTGTATATCATGTAGGATTCCAAGTTTGCCTGTAAATACAACTTCGCTTGAAACTGGGATTTATGCTATTTCTGACTCCGTTTGAAAAACATAAAGCAAGTAGTTGACTATTCAACTGCTCATGTGATTTCAATATGTATCAATATGTAAAATACTCCCTTTAAAAAATAAGGGTTTCATAAAGAATCTTTAACTTCCATTAACATCATTTCCATTGTTTAAAGAGTTCTTCATGGTGAAAAAAGGTATGAAGAAAAAAAAAACAGTTATTTTAAAGGATTAGTTCACTCCAGAATTAAATTTTCCTGATTTACTCACCCATATGTCATCCAAGATGTTCATGTCTTTCTTGCTTCAGTCAAAAAGAAATGAAGGTTTTTGAGGAAAACATTCCAGGATTTTTTCGCAAAATCACATTGGAAAGGTCACGCGTGATGTAGGTGGAAATACTTTCCCAGTGTTTACAAAGCGAACATGCTGTAATGCCAGGCCAGCAGAGGGAGCCCTTACTCACTCTGACTGTTACTGCTCCCTCTGCTTCCTTCTGTGGTAACTTCCTGTTTGTCAGCCATTTAAGGAGGGCCATGCCAAACAGGCCCTTGTGAAGTATTGTTTTCCTGCAGCGGACTCTACTAAGCATTTTCTCCTGTTTCATTGCCTTGTTTTTTGCCACGGTTTTAGTCATAGTTTTGTTTCATAGTCATAGTTTTTCCTTGTTTCATTGTTTTGTTTTATTTGCTACTTTGGACTGCTCACTTAGATTTTGACCCACGCCTGTCTATTGGATTACGCTTTTGTCTTGCCTTCATGTTCCTGTTTGCTGGTATTTGACCCTGCCTGTTTGACAACGATCTGTTCAATAAAGCTAGCATTTGGATCTTCAACGCTGCCGTCGAGTCCTGCTTGTTACACATGCAAAGAATGTCAAACGCCCTTTACAAAAAAAAAAGGTTAACCATCGATGTCAGATGATTTTGTAGTTGGAGATTTTTGCCCTACCTGACCTTTTTGAACCGAAATACACAGACAAAGAACTAACTGCATGTGACTGTCATAGACGAGCATCACAGAGCTAGTGGAAGATGAGCATCTGTGGTTAAAAAGTATTTATTTATTAATTTTTTTTGTAGAAAATGTCAGATCGTTTTGCTAGATAAGACTCTAATTCCTCGACTGGGATTCTGTAGAACCCTTTGAAGCTGCATTGAAACTGCAATTTGGACCTTCAATCTGTTGATCCCAATTAAAGCCCACTATATGGAGAAAAATCCTGGAATGTTTTACTCAAAAAAACAATTTCTTTTCAACTGAAGAAAGAAAGACATGAACATTTGGGTGACATGAGGTGAGTAAATTATCAGGAAATTTTAATTCAGGAGTGAACTACACTGCAAAAAATGCTTTTCTTACTTAGATTTTTTTGTCTTGTTTCCAACCAAAATATCAAAAAATTCTTAAATCAAGAAGGATTTTGTAGACGAGTAAAAGTTATTTTCTTGTTTTCAGAAAAAATTAGGTGAGTTTTTGCTTAGTATACAAAAATAATGTTTATTTGTCTACAAAATCCTACTTGATTTAAGAATCTTTAGATATTTTGGCTGGAAACAAGACAAAAAAATCAAAGTACGAAAAACATTTTTTTTTTTGCAGTGTAATGCTTTAAGAACTTTTTACTGAAAGGTTCTTTGGGGGAAAAAAATGTTCTTCTGTGGTTTGTTTTGAAACCTTTATACCAGTTTTGAAAACTGTCTTTACAAAAACAATGGAAACTAAATCTTGTGTTTACCCAAACAAAGACAAAGAAAAATGCAACTGACTAACCCAGAGAGGACTGGAAGCTTTTGTGAATTTAGAATTCTCAAAAGCATTTTGGAATTCTTTGAGAAGGCTTCAGATCTGGCTTGCCAGATAACCGCGAGAATGAGCTCATGGTCGTCTTAACCTCCCACCCATCCTCCTCAATCTCTCTCTATCTCAGTCTCTCTCTGCCTCCATTTTTCTCAAGACTCTATGAAAGGCCTCTCCATTGGCCAGAACCTCATCAGCTCAGAAGCTTACTTATGGACACGGTACTTGGCACGTCTTTCACAGCCACACAGACAGAGTACCAGTGAATTCATCCCTTTCGAATCTCGGACTCCTTTCAGAGGGAATTGAGCCCCTGCTTGACGTCTTTGAGAGATGTGAAGTTGCATAAATGCTTCAGTAGTCACAGCCAAGTGCTCTCAAGAATGCATGAGTTATTTCCAGCCCAGCCAGTCTCGCACATCTTAATGCATTTAAGGACCCTATACATGCATATGTTTCATTTAAGCAAAGACACTTTGCCGGAATTCTTTAGATTCTCACCACCAACAGCCGCACTATTCATGTTGCTCACGGATGAATCTCATGATCGCAAGTCATGCTGGGCGAAAGAATTGTTCTAACCCCATGATACACTCTGATGTCTCTTTGACAAGAGGCCTCTTATAGGTGCTAGGAGACTTACAGTGTATACAGATGAGCTTGGCTTCACATTTCCTCTCCGTATCTGCATCGCTTGACATTTTCCTGTTTACCCACCTGGAATTTAAGCCATCGGTGGTATGAAATTATTTGTGGACACTGTGTTGAATAGGGGAGATGAGATCTGTCAAGTGGGTGAAGATGTTTCATGATAAGCCTCTTGATGTCAAAAGACTGCTATTGCTGGATGAATTGCTGAATCCAGGTTCCTTTAACATGCATATTGCCCATGTCACTGCCAACCGTTTTTTCTCTGAGTTGTTAAATGAACAGGTTATTAAGATCACACCAATTTTAAAGAGATAGTTCACCTAAAAATTTAAATTCTGTTGTTAATTACTCCCCCTTATGTCGTTCCAAACCTGCAAGACTTCGTTCATCTTCGTAACACAAATTAAGATATTTTAGAGGAATTCTGAGAGTTTTCTGACCCTGCATAGACAGCAATGCAACTGACATGTTCAAGGCCCAGAAAGGTAGTAAAGACATGAATAAAACAGTCTATGTGACACCAGTGGTTCAACTGTAATGTTATAAAGCTACAAGAATACATTTTGTGTGCAAAGAAAACAAAAAAAAATGACTTTATTCAACAATCTCTTCTCTTTTGTGTTTGGAATGAAAACGAATTGAGATCTATGGAAAGATTTCAGCAATTAATGGCAATTTGTTTCACAGAAAAAGCTATTTTTTCAAGCTTATTCGAGTGTTATGAAAAAGAGCTACACAAAGATTCTCTAAACATTCTTCTTTTATTCTCCATAAAAGAAAGAAAGTCATACAGGTTTGAAACGACATGAGGGGGAGTAAATGATGATTCATTTACAGTCTGGAGAAAAATGATTTTACTGTAATATTTCCAGATTGGGACAAAAGGGATCATTGACGACATGACATGCTGTCAAGGATTTACTGCAAGATCTGATGGTATTTTCAACTCAACATCTGTTCGTGCCATCACTTCAGGGAACATGTGACACTGCATTGTGCACTATTGTGTCTTTGCCTTTGTCACATCATATGACACTTTCCATGAATTTCCATGTTCAGAAATTTGGCTGAGGATACAAAGTTGAATATTAAAATATTGGATGATACTGAATGACTGTCCTATTCATATACCAGGGAATTTACATGGTTCTTTTTAAAGGGTTATTTCAGCCAAAAATGAAAATTATGTGATTAATTACTCACCCTCATGTTGTTCATCTTCAGAACACAAATTAAGATATTTTTGATGAAATCTGAGAGTTTTCTAACCCTGCAATGCAACTGACACATTCAAGGCCCAGAAAGGTAGTTGGACATCAACAAAATAGACTATGTAACATCATGTAAGGTCAGAAAGCTCTCGGATTTCATCAAAAATATCTTAATTTGTGTTCCGAAGATGAATAAAGGTCTTACGGGTTTGGAACGACATGATGGTAAATTTGTTTTCGCTAATACTTAGCGTAAAGCCCTACAATAAAGCAGCAGAAATATCACAGTTTCTGTTTTTAATATTAGGTTTAAGCTTCCACCTATGGTGATTAACCCATATTTTGACCAAAAAAGCATAAATAAAGACGTTAACATGTCCACGTCAAAAGAAATTTACAAAAGTAATTTTATGTCCAGAAATAAAGCACAATAAATGTAAGTAAAGTGTCTACTTTTAAGGTTTTAGATAAGTTTTTGGAGAATACAATGTCAAAATTTGGTTGAAATAATGTAATGCTTGTTCTGACTTATAGCCTATTAAAATATATAAAAGAATAAGGGAGCATATTAAATTTTATTGTGTTTTAAATGAGTAAAAAACTTTTACTGACAAATGGGCAAAACCTAGGATAGTGGCAAATTTAAAAAGTGTAGAATTATGACCAATTAGTATTTGGGGTGAAAGTAATTTGTCTTTTAATATGTCATAAATTGATTTTTGTTGTAAATGCGCCTGACACGATTGTTAGACTGAATGACATTTTAGTGGGTGTCATCTGTAAATTAGGGGAAATTGTATGATATTTATTCTTTGCTCAGAAAAACAAAATCAAAAATGCAATAAATTAAACAGAAAACTTTCTATTTTTTTTTTTTTTTTTTTTTTTTTTGGAAAAACAACAATTTAAAGCAGTATTACATTTATTGTTTTAATGCTTAAACCCTTTTTTGTCTTTGACCCACATACAAAAAAATGTTCATCCAGCTTTGTTATTACTAGCAAACAGCTGTATGTGGCAAACCACAGTAAATAGCATAATTGAAGGTCCTGTAGATCAGTGGTTTTCAATCCTGGTCCTGGGGACCCACTGCTCTGCACATTTTGTGTGTCTCTCTTATTTAACACACCTGAAACAGATCATCAGCTAATTAGGAGAGAGATCCATGTACTTAACTGAGTGTGTCAGATAAGGGATACATACAAAATGTGCAGAGCAGTGGGTCCCCAGGACCAGGATTGAAAACCACTGCTGTAGATACATTACAAAACATATGTCAACATAAAGTGTCTAATGTCTAAGTCTAACTCAAGAGCCATGGAAGGCGCATTCGTTATTCTGTTTTTACCTCACAAAAACATTTCACTGCATCTTGACCCAGATAAAAAATGTTTGCTGTACTTAAAATATTACTTGGATTGAAATGCAATATTTACAACGTGGCTTTTAAAGAGCTGAGTGATTGAATTGCAGAGTCTTTGTGAAAACTAGGCCTGCAGCAAAAACAAGAAAACAACTATACGAAATCTCAGCAAAGTTGGTGGCTGGCATGTTTGTGGGTATATATTTGTGCATTTCTGTGACGCTAACTGTTAGAACTGGTTTCATGTGGAGTATCTAATACAGTATGATGCACAAACCAAGGGTAAAGTAGTTTATTTGTCTCCTGCATGGAGAAGAAATAGTATATCTGTTTCATGAAGAATGACTCCTGCGTCATGGACAAAAAAATACAAACAATTAACCATATATACTGACAAAACTGCAAGCATGGGCTGTGTACAGATAATGAGGTATCTTGCAGTGAAAAATGACTAAGAGTCATTCTCTGTATGTGGTGCTTTTTCCATCCCTACGGAAAATCGTTTCGTATCACACTACATTTAAAACATGAACAGAAATTTCTCCCAAAAGGATTATGTTTTCCATTATGCTTTTTTTCTTTTAATTTAGACAAATTACAAATTTACTTTTAAGACATCACCTATCAAAGCAGACTGATTTACCCATTTCCTTGATGTTACCTCACTTAATCGAGTTCTGTCAAAGAAAAAATCTGTTAAAATTATTAAACAAAAGTGTTTTCTCACTCTCTATATATCGCTTAGCAAGTCCCTTTGCACACTCAAAACAAAAAACAGTAAGTTTACTTCCTGACTATTCTGTCCTGCTATTATAAAGAGAGCTATAAAAATCAAGAGAGCCGGCACTGCCACTTGTGCCCAGCGTATTATATGATACAATCCAGAACTCTGTGACTCAACCAGGTTTGTTTTCTGAACAGTAAACACATTCTTCTCATGATGCAATGTTAAAAAATCACATCCAAACAACTTTTTCTTCAACATGTCATGAAGTTGAAAAAGTACCGCATAGAGAAATTGACCCAGGTGATATTCTTGCCTCAAACAGCGTTAGACATTGCTGTAGGAGTTATTTTGAGGAGTTTAGTAGTTTTAAGCATCTGCTCAAAGGCATGCAGACTGTTTCAGGCCACACGGCATTGTTTCTAGCACAAAAGCAAAGCAGAAACGATTACGTGATTCCAACACAAGTGCGGTTATTCTTCAGAGCTCAAGCTTTTCATGATTTCTGCCTGGAGAATGTTACCTTAATGGCATGATGAGTCACTTTGTGAGATCAGCCTGTCAATCAAACAATCTTGGAATGCAACAACTTCAGTATTAGCCAGCTATATATTATCCTCTGAAATTATGTGGCCAACATCGATGAAAATGATTTGTAACAGCATAATACAGAAACAGAATAGGCTGTCTAATATGCTCTTTATAGCCATTGATGTTTAGTTATAAAAGAATCAATGACGTTTGATGCAACTGACATTCAACTACAATTTTATGGAAAATGCACTACCATTCAAAAGTTTGAAGTCAGTAAGCTGTTTTATTCAGAAAGGACACCTTATTAAAGGGTTAGTTCACTTCCAGAATAAAAATTTCCTGATTTCCTGAATTGACTCACCCCTATGCCATCCAAAACGTTTAGATTTTTCTTTCTTCAGTCGCAAAGTAATTAAGGTTTTTAGAAATGATAGTTTCTGAGGGAAAACATTCCAACATCCCAAACTGAATGAAATGATTCACAAACCCACACCGAAGTCCCAATCTGAATCAACTGATTCGCGATCCACAAGCCTCAATCTGCACAATGACTTGCAAATCCTTTGACTTAGATCGGGACTTCAAATCGAGCATTGCAAATCGCTTGACTTGAATCATTCAATTCACAAAATGATTCACAAACCCATTTCGTTCTAAATCAAACGATTCGCAATCCTGAAGTCCCGATCTGAATCAAAAGATTCATGATATACGAAGTGCCAATCTAAATTAAATGATTCACGATACGCATTTTGAAGTCTCAATCTGAAATGATTTGCGATACACAATCTGTTCGGAGCACTTTAAAACAGTGAGTATTTTTTTTTTAAACACAATGGTTTAGCCCGGTTAGGTTTCAAAAAGCTCAGTTTCACCCATCGCTATGTGCTTTTTAATTAATTATTGATAATTTATAGAGATGTCGAAATTCAAAAATGAATGTCTCTTTTATTGTAATCTAGCTTTTGCAAGAGAATTGCATAAAATGAATGATCGAAGTCGCAAGTTTGAATCAATTGGAGCGGTTCCAGCGTAAATGACTCAATTGATATGGTTCATTTGTTCCTCTTTTGTCTTCAGCTATGTTTACACGACATAGTAAGTACTACTGGCTTAGCTTGCTAGGTGTATGACATGAACTGGAGTAAGCGAAAAAAAAGTATGATGGTTTTTTAATTGCGTGAATTTTGCATGAAAAGATATGTGCGTATTGAAAAAATTAAAAACACTTTTGTCTTTTAATAGTTCAAGCACTTTTTAACTTTCTCTTCAGGAATATCGCCATTTTCAAGGGTTTTCCAGGCCTTAAATTCCAAAAAGTCAAATGCAAGTACTTCAAGCACTCTAAGCACCTTCTATGAACCCTGTTTTCAAGGAAAAATAAATAAATAAATAAATAAATGTAAATAATTTTTAACCACAAATGCTCATCTTTTACTTGCTCGACCTCATGAATTACTTAATAATGCACATGCAATGTAGGCGGAAGTACCAACCCAGTGTTTACAAAGTGAACGTGCAAAGGAAGTTAAACGAAAAAAGGTGAACAGATGAATAATTATCCACGCAAAACTTTTCCAACATTCCAACAAGATGAGCCCTTGTGGTTAAAATGTATATTCATTTGAACATTTTTTAGAAAAGGACAGATCGTTTTGCTAGATAAGACCCTTATTCCTCGACTGGGATCGTGTGGAGCCCACTGAAGCTGCCCTGAAACAAAAATTTGGATCTTCAAACCATTGGTCCCCATTGAAGTTCACTATATAGAGGGAAATCCTGTAATGTTTTCCTCAAAAACCTTAATTTCTTTCGACTGAAGAAAGAAAGACATGAAAATCTTGGATGACATGGTTGTGAGTAAATTATCAGGACTTTTTTATTCTACAAGTGAACTAACCCCTAAAATTGATAGAAAGGGACAGTAAAACCTTTAATTTGTAACAAACAATTTAAACAAACGCTAAGGATAAACTTTCTGTTCATTAAAGAAGTCTATATTAATGAACTCGAAAATGAACACATAAAATAAAATCGCTTATATGCAGATCAGAATCCCCGTTAATCCCAAAATTGGATTTATAAAGGTCATATAACACGGGCACAAGACGATACTGTTTATGTTGTGTTTGACTACCCAACTGAGTAGTCGTGAAGCCAGGCTTCTTGTTCAGCAAGCTCTGGAGCAATTACACATACGCATGCTGCAGAACTTTCCATTTACTGTAAACAATGTAGTCTACATAATGACAACTTAATGGCCTGGTCGTTCTTATCGATCTTCTCTTGGATGGAATTCAAAAGGCTACAATCTCCTGGGTGGAAAGCAGGCCAAGCTGTGAGGGAAATCTGAAAATGTTTAAATATAGTTTGATCCAGTGCCAAATAAACAACACGGATCAGTTCATCTTTACCAGGTGGTGAGAATAAAAAGGTTTGGTAAAGTTGTTTGAACGGTCATCTTACTTTCCAGACCTTTGGTTCCCCTAGACATCTCAGCCTACATCTGACGCAAGTGCTCCAACAATTAAAACCAGACCTTGAATGGATAACTCGAGGGGTTAGATGACAAAAGTGTGTCTTCCTCAATGAATACAAAGTGACGAAACGCGTCTGTGTGGAGCTGCGCTTTTCATGGGAATGACTCAGCAGCTGCATAGAGCAACAGTCAATTAAAACTCCTCAAGAACAGGACGTTTTTATACTTCTCCTCGCCTAATCACATGAGGTCGAGATGGTGAAGGGTCTGTTTGTCAAATTATGTGACCTTTAGGGAGAACAATTGATGAGGCGTCTTGGATGAGAGCCAATTCAAATCAGATTGATGAGCTACATGGGCTGATCTATTATGATCTATAGAATCAATAGATTAACAGCATGGCAAGAGCTCTCATTATCCGGGGGTTGTCAGCACTGTTTGCCGATTGTCAGAATGCTGATGAAAAACAAATGCATGTGAAAGTTGTTTAAAACTGATTAGCATGGCAACTGCTAGCAAGAACCTGGATGTGATAACTACACCATCTGACTGTAAAAAGAAAAGTATTGGTGATCTGACAGAATAAATTTCAAGTCTCTTACAAAAAGAGTAAAAGAGATGAAAATGAAAATTCTGTAATAGTTATTTTTGTTTAAATTGCACACAAAAAGTCTTCTCGTAGATTCATAAAATTAAGCATGAACCACTGATGTCACAAGGACTATTTTAAGGATGTTCTTACTAACTTTCTAGGCCTTGAACATGGTAGTTACATGAGATGCTTTTACTAGATAAGCAAAATTACGTAAGATATTTAGTCTTGTTTTACGCAAAATGCACTTATTTTAGTTTTCCTCCCTGGAAACAAGTAAAATGATCTGCCAGTGGGGTAAGTTAAATATTCTTAAAACAAGAGTACTTTACTTACCCCACTGGCAGATAATTGTAGTTATTTTAAGCAAACTGAACTTAAATCAAGACTAAATATCTTATGTCATTTTGCTTATCTAGTAAATTTATCTTAATTGTAGAATTTTAAAAAAGATATTGTGACTAGAAACAAAACAAAATACTAGATAGATAAATAATAGATAGGGATGAGCATTTAATGTTAAATCTATGAAAATGGCTAAAAATAAGCATAGTGACGACACGTTACCGCGTCGTAATGACCATCTTTTGGCAGTGTCTGACCTGTTAAAGTTTAATGAGAGGGTAGATGACATGAATCAGGCCGATTTAACTTCACTGATAACAGGTGGCCATTCATATCCTACATACAGCTCTGATTAACAGTGAACTTCGAAGGATATTTTGTCTGCAACATGATGAGAGCACTAATATACCTTATTTTTGGGGTCATGACATGAGAAATGAAAATTTCCTTTTCATATATAAGAGGTCTTAGTATAATTAAAACATCTCACAAGTTTCATAGCTTTAATTATCCTCATTATTAAAGGTATAGTTCACCCAAAAATGAAAATTCTGGCATGAATTAATCACTCTCATGTCGTTCCAAACCTGTAAGAGCTTTATTTATCTTCAGAACACAAATTAAGATATTTTTGATAAAATCTGAGACCTTTCTGACCCTGCATCGATAGCAACGCAACTGACACATTCAAGGCCCATAAAAAGGTAGAAAGGACATCATTAAAATAGTCCATTTGACATCAGTGGTTCAACATAATGTTATGAAGCTACTAGAATATTTATTGTGCGCAAAGAAAAAAAAGACTTGATTTAACCATTTCTTATTTTCTCTTCAGAATTTTCAGTATTGTGTGAACACTGCAACATAGGCCCTGCCGACTGGCATTCAGTCGCTTAAAGTTGGCATGAAATTGAAGTTGTTGAAAGATAAGTACTGGATCTTACAGCGACTACATCACTCTTACTCTCAGCATATCGACAGGGCATTGATACTGTTTCCTATGAAATAGCATTAGCCAATCATAAACGTGGCTATTTACTGACAAGTCTTAAAGGGATAGTTCACCCAAAAATGAAAGAAGTATTCTCGTAGCTTCATAACATTACAGTTGAACCATTGATGTCACAGGACCATTTCTATTGATGTCTTTACTAGCTTTCCGGGCCTTGAACGTGTCATTTGTGTTACTGTGCAGGGTCAGAAAGCTCTCGGATTTCATCAAAAATATCCTAATTTGTGTTTTGAAGATGAACGAAGGTCTTACAGTTTTGGAATGACATGAGGGTGAGTAAATAGTGACAGATTTTTCATTTTTGCGTGAACTATTCCTTTCCACACTGAGCAGAGGGTCAGAATGAGTATTGAAAAGAATTGTAGTGGACCACGCATTCCAGTTTATGGCGAGGGCCCCTCCCTGGCCACAATAGTGGACAAAGGTTTGCTACATTTTGATTGGATCTTGGTGGACTAACATAAGCAAACTGTCCAACGCCATCAGATAAGGATGCCAGGACAACTGCCAGACACCTCTTAGAGGGCAAGAAGAGACCTTTGGGACAAAACCCCTGGAAGGACAGAACTTCCTATTGGTCAAGATGCAGTTTCTACCCTTCACCCACCTTGAGATTGTTTTCTAAAGTTTGGTCCTGTGACGGTCATAAAAATTCCTTAGGATCTCCAGACGCAGCAGCAGTGCGTGAAAAAAAGAGAGATCACAAAGATCCATCCAAATTCATTCATAACTATGTTTTCAAACCTTGAACTGATGCGAACCATAACACACACATCTTATACTTATTCAGAGAAATAAGTATTCTCACTGACAGCGATGTGTAGTGCAACATCTTACACAAACTCAGCTGTTAATGGACAAATGAATGCATGCATGACGGTTCAATCTTTTCCCCATCATGTTTGGACTTAATGTGTTCATTACATGACCAAATGTTTTCTGATTGTGTTTTGGAAAATGAGAAACGCACCAGTAAAACATTATTGACACCTTTTTTAACTTTGTGTTTGGACTATGCAAATGACTTCCACAAGAGGAAAGAAGGGTGGGCTACCCCATGTCCCCCCGCTCTCTTGGAACCAGCTAATCACAGCATGGAAATGGAGAAGCACCAAGTTGCAATCTCCTTCTCATCGAAAAGTTATAAAGGTACCTCTCCAAAAGACACTCCTTGTTCTGAGTCTGAGTCCCGTAGGGGAAGGGACACTAACAGAGCAACTAAGTTCTGAGTCTGAGTCCCGTAGGGGAAGGGACACTAACAGAGCAACTAAGTTCTGAGTCTGAGGCCCGGCAGGGTGAGACACTAACAGAGCACTAACAACGTACTGAGTCTGAGTCCCGTCGGGGAAAGACATAACAGCTACACCTCCATTCTGAGTCTCCGGCACGTCTAGGGGACAGTAACAGATCAAACTTCTTTCTGAGTCTGCAGCCCGTTACTGGGAAGGCAGCTACAGATACCTTCATTCATTCTCCAGCTCCACAAGAGAGAGACACTAACAGACACAACCATTCTGAGCCTACTGTCCAGAGAGACAGGAACAGACGCTCCACGCTTCAAGTCTCCAGCTTTGAGGCAGCAGCAGATACGACCACGTTCTGTCTGTGAAGAAAGAGATATTTTCCACGTTCAGAGTCTTCGTCCAGCGAGGCAACAACAGATGCAGCACGTCCTAAGTCTCCATCCGAAAGAGACAAAGCGGATTGAACAAGTTCTGAGTCTCTAGCCCAGAGAGGCAGAAGACCAACAGACATTTGCAACAAGGTTAAGCTCCATCGAGCAAACCTTCACTTCAGGTACCTTTGCTTGCGTGTTCCAAGCTAAGGGCCTTCAGCACCTACACCAGGGCCACATCTGCGTGTTCCAGATCTTAGGACCCTTTGGTGCTCCAGGAGATCAGCGTCCTACAGCGCTTCATGCTCAAGGCTGTCGAAACGGATTCCTGCTCCTTTTCCCACTGACTGCTCCCAGCACAACCAGTGGAAGAATTCACCGCTACCGGACTGCTCAATCAACCACAGAGAACGTAAATATCACTTCCAATCCTCTTCCAGAGACCTTGGCATTGTTGTGTACTATCAGTATATGATTTTTCTAATTTACATTAGATATTGTATAGCTGATTGCAGTTGATAACAAATAATAGCTCATTTATTTGTTTGATGCAAAATAAGGTTCTTCACCTTATTTGTTTCAGAGTAGCAACAGTTTATCTTTCCATAAGATAACATAGCTATGACATAGTAACACCCAACTGAATCACATTTTATGCATCTTATGCACTTTATTCCTTTTGCATTTATTGTATTCATTTAATAGTTGATTACTCTTGTCTATCATTTGTTAATAAATTTATTTTATTACACTTGTGTCTTCCTTGTGTTGATGATACAGTGAGAGGTTCTACAAGCTAGATATCCCACCAATCTTTCTTATGTGATGTACTCATAACCGCACATTAAGTGACATGTGATCCAAGAATCATAACGTCATCGGTGATACGAGTACCCATCACTACACTATTTCGCCTTCCTAGTGGGCGAAAGCAGAACTCACTACAAAATTGGCATCCCTGTGTGGGCCAAGTTAAAATGAGATGAGTCTCCTGTAAAATTCACTACAGAATAATTTTGCAGTTTTTTCTTCTTTTTTTTAAATAATCAAGCAACATATTGTAATAATAAAACCTCTGTAACTATAAACCTAGAGACATTGCTTTCTCTCATCAGTCTTTGGCAGAGAACGCAAAGCATACAGACACAGACATTGTGTTCTCGATTCTTAAAGGGGTCATCCGGTGCCACATGCACTTTTACAAGCTCTTTGAACTGAAATGTGTATTAGAAGTGTGTGTACACAACCACCCTAGAATGACAAAGATCCGCCCAGTAGTTTTCTTTAAATTTAGTCAAATAATTTGCCCCTTCTCATATCGAGCCGTTCTCAGATGCCTGTCATTGTGCCGTCACACCGACAGAGGCCGCTTCCACAACAGATGATAGACAGTAGTGTTTTAGCATGGACCCACCTCGAGTGAGAAGTAAACTGTCAGCCATTGTTTCGACGCTGGAGCAGAATGTTGCCTAAGCGAGTGTGGAGTACAGTTGATCGGTGTAACAGCAAACACAGCAGTCAGTTACTACCGACATCTGAGCCGCTGAGGACACAGTGGCTGAATTTTAATTTTGAATGGAATGTGCCGCCAATCTACTTAAATAGGTTTATGTTTACGCAAATCATTTCTCACTAGTATATGAGAAGCTGCTGCTGAACAATAGATCTGTATGAACTATTCGTATTACTGTCTCATCTTCACCAGAAGAAGTGAGCGTAATTTATTTTTCTATGAATCTTTGCTAATCACCTTTTCTAATAATGTGCTGAAGTTAGCGCGTTTCACGATGAATGAACGTGTAACTTACACTCTCAGAGAACATGGTTATGTCGTCTTCTCTATGTACATCCATCTCAATATAATTCATAATCGCACGTTTATAATGAACAATGCGTTAAAGTGATTGTCTATTTACAAACTGTGTAACTTTTCATAAAACTACATAAAGCTTAGCTTTGTAACGCCAGATGGTTTAAAACGATGTCTGTTAATGATTATGAAGTCATGTACAGTTACTTTAAATCATTTTGGATCAGTTATAACTGCATTAAGAATGGTAACTTTAACGCAATACATGCAAAACAGTGTTTACAGCCAGCAAATGCATACGAGTAAAGTATGTATTTCAATATTACGACGGGGTAAGTTATGCTAATTTATCACTTATTTGCTCTTGTTCAGTCAGCTATACCTCAGTATCGCGTTCGTATCTCTATCAGTACACTATCTGCCAGTACATACAAAGATATATCAAAGTGACATTAAGTTTACTAACCATTCCGAAACGCCTTGTTTATGCCGAACTTCTTCGCGGGTGTTATCTTGTTCCGGCTCCAACTCCGGTTTAAACTGATATAGTTGCACAGATGTGTTTTCAAAGCCTCACAAAACCATTATTTCCCCAAATAAACCCTCAACCGTTGTCTAGGCAACACCCCATGTGCGTTGTAATGACACGCCCCACAGAACTGAAGGGCGGGGTGAGCAGAGGTTCAAATCATTTAAAGGGCCATGTACTGATATTGCTTGCTGAGAACAGAGCCATTTTTACCAGGTAAAATGAGTGTTTTTTTACACTACCATTGAGAATTTTTAATCAAAGTATATTACAAACTTTTCATTAGGACCCTAAAGCATCATAAGCCGCTTTTCCACTGTCGGGCCAGTGCAAGCCAGTGCTAAGAGCGTGCCGGGCGGGGCCAATGGCCTCGAGTAGCAAGCACCAAGACCAAAAGTAAGCTGCGTTTCCACTATCGAGCCAGTAGCCTCGCTGCGCAAACCTAAAGCCCGCCCTTTACACACCTCTTTGAATCAAACGTCACGAAACCCCTCCCCTTTCAGCGGGGAGATTGAAAATAAGTCACCGTAGTGTGATTATCGAAGGAAGAGAGCCGAAGCGGCTGTTTGCTCCTTTCGGTGTTTTCTTAGTTTAAG
The DNA here is from genome assembly GCF_049309525.1 of Garra rufa. NCBI lineage: Eukaryota > Metazoa > Chordata > Actinopteri > Cypriniformes > Cyprinidae > Garra > Garra rufa. The sequence continues at coordinate 30,730,949 of NC_133361.1, read as the reverse complement.
AGATGAGGCAGCGAAAACAAGATGCGAAGACGGAGGCTCAGCAGCGTTTACGGCGAAAGCTTATATTAGCTGCAAGGCGAAAAAGAACAATAAAGCGACGTGGAAGCCGGATACAGCAAATGCAGAAACGTCTTGTAATGTTGGTGATGTCTGTTCTGATGCAAGAAGTGCTTTGCAACAGTTGTTTATGCAGCAGCAATATTTGTAATATATTACATTAATAAATCACTCGAAAAGAAGCTTTGTTTTTATGACCTACACACAAATCTTTCGTCTAACTTGGTATTACATTAAACTAAATGTTGCATATTATCTATACACTACTGCAAAAAATAACTACACAGTTGTACTTGTATAATTTTGTATGCTTTTATTTAGGTACAGATACAGGTACAGTGTATGTTAACAATTTATCAAGGTGTGTTGGTGAGTTTCTGTGGGGTTTTTTGGACGATGTAAAAAAACTTATACATCAGATCTCATTTTTATAGGATCTCATTTGCATTTTTCCAAATTTAAAGACGAGTAGATACTAATCAGACATGCATTTAAATGTTTTCATCACATATCTGTAACAACAGTTAATAGTGTAACGATTACTGAATAGGACCTGATTTACACAGGACACAAAAGGTGCCCCATCAGATAACCATTTAAGTAATGTGCCCATCAAAACTGCATTTCCATACAATATCTGCCTAATGTAAGTGTCTTCTCTGGGCACCGCTTTGTCCATTGTGCGTTTTTATGGCTTTGTACTGCGCCCGCAATTTCTTCAACTTGTCTCGAACTTGCATTGTGGTGCGCTGGATATTTAGCTTTGCGAGTCCAGCAGCGATGTATTTTATCACGTCTTTGTTTCTGCAGACGCTGTCAAACTGGCGTTGTATATTGTCCTCGGCCCAAATACATAGAAGAGCCCTGTATTAGTAATACAGCGAAATGCGCTTCTTACCGCAGACACACTCCGCCTTTCACTTTGACCACGCCTCAAGCCCCGGCTGGCCCGCTTTGGCCCAAGGTTTTCGTCGGGCCGAAAAACCCGGGCCATTGGCCCTGAGGAAGCACCGACGAGGCACGATCAGGCCCCGGAAGTGACAGTGGAAACGCGACTGGCTCTGGCACGCACTAGCACGCCCGCTTTTGGCCCGACAGTGGAAACACGGCTATATTAACTTGTGGAAAATGGCCATCGGATGACCCCTTTAAAACAGTGTTTACAGTGTTTACATGGTTTGCACTCTCTACCATGTGCCCTTACTTGTATATTGTGTTTTTCATTTAATATATGATGTTTATTAGTATTTATTCATTTTTTTTTTTAATTCTACCTTTGTATTTAATGTTACTGTTTGTATTTAATGTTACTTGTATGCACCATGGGTCTGAGAGTAACGCAATTTCAATTCTCTGTATGTCCCGTACATGTGGCAGAATTGACAATAAAGTTGACTTTGACTTGACTTGACTCATTTCCAGGAATTCCTCAGTTTCTTGCTGTTGTTGTGGCAGCCAACAGCACAGCTTGACCCTAAGCTCATTTTTATTCTCAGTAGTACTCAAAAAGTTTCTGTTTAAATTGCTCTTCTTACCAAGTATTAACATGGGTTCCTAGAGACCAGAATAAGACAACAGTTCAACAAAAGTCAGCATCCGTCATGCTAGTGCTCATTGGTTGCTCAGGGAAAAGGTGGATACTAATAGCACACTTGAATAAACTTTTGTTGTTATTGTTAGGACTGCTATTAAAACTGATAGCTTTTTCTAGGTATTACAGACATCCTTACCTCTTTAAACAGAAGCAAAGCTAAATGTTAGATCCGAACTAAAATGTTAATCACCTAATTAAGAAAACTCAGAAAGCTCAGGATGTCATTTAGAATTCTATTGTATTTGCGTATTTAGCTTTAGAAGTTTAATGAATGATTATGTACATACTGTTCAAGCTAAAGGATACAGATACCCGCTGGCTGCCAATGAATTAGTGAAAATGTAGACATGCACTAATTAAATGTGTATCAGTTGGACCCAGTGTCACTTGGCAAACTGATCCGACCTTTAGAAGAGCACTTCAGATCTACATTCCCGCTCTGAGATGCGTACATTTTAATTGACAGGGACAAACTCCACTGCTGGGCATGGCTGTATAATGTCATGCTGCGAAGGCTTTCTTCTCACCCATTGGCATGATTGTATCTTTGATTTCTCTGCGTATGATTTGCGCTGCAATGTGCCGTCGCGCTGTGACACGCATCGCCTCCTGTGTGCTGTTGGGGAGGTGCTCTTTCACTCTGGCCTTCAGCAAACATTTGCATTAGCAGACAAGGCAAGTGATTAACATAAAACAGATAATATGGGCTGCATGAACTGGTGTTTACTTTCAGACAAGTGACATAATGTATCTCCATATAATCAGAATGTTTGAACATCAGGGACCTGCTGCACAAACTTTGCATATGTTCAAAATGGGCACTAAAAAGTATGCACATTATTTCATTATTTCTTCTCTGACTCACAGATAATTTCCTATACTATTCTCATGCACTTTTTCATGTCGTATTAACAGTTTTTAGACACATTTACTGAAATACAGTTTCACATACACCTTGCAGAATGTGCAAAATGTTAATTATTTTACCAAAATAAGAGGGATCATACAAAATGCATGTTATTTTTTATTTACTACTGACCTGAACAAGATATTTCACATAAAAGAAGTTTACATTTAGTCTACAAGAATAAATAATAGTTGAATTAATAAAATTGACCCCGTTCAAAAGTTTACATACACTTGATTAATACTGTGTTGTTAACGGAATGATCCACAGCTGTTTTTTTGTTTGTTTGTTTGTTTAGTGGTAGTTTTTTGTGAGTCCCTTGAAATTTCCTGTTAAACTGCCTGCTGTTCTTCAGAAAAGTCCTTCAGGTCCCACAAATTCTTAGGTTTTTCAGCATTTTTGTGTATTTAAACCCTTTCCAAAAGAGACTGTATTATTTTAAGATCTTTTCACACAGAAGACAACTGAGGGACTCATATGCAACAATTACAGAAGGTTTAAATGCGTACTGATGCTTCAGAAAGAAACACAACGCATTAAAACTTTTGAAATCTGAAGATCAGGGTAAATTGAACTTATTTTGTCTTCTGGGAAACATGTAAATATCTTCTGTATCTTCTAAAGAGCAGTACTATATGAAAAATAAATATGATATGAGGCAAAATAAGAAAAATCTACACATCTTCATTCTGCTCAAAAGTTTTCACCCCTGGCTCTTAATGTATTATGTTTCCTTCTGGAGCATCAGTCAGCATTTGAACCTTCTGTAATAGTTGCATATGAGTCCCTCAGTTGTCCTCAGTGTGAAAATATGGATCTCAAAATCATACAGTCATTGTTGGAAAGGGTTCAAACACACAAAAATGCTAAAAAACCAAAGAATATTTGGGACCTGAATGATTTTTTGGAAGAACAGCAGGCAGTTGAACTGTTCAGGACAAACAAGGGACTCATGTAAAACTATGACCAAAAATAAATAAATAAAAAAAATTGCTGTTTTTTTTGCCAAGTTCTGTCATGGAGCTCTAGATGCACAGGCTGATGGGTCGTTAACACAAACTGATGATATTCAGTGTTTAACTACTTGGCACAGCTCATTGGTTCATGTTGCATTTAAATAGCTGGTTAGCATTCACTACACCATTTCGCAGCATGCTTTGAGAATTGCTCTGAAACCCTCAACCTCCCCAGCTCCACCTGTATAGATCTGCTACGGGTTATTATATGCTATTTGTGCAGCGGCAGTATTTTTAATCTTATTTTTATCTTAAAAATAAATTGGCAGTAGCAAGTTCCTGTATTTGCTTTGCAGCAGGAGCAATAATCTAAAACTCTTATATATGAGGACGCTGGCCTTTTTTGTAGTTTGAAACGATTCTTCTTAGCTGTTTACAGCAGAAGTTGTGAGTTATTTGCTGCGCAGACCACACAAATGGACTGATGGAGGAGTATAATGTGAAGTGGGCTGAAGATAGTACAGTATTTATCAGGATAGACTGGTGAGGGCACAGGTTCAGACACTGCACTCTACCGTTTCACCACACACCTTAATACAAAGCCTTGGAGCAAAGAGCAAAGTCCATTTACAGAAAAGTTTGCAGCAAACTACATGGAGTGAAGATACACAAGCATTCCTAACACTGATTATATACATATTATATACAGTGTTGCTTTTAAGGATGACTCAGGATGGCTGACTAAACATATATTTATTTATTTAAATGAGCAAAAAATCCTGCTCTGATCTAGTCAATGAGTACGTTTTTAAAATTTTTATTGATATTTATTTTTTATATTTTCATTTTCCATTAATTTTAAGTTTTAATTAGGTTTTTATTGTTTTTTAAATATTACTATTTAGATTTAATATTTAAATTAATATTTAATATATTTTATTATTTAAAATATTTTAATAAAAAATAAATGCAAAAATCCTTCTCTTTTCTGAGTGTGGTCAACCAAATTATATCAATTAACTTAAATATTACAGTAATATTAATAGCTAAATATTATAATTAAATATTATAGTAATATTAATAGCTAATGGTCGTTATTGACTTTCATTGTGTTTTTTTTTTATTATTATTATTATTTCTTAAAATTTCTTCTTTTATGTTCAGCAGAAGAAACTTTGTTCACATACCAAACTGAAACAGTCGGAACCGCTCTTGAATCAACATTACACCAGTGTTATTTCAGTATTATTTATAAACTTTTATCTGTTTATTTATTTATTTGATTGTTTGTTTGTGTTTGAGTTTTCTTTTGTATATTTTTAGATTTTCATTCTCTTTAAAATTGTAATAATTGTACTATTATATGCCATTTTTATTTAGATTTACTATTTTATATTATAAATATTGTAAAAAAAAAAAAAGTTTATTTTAAATATTTAAAATCTGCTCTGATCTAATCAATGAGTATGGTTTTTAAATTAAATTAAATTTTTTAATAAACTTTTTTTAAAATATTTTAATATTTTAATTTTCCTTCAATTGTAAATTTTAAATAAGTTTTTATTGTTTTTTAAACATTACCATTTAGATTTAATAGTTAAAATATTTTATCATTTTAAATATTTTACTAAAATAGTTTTATTTATTTGAAACATATCAAACTAAATCAGTCAAACTGAATAGCCAGTGTTTTTTTCAGCATTTATAAACTTTTATGTATTTATTTAATTATAATTTGAATAAACTTTTATTTTTTATATTTTCAGATTTTCATTATATTTTAAGTTTAAATCATTTTACTGTTATATACTTTTGCCATTTTTTATTTTTTTTTACATTTAGATTAAATATTTTAAATATTTTAATTTTATAAATATTGTAATAAAATAAAATAATTTTATTATTATAAATATTAAAAAACATTTTTTTTAAATAAAATAATTGAATTAGCAAAACTCCTGTTCTAGTCAATGAGACTAAATTATACCAATTGACAATCAATAGTTGATGGTCCCTATTGACTTCCATAGTATTTTCTTTTATTCAAAATATCTTCTTTTATGTTCAGCAGAAAAAAAACTTACAGGTTTGGAACAACTTGAGGGCAAGTAAATGCTGACAGAATTATAATTTTTGGGTGAACTATCCCTTTAAATATTTTTAGTATGAGTACTTTAAAGGAAATGAAATAAGGGACAAAGAGTGATGACGAATCGCTCTTTGAAGTAACAGTTTCCACTTGTTTTACATAACAACATTATGATTTATTCATAAATGGTTATAACTCAAGACATGACTGCTTGATTTTGGAAATGTATTCCTGTGCATCATTACTTTCTTGTTTTAATGCCACCTTTTTCTCACTATGTACTGTGTTATATCACATTGTCTGCCGCGAATGACTCATGTGGCCCGGCAGAACCTACCCCAAATAAAACCATGTGTAAAACCACTCTTCCCGCACGACACTTGTCATCCGAGGTCTGTTCTTTTCCAGGTGTGTCATTCCAGAGACAGATTACAGACCATATGTAGACTAAAGGTTCAGTGCTCCGTGTGGATGAAGTCTCACACATGTACCCGCTGGAAGCCCTGGAGACAGAGTGAACGCGGGGACATGTCTATCGAGAGCGGCTCCTGTCCTGTCTCAGGCCCCCATGGCTCTCATGTGTGAAGAATGCAGCATATGGAAGCAGTGGAGTGAAAAGCCTACCGGGCACCTGAGCAAAGATGACACATTGAGTACAACTCTGTTTGCACCATGGTAACATGGGAGTGGATCGGCGCTCATCATTCATTTATAGCCACATAAGCCCACCCTGTTCTAACAGACGTCATTCTGTTTCGTGCGTACATGAGCGTGTTCGGAAAGTGAAAACAACTGGGCTATTATTTATGATGTTAAAGCATGTTTTTATAATAAAAACAAGGCAAGTTCGTGTGAAGAACTAGACCTCTTTTAGGGCAGTTCAGAAAGCCTTGGTCTTTCACATCAAGATAGCTTCTACCTATTTAACTGTGATTCGAAAGTTCAGGGTGACTCACGGTGATGTGTTGGTTTGCTGTTCCTCCTAAGGAGATTATTTTTTAACAGTCAGCCCTATCTAGTCAGTGAATTGCCGCTCAACCTACAAGAGAAGAGAAATGCAGAGGCTGAGAAACACACGGTCAGTGAAGATCACAGACCAGATGGGAGGAGGCAGTTGGTTAAAGAAATAGATCGCCTAAAAATGTACGTCATCATTTATTCACTCTCATGTCGTTCCAAACCTGTATGACCTTATTTTCTTTTGTGGTATTCAAATGGAGAAATTCTGATGACTTGTACTGGTCATTCTTTTCAATGCAATTACAATGAAGGAGATTTCAAGTTTCAAAATAGGATGCACAAGCACGAACACTGTAGCTTTGTGTGGAAAAATAGACTGAAAATGTTGGCTGTTATTTACAGAAAGGCTGCCATAGTTATACTTAGCTTGTTTGATCCATGAAAGAATCATTTTTTTTGAGTCAGACCTTTTCAGTGGGTCACAAAACTAAATAATTTGTACATGAACTGAGCTGATCAGGGGTGCGTTTCCCAAAAGCACCCCTGGTTGCTGTCACAAGAGCCTCACAAAAACATTCTAATTGCTCAAATTTCTGTGAACACAACTATTCAAAAGTTTGGGGTTGGTAGTTTTTAATGTTTTTAAAGAAGTTGCTTACTCTCACCAAGGCAGCATTTATTTGATCAAAAATACAGTTAATGCAACAAATATTATAAAACAAAATTCGGATGCAAAGATGCAATTTATTCCCGTGATGGTAAAGCTCAATTTTCAGCATCATTACTCCAGTCTTCAGTGTCACATGGTCCTTCAGAAATCATTCTAACATGCTGACTTGATGTTCGAGAAACAATTAATATTATCAATGTTGAAAACTTCTGTGCTGCTTCACATTTTTGTTTCTTTTTCTCCCATATTCCTTAAAGAGATCATCGGATGGCCATTATCCACAAGTTAATATGATTCTTCATGGTATTAATGAGAAGTCTATAGCATACTTTCATTACAATTTCTCAATGGTAGTGTAAAAAAACACTCTTTTTACCTTGTCAAAGTCAGCCCTTTTTTGAGCGAGCTATTCTGTTGCATGTTTCTTTAAATGCTAATGAGCTCTGCTCACCCCGCCCCTCTCTGCAGTGGGATGATGAGCCGTAATGTTTACTTTAGCCACATTTAGCTGTGTTTATCTGCGAAACTTGCTAACTAGCACATTAATAAGAAAGGCCATTTGCAAAGATGTATAAAAACCCCTTATACTCACTCCTGCTGTGGGTGAAGCTGCATTCATGAATGATTCGCATGAACATAGACACATATGTAGATTGGGATCGGCATTTTCCTTTCAAAAATGAAAGTAACGCTAATCCTCTGCATCTTCAGCCACTCAGACGTTGGGAGTAAATGACGACTGCTATGTTCATTATTACATCCAACAACAGAACACCTCAGTCGGAGACATTCTTGTCTTCCCCTGCACCTAAGTCACACAATAGTGATCGGAGTCGGACTGTTTAAGCTCGGTGAGGGCTGGTCTAAGGTAAGGCGCTCATGTCCATCAACTATCATGGGAGCGGCCTCTGTCGGTTTGTCGTCACACTGACAAGAAGCTGAGAATGACCTGATTTTAAAAAGGGGATATTACTTTTAAAGATGAAAAAAATACCACTGGGTGGATTTTTATCATTGTAGGGTGGTTGTGTACACAAACTGCCAACACACATTAATGTTCAAACAACATGTAGAAGTGAGTTTTGCATCCGATGACCCCTTCAATAAAAAAAGTTTACTTTTGATCCACATTTTGATATAAAATTATGTGTTTCTCATTTGTCAGTATGGATAAAAGTGCCTGATGAAAGAATAAATGTGGACACAAATGCAGGGGGAAGATTGTCAGTGGATAATGACTTCGGTCTGTTTCCCATACAAACTTTTGTATGACTTCAACTTCATGTTATTTTTGAGCTGTAAATGATTCAACCCCTTTAATGCATGGTAAAAAGAGAAAAATACGAAAGTTATACAGGTTTTAAATGACAAAAGGGTGAGTAAAAATCCATTTTGGGGTAAACAAACCAATAAAAGTAGCCCAAGTTGTGCTGGAAGCTTTAGATTCAAAACTCAGAGCCATGACATACAGTGTATTCATACCCCTTCATTTTTTTGTCATATTTTGTTATATTGCTGCCTTATGTTATGCTGCTTTAAATTACTTTTTTCCACATCAGTCACACTCCATGCACCATAATGGCAAAGCGAAAACAGATGTTCTTTGCAGATTTAAAAAAAAATACAAAACTTAAATGATTCCACTGCATAAGTATTCATACCCTTATGAGTGAAGTTAACCCGTGGAAAAATTAAATAGAATGGGTATGATTTGGAAAGGCACACATGTCTTAATAAAAGGTGAAGCTGAAAATGCATATCAGAGCAAAAACCAAGCCCTGAGGTCAAAAATGCCTGTAGGACTGCATCAAGCCACACATCTGGGGAAGAGTTCAGAAAAAAGTCTCACTGCGCTGAAGGTTCACAGATGCATGTAGTCTCCGTTACCAATAATTAAAGAAGATTGAAACCACCAGGACTCTTCCTAGAGCTGGCCTCCTGGCCAAACTAAGCAACTGATGGAGAAGCACCTTGGTCAGACTGGTGACCAAGAACCTGATGGCCACTCTAGTTGAGCTCCATGATCATATGTGGAGATAGGAGAAACTTACAAAAGGACAAACCTCACTGCCACTCTCCACCAATCTGGGCTTCATGGCAGTGTGGCAAGACTCAAGCACCTAAAGAACACTCAGACTGTAAGAAACATGATTCTCTGGTCTGATGAACCACAATTCCAAGCATTATGTTCAAAGGAAAGCAAGCACTGCTCATCACCTGCACAGTAGCTTCCCAACAGTAAAGTGTTGTGGTAGCAGCCTCACGCTGTGGGGCTGTTTTTCAGTGGCAGGGACTGAGGGACTTATCAGAGTAGAAGGAAAGCTCAATGCACCAAAATATTGAGATAGCCTTAATAAAACCCAGTCCAGAGCATTCAAAACCTCAGACTGGGCAGACGGTTCACCTTCCAACAGGACAATGACCCTAAGCACACAGCAAGAGTGGCTTATTGACAACTCTGTGAATGTCCTTGAGCGACCCAGCCAATCAAATATTCATGAAGAATTCAAAAAAAATATGTGTCTGCCCCCATCCAACCTGACAGAGCTTGAGAGGTGAAGCGGTGAGGAGATGAATGGCCGATAACTGCCAAATGCTGATGTGCAAAGCTTGTTGCATCATACCCAAAAGGCTGTAAAGGTGCTTCAGCTACTGAGTTATGGGTATGAATACTTATGCAATGTACTTATTTCAGTTTTTTATTTGTAATAAATTCACAAAGTTGTAACAATTCTGTTCTGTCATCATGGTGTATGGAGTGTAGATTGATGTAGAAAAATAAGTAATTTAAAGCAGGTTAACATAAGACTGCAACATAAAACGTGAAAAAAATTAAGGGGTGTGAATACTTTCGCAAGGCACTGTATGTTCATAATTTTTTGCGCTGTTAACATGCACGTCAGTCTTAATGTTCTTTGGACTCAGCTGAGAGCATTTTTATCGATTTACTGATCAAAGTTTTACTGTACTTTTTTTCTTCGTAGTATTTTTATCAGCTTTCTGCGTCCTTGTCCTAATTGGCTGTAGTTCAGTAAAAAGGTACAGCAAATACCAAGAGTTCATTGAAAGTCTACTTGCAATATGCTGTGGATTTATGTGCCTTGTAGCCCTTTGGCTTGCAATGATACAAGGATGGAAACCGCATAGGTTTTCTCTTTTTGAGTCCATAAAAAAAACAATAAGAGGAGGCAGTTCACTTGACAGACATATTGCTCAGTGTCAGGGGATATTTGGGTCAAGCCTTTTGGTGTCTGATGAAAAGAGAGAGGCCAAGAGGTGGTCAATCCTGTTTAGATATGCCCATCAGTTCAGAACAATACCCACCTTATGACCTGCTGGTGTGAGATAGGTTTTATCACAGAAAGCCTGAATCTATTGCTCAGTCATCATGCACCGACCCTCCACACTGCCAGGTTGCTAGAGGTTTGTTTGCCTCTTACTAAATATTGCAAATGTTCAAGGGCGAACAGTTCTTCTATGTACTGAAATTGGTCAATCGTTCTGTTCCTTGATCACCAACCAATAGGATATTTGTGGAAGCCAAGGAGTTCTATAATAGCTGGAAAAGGCTAGCTTTAGCATTCCCATTAATCTCAACTACGCACTCATTCGTCTTCTGACACAGAAGTACACCATTTAAAATCTGCTATCTTTGCTCATGGACACTTAGTTCTGCAGTCAGGTTTTGCATTGTTGCACTAAACGCTTGTTAAAGAAAACAATCACTGAAACTCAATGCATAAATACTAAAAAAATCAAATAATAAAATAAAGATGTAAATGCTATCATTAATATGTAAGTAGCTATCGCTAACAAAACGCTTAAAGTGATAATTCTCCCAAAAATGAAAATTCTGTCATTAATTACTCACCCTAATGTTGTTCCAAACCTGTAAGACCTTAATCTTCGTAAAACAAATTAAGATATTTTTGAGGATATCCGAGAGCTTTCTGACCCTGCACAGACAGCCACGCAACTACCCCGTTCAAGGCCAGATGGTGTAGTTACAACATCTACCAAGAGGGACTAATGGGGCAATGCTAATCAGACAAATCTTGACCCCTTGATGTAGGCAGTGTCACTGTGAAGTGCTCACAGGAAGTCACCGGATTTAGGCATTCCGTCTTATGCTTTATTCATTCTCTGAATGGGAAAATGACCTTCAATTTCTCATCTGTTGAATATGTATAAAAGTATGCATATTCAAATTAAAACAATGGCGTAGTCATTATTCTGTGCCGTCCGTTTTCGTACGATTAGAATGCAATGCATTAACTATGAGTCTTCATGTTTAGTTTGTTACAAGCCGTTACACTGCACACCACAGCTACAATCCTTAATGACAATGTGAAGTAGCTTGTTCAAATAAATTAAAACAGGGTCATGCACAGGAAGGCTGGCTTTCATTATGTCCCTGACATCCTGGTCAGTACAAAGTCATCCTCCATGATTAAAACTCATATGTTGAAGGTAACAAAGCACAAGTGCTCTTCATTTCAAATACGCATTAATCTTAGAATATTGTGCACAAGTCCATGAAACATTAGCATTCATTAATATGCAAATGTATATATCACATGTGCTCTGTGTGAGGTATGTGCATATGTAATGACAGTGATTTAGTATCTCCACCCACCCCAAATACCAAACGCCGATTCAAACTCTTTATCATTGTTTCAACATGCCTCAGTCAACAATTCTCAGTAATTGTTGGTGCTCTGACGGCTTCAAGCATCATTGTCATTCTGCAGTGGACATCGGTGCTGTTACACCCAAGGATTTGCAGATATTGTGATTTCTGCAAACAGCTCCATGCAAATTTAAATCCAATAATCCAAATAATTGTGAAGTAAAATTCCTTCCAAAGAAACAGGACCAATTTTGAAACTGCTACGAAATATACAAATTTTATTTTCTGTCTTGTTTTCATTTGCAGGACAGGCGAAGAATATTAATAAAATCAAAAAAGGAAGGTGTATTGAATTCACTAAACAGTTGTGGCTATTCAGTACAAAGACCTGTCATCAGGCCTTATTCATTAATAATATGCATCTACAACAGGTGTGTATGTGCATACATTTTTTTTCTTACAAAAAGACAAAAGAACCCATTATAGGGTGAATTCCAAATGACGCTTTTCTACCCTTAAAGGACACTTCTGTAGGGGTGTTCCAAACAAAAGTTTGTAAAGGCCCTTCTGTAGGTCTGGTACATGCAATGGTCATTTCACAGAAGTAATATTATCGTTTATGGTCATGTGACCTACTGTGATGAGTCCTCGTGATTCATTTTAAAGACAGATTTTATTTATATGACAGGTTTTATTGTGATATAAGAAATGGATTTGCGTGCTCAGTTTGTTGCATCTAGTGTAGATGGCCTCAAGCTGTTGCAATGTGATGTTGTTGCAACAATTGACCCTTCGCAGAGAGTTTGATTGACAGGCAATCTGACCAATCACAGTGCAGAATCTGCCAATAAACCAGACAGGAGAGTAGATTAACATTGGTGGACTTGAACTTGAAAAATGCAAGAAGTAAAATTTGTTTTGAAGCCATAATACAGTAAAGTCAAAACTATGTAAATCATACATGGTGTGAAAAGGGATAATAGTTGTCACAGTTTTACTGCCTCTAGTGTTCATTTCAACTGAAAACTGCAGTGATTCCTACATATAGGTATGTTTTTTCAGTTTTGCATAAATGTATATAGGCCTAAAGGCACGTATTTCCAATGAACCTATGTTGCAAAAACATGTTCCGTAGGGCTGCGGCAATGCATCGTGATTCATGAATCAATTCTAAGATTTCCCAAAGCATCGACATTCTCTCTGGAATCAATTCTGAGTTTAGATGGACAAAGCGTCTCTACTTTCATCCACTGAAGAAAAGTGTAGCAAAAATGTCCCACACTGTGACTTTCAACTCAAAATAATTTGTTACTCTGCTGAATATTCCAGTTGTCACTTAATTTAACATTTAGTAACTTAACATTTCAAGTTGACTGAACTAAAAATTTTAAGTCAGTGGGGTAACAAATTATTTTAAGTTGAAACAACTTTATGAATTTTTTTTTTTACAGTGACTGACAACTTATTTATTTTATATAAAAATGGCTTGTCAAAAACCACCTCAAGTGAGCGTTAAAACGTTTTTGCGAATTATAGGATTTTTATTCGAAATGTGGTGTTTTCATCACACGTTTCTGATGCAATACTTCAAAATGCGCATAAAAACAGAGTGATGTAAACATACTGCTACTGACGCATCAAGTGTTCCTTTTCTAATAAGTTTGCTTTTAGTTAGTTAGTTGATTTTATAAACATGGGGTGTGGCGTTATGATGTGGCTTCAAAAGATGTAATCGGCACAAGATGACCATACATACTACACCATACTTGCACTGCAAAAAATTTCATAAAGTTGCTTCAACTTAAAATAATTTGTTACCCTACTGACTTAAAAAATTTTGTTCAGTCAACTTGAAATGTTAAGTTACTAAATGTTAAATTAAGTGACAACTGGAATATTTAAGTTAACTAAACTAAAGATTTTAACTGGGCGGCGTAACAAATTATTTTGAGTTGAAACAACAGTTTTTACAGTGTAGGCCTGTCATTTTTGTGTATATTATATGCATAGATACAGCTGTTACTAAATTTGAGAAACTATCTAGAAAAAAAATGTGCAAACTTGATGTATCATGATTTCTGACAACGTTTCTATGCAGATTTGACACAAGCTTCTGCATGGTTAGTGAATGAAGCGTATTCTTTTCAGTGCAAACACACCTCCTGTCTACGTTGTAGCCTACATTTTCTATGGCAGTAGTTATTCATCAAATGATGATCAAATTATCAAGAAGAGCATTAAGCAGCTATATATCCAGACACGCTGTGCAGACAAGTGCACTTTCTGCATGTTAAAGAAGAGCCGATTTAGGTGCTCAATGGATCTAAGTGATGCTGTATAGTCCCACTGAAGTATGTCAGATCGGTAGTTTGCATCCTCCACAACCTACTCAGAACCAGCCTGTAAGATTGTGCATTGTGCAAAAACAGATTTTGTGGATGTGTTTGCATTGTTACCTTATTTGCATAATTCCTTTAGTGAATCAGGAGCTAACACAACCCAGACGGCACGTGCGCATAAACGGCGCCATCAGTAGGCACGATTCACTCTTATTATTGAATTCCCTCCTTCGTCTCGCACTTTCTGAAATAAGGGCTGCTTTCACACAGATCATTAATACGTGAGACTCAAGCGGCAGAAGGCCAGCAGTTATGCGTATGCCCATAATGACTTTATCAGGTTCCTTCATCTGCATACAATCATACGGTGCAGCCAGCCATTAAGAGGTGCAGGGATTAGGACAACCTGCAAGACTGATGAGGAGTCGGCCCCCAATGGAACATCTAGACGGGAAATTATCAGTCAATCAGTAGCGCCGAGAATGTGACACCACTGTCTACTTATCAAAGACAACCTCTCAAAGCAGATGAAATCAACTCACTACCATAATGGTTCTGTGATTTATTACAGCCAATATTTTGGCGTTTTGCATAACTTGAGCACACTCTGCTGGGATTGAATGAATGAATATATATCAGCTTCCGAACGTTTCACGCAAAAAATGGCAACACAATAGTTCTCATTATTCAATCTAGAAACAGATGGTGTGAGGCCAATTAGTTAGTGAATTTACATTAGTATTAGTATTTGGGATTTTGCTGCTGCATGGCCTCAGTGCAGTTTCTAGTTATGCTTCTTGTGTTTTGTTACTCGGCAGATGATGTTCTTACCAAGCAGAACGTCCGTACATGCATCATAAGCCCTCGTCTGGGGGAGGATGATATTCTCCCTGCAGCTTGTTTTTCAAAAGCCTTCATACATTATTTTTCAAAAAGTAGAGGTGTTTTATGCAAATTACTTTAAAAACAGAAATATTACGTCTTTTGTGGCAGCAGGTAAATCCTGTGAAATCCTTGTAATTTGAAATGGTTGTTTTTGGTCATTTGTGGTTAAGACTATTAAAAAGATTTTTTTTTTATTTCAATACAAATTGGCTCAGTGCTAATGTTGTTACTGTTAATAAAACCCCCAAAATGAAAAACATACACTACCAGTCAAAAGTTTTTGAAAAGTAATATTTTCAACGTTTTTAAAGTCACTTCTGATCCAAAGTATCAGTATCTATTTGATCCAAAGTACAGCAAAAACTAAGTAAAAACTAGTAAAATGTTGAAATATTTTTACTATTTAAAAAACAGTTTTCTATTTGGATAGCTATACTTTAAATGTAATTTATTCCTGTGATTTCAAAGCATTGTTACTCTAGTCACCTTCAGCAATCATTCTAATATTCTGATTTACAGCTCAAAAAAACATGATTATTATAATTATGTTGAAAAAACAGAAAAAATCTTTTAGGATTCTTTGATGAATAGAAAGTTCAGAAGAACAGCATTTATCTGAAATAGAAATCATTTGTAACATTATCTTTAGATCTTTAATAAATAATAAATATAAATATAATTTGTTTTGAGCAGCAAATCAGCATATTAGAATGATTTCTGTAGGATCATGTGACACTGAAGACTGGAGTAATCTAGCTTTGATCACAAAAACAGTTCTTTTATATAGCAAAAACATTTCAAACTTTTACTGTTTTTGCTGTACTTTGGATCAAAACAAAGCTTGGTGAGCAGAAGAGACTTCTTTAAAAAACATTAAAAATCTTACTGTTCAAAAACTTTTGACCGGTAGTGTATTTGTTTAATTTAAGGATTTTTAGGATTTCAAATGGCAACAAATTACATTTAGTTTCTACAAATTTTACAACCTACCTGTATTACACAGAAAAATAATGTGCCAAGAAATTGAACAATGTTAAACATTTTAAACGACACTTTGGCAGCTCTAGAATACTAAAACAGAAACTAGACATTTCTGGAAAAGAAAAAGAGAGGACAAACCACAGTAAGACTTGAATCTAAATAGAAAAGACCAATAAAAACAATGCAAAACTACAGCTCAAATCATGCTGCCAGGGTGTTGTGGCTGGTTGCTAGTGCATTGCTATACACTACTAAAATGTCCCCAGTTCTTTGTATTGTGTTGCTCTACGGTTGCAGGAATGTTCTGGATCCTTTCTGGGTGAATGTCAACTGGCCCAAGTCCAAAAAAACCATTTTAAAGGCTCTATATGTTCCCAATATATGCCATATATTTATATAGCTCCACTTTTTGCCTGTTTTATTATTCATCAGGTCAAAATTCTACTCAAATCTCCACTTTATGAGAAATACAATGATTCATGCTTTAGCCACTAGATCCAAAACACCTATTCTTCATCTGTGATCCCTGGGTCACAGTCATTTGTAATATATCAGGTGGGGATTGACGTCCATGTCTGTCACATTTTACTGTTCACACTAATACAGTGACGGAGGATTCAGAGGTAAAACCTTGTTCCTCGCTGCCCATTAACCCAGATCAGAAGACTAGACAGAAAGCTTTGATTTAATGAAAAATGACACACCCAGCAACCTGGAACATGCTCTTCCTCTGCTGCTGCACATTTGTTGCGCGACAGACAATATCCCTTCCAGAATAGCTAAATAATTAGAAAGTCATTCTGAGTCCCCAGCTCTCTTGCTATAATTGCAAAATTAAAATTCTCTGCGTGTTGGCACCCGACCTGTAGAATTGACTTCGGCTGCTGTTTGTCAGATTGCCTGTCCCTGAAAAAGGCCACATGAAGTTGCAAAAGAGAGTTTGTGATAAAAGATTAAATTGGTTCATTGTAGTCCTCCATCACAGCGATTTCCAATCAGAAGTATGTGTTTCAGCAGGATTAGAAGGATACTTGGAAAGATCTGATTGTGTTTTGTAGGTCTAACAAAGCAAACATTACAACTGTCAAAAGATAAAAGCATATCTGGCCACATTGGGAGTCGATGAAAGCGTACCTGAGTCATAAGGCAAAAAAGTCTTTTAGTTTGACTCACAGGGATCTTAAACCAACAAAATAAAAATTCTAAAGCCTAACCTTGTTCAAATATTAATAGCCTTAATTTGGAAAAAGTATATTAACCAGAAGTATAAAAAGCTAATTGACAGAAAAGGCAAGTATTTTAATCATGAAAATCAAATTTAATGGCATGTAAGGTCCTTAATTTAAGCAACTACAGTCCATGCTCTATTGTACCACATAGGTGTTACGGAGTGACAGAGGAGGGAAGCGGACAGATCCATTTGCATAGCTTTTTCACAAACATAGTCAAAACAGGCAGGGTAAACACTGGCAAGGTGGTATAAGGGCAAGACACAAGAGTAATCCGTAAACAGGCGAGGGTCGATCAACTGCGAACATAAACCAGGGGCTAGGCAAAAGGCTTATCCAATCAGACAGTCAATAGTTCAAATGAGGAGCGAACTAGTGTTGTCAAAAGTCCCGGTACTTCGGTACCAAGTCGGTACTAAAAAAATTAAAACGTTACGGTACCAGGTTTTCTTAAGTACCGGTGGTACCGACTATCCGGTCAACCCGGTTCTTGATACGCTTTCCAAAAGGTGCGCACACACGCACTGCGAAGTTGCGCTCTCTTCATTCTGGTGGTGCTGCTGATGCCGCGGCTCTGAATCGACTTGTTGACAAAGAAGAGCCAGACTTGCTCCAAATATTTTGGAATTGCGGCTTATCAAGGCGAACATCATAGATCATCAAAAAAACTATTCGCAAAGGATGCCGTCTAGGTTCTCTCGAAAGGAGGAAACACATCAAAAACACCTCAGAGATCGACTAAGATCGACTCCGGGATCAAATTAAAGAGTTCAAGTAAGGTAAGTTTAATTTTAATTTCATATTAATAGCATTATTGCATATTTTAATTTGAATGTCAGACTGAAATAAACATCACCGTTTGTGTAGTAAATCGTTAGCATAAGCGCGGCTAACGCTATAATGCTGGGCCTTAGAATGAATTTGAACCAATGCTCCTATAACTTTTGTTAGAGTAAAAAAAAAAATAAGGACATGATATATTTACTATTTTACACACAAATGACCTGTGTATCCAAAATATGTGTGTTAGAGAATGTACAAATGTGTCGGTAACAATGTTTATGTCCTTAATATCCGTCTGTCAGAAAACGTTCTAGGCTTGATAACTCTAGCAGGTTTAAAAAGCTTTTTGATAATAATATGAATGCAGTTTAGATTGAATAAAAGTACAATCAAATAAAACACGTTTTATCCCCTGTTTAATTTGTTAATACTTTACAATAAGATCAAATTCATGCATCATCTAACATAAACTTAAAGTAAAGTGAACAATATATTTTTACAACATTAATTCATGTTTGTGAATGTTTAACAGATTCATGTTCAACAGGATTTTATGCATTAGTAAATGTTGAAATTAGCCTAACCTTACGAAGAATAATTTCCATGTAATGTTAACTACTTTTTATTGTTAGGCATGTTTTCTAACAAATGAAAATTGTAAATTGTTTTTAATACTGCAGTTTCCATCTGTGATAGACACTTGTCTTAATATATGTAATCTTATCTAAATTTATTATAACAGCTGAGCTTAGTCATTTACTGAAAATTCATATTTTGCTGGTGTCAATGATCTAATGTTGCATCTGGTCAGACTTAGGCCACGGCTTTACTTAAGTATATTAAATTTTCTTTTTACAGTTGCAGATTGAGGAAGATCATGAAAGACCCCAGCGAACTCTAAAACAAACAACAGTACAGATGTTTTTCTGTAGCAGCAGAAATATGACAAAAAGTTTTGAGTGAAGCTTGTTTACATTTTTTATGCCTGTAATTTATTTAGATGTTATTTAATTACTAAAATGTTTACAATCCTTGAAATACTTTTTTAACCTGTGAAAAAACTTTTAACAAAATATTACATTGGTATTAGGAATGGCACTGTTTTTTATACATTTTATTTTCTTTATTAATAAAAAATAGTGTTGCTCAATTGATGTTATTGTGTTTTGCATTGGTACCGAAATTGGTACCGAGAACCGTGGATTTTCACTGGTATTGGTACCGAATACTGAAATTTTGGTACCGTGACAACACTAGAGCGAACAGAGTCCGAAACAGCAAGACGAAGGGTTAATCCGAAACAGGCGAGAGATCCAGGGCAGGCAGAGAAACAGACAGGACGAGATATACCAAGCAGGGAATCAGGACATGGATGACTAAATACAAGACTTAACTTTGACTAAGGAAACGGCTCCGTAAATGTGGCTAACACTTGGTAAGTGTTCAACGCTCAACATAAGGAAACTCAGAATGGCTCTGTAACATGCTACCGCTAGGAAAGAGGTAAACGCAACAATACTTGTCGATCTGAAAGAGGAAGTCCAAGGCTTATATAGTGTGTCTAACTGGTTGCAGCTGTGTGTGTAATCAGTGCAATGGATGATGGAAAATGTAGTCCAGGGTGACGTGTAACAGTCTGTAGTGTGAAAGTCAGTAGAATGGTCAGGCAACCTCTGGTGGCAAGCAGACGGAAGACCACTGACTGCAACTATGACAATAGGCTCACTGAAAAAAAATGTACCTATACATACATTTCACTGTGGTTTCCAGCTGAAATTAACATTTGTGGCAGTAAAAATTATGATTACAGAGGCAGATTATTCATGAATAAAGATTTCACATTGCATGATTTAAAAACTAATACAATTTGATGTTGTCATCAAATGACTAGCTCCACACAGTTGAGGTCACAAAATGTTCATTATTTTACCAAAATAAGAGGGATCATAATGCATCAAAATGCATGTTATTGTTTATTTATTACTGACCTGAATAAGACATTTCTCATAAAGGATGTTTACATATAGTCCACAAGAGAAAATAATAGTTAAAAATGACCCTGTTCAAAAGTTTGCATACACTTGATTCTTAATACTGTGTTTTACCTGAATGATCCACAGCTGTGTTTTTTTGTTTAGTGATAGTTGTTCATGCGTCCCTTTTTTGTCAAACAAATTATTTGTTTTTCCAGCATTTTTTTGTGTATTTAAACTTCTGTAATAACTGCATACAAGTCCCTTAGTTGTCCTCAGTGTGAAAAGATGGGATTTCAAACACAGTATTAAGAATCAGGTGTATGTAAACTTTTGAAACTCTTGTGAACTATATGTACACATCTTTTATGTGAAATATCTTATTCAGGCTGGTACTAAATAAACAATGCATTTTGTATGATCCCTCTTATTTTGCTAAAATAATTAACATTTAGCAGATTCTGAAAGGGGAATGTAAACTTTTGACCTCAACTGTATCTATGGCTTTTCTGATGTAAACTTGCTCTGTAGCTCACCTGGGACAACACTACATTTGTGCAGTGCTCAAGTCTTGTGATTGTGAAACAAGTAAAAAGTAAAAAAAACGCAAAGTGTAAGTTAAACATGTTACAAAAGAAAAAGGAACATTTCACATAAAAAGATTTATTATTTTAAGTTAAGTTAAAACTAAAAAAAAATAAAAATCATGTTAGCTAGCATAAAAAATATCACTGAAGCATTGCTGTTTACCAGTCAGTACATCAAAAGTTCAAACGTTCTCCTACAAAGATAGTGAGTTGAAGATCAATTTGATATAAGTCTCATTCTCGTGTCATTTTAGCTGAATCATCTCTTTTATCTATGACTTTGGGGGCTAATAAAGTTTCATAGCTGTGGGTGAACACGTCTAGATTCTTCATCTAAGATTCATACTCAAGAGCAGCAATGAATTCAACTCTGTATTCATCTAGCAACTGACATCACCACAGAGGCAGACTTATGAAATCTCTGAAAGTAAATAAATTGTGCCTGTCATCATGATGTTGGCTATTTTTAAGGCTGTGTTATGTGAAAGTCTAATATGTGTTATGCAAGTGGACTACAAAAAAAGAAACAGAAAAAAGAAATTATCAAAGAAAAGAACAGTAGTTTGCTTCTTCCGATTGCTGAGGATGAAAATGAAACAGATTCTCCAAGAACAGCCGGTCTTCCTCAAACAATGAACAAGCTGTTTTGGAAATACAAAAGATAAGAATTGATTCCAAAATCATCCACAAGTGTCGCAAGATATTTCTCGGGTGCTTTCATCAATATTATATAAATATCATCAAAATACATTTTTAATAGATTCCTGCGATGGATGACTCAGAAGTCATGAAAAGGATCATACATCTTTCATTACTAATTAATTTAATATCTAAATAATAGCTCATGGCAGAAACCCTTGTCAATCTCAGAAGCTGACTCATGGTTTTGGCCACATTTCTCATATAAATCCCATTTGTACTTTGATTATATGTCACCATAAAGTGAGATTGCGGTATCATGACAGACCAGCAATTGATTGCTGCCATAATGGTTAAATTAAGAAAAGGACCTTCTAACCTCGCCACAAAAAGATCTTATTACTGCCACTTTGAAATTCCATGGACATTTATGCTCTTTGAGAGGGTCATAAGGTGAATGTGTCGGTGAATATGAAGCATTCTGGATGGTAATTTTATGAGCAAAATATGGACTTGAATAAATGAAGACGATAAGCTTGTGTGCTTTGCGCATAACCAGGAAAAGTACTCAGAGTAAGTAAATTTTCCCTCCAGAAAATCATTAAAATTACCCCCAAAGAGCATATCATGAATCACCAAACAGCAAGCAGCGGATTTATAGTCATATTTATACAGTATTTCCCACAAGTCAATTCCTTGACCGCACTGTGGCAACGGTTTGACCAATATACTTATGAAAAAGTAATGCATTTGACAAGCTCCTTTCAATGCTCCTGTCTGAAGCAAATATAGAAGAGATGAACTTAAATGAAAAGCATAAAGTCTTAGTTAAAAGTCGTAGTTTTCCCCTCCACTCACTCTCTCACACATGAAACACATCACAAACATAGTGTACATTGGAAAATTAAAGACATGTAAGAGCCATTTTAGGGCTTTGATTTGGACTTGTACATGAGTTAATTTAATTTCAACCGGTAAACATTAAATCCTCACTTTGAACCATATGCTGCTTTGAGATTAGAGCCATGTTTTCGTATTTCATGAGCAAGAGGCTGCCATAAAAAAGCTTTGAACTTTTCACCTCAGATTATGTTCAATGACCAGCCATTGAAGAATTCAGCTAGTAGTGGAACCATTCTGAAAATGTGTTACAACATTGTTAAAGGATTAGTTCACTTCCAGAATAAAAAATTCCTGATAATTTACTCGCCCCCATGTCATCCAAGATGTTCATGCCTTTCCTTCTTCAGTTGAAAAGAAATTAAGGTTTTTGAGGAAAACATTCCAGGATTTTTCTCCATGTAGTGGACTTCAGTGGGAATCAGCAGGTTGAAGGTCCAAATTGCAATTTCAGAGCAGCTTTAAAGGGTTGTACGCGATCCCAGCTGAAGAATAAGGGTCTTATCTAGCAAAATGATCAGTCATTTTCTTAAGAAAAAGAAAATTGCACTAGCTTTGCGCCCATGCAAAGCTAGTGCAATTGGAAAGGTCACACGCAGAGGTGTAAAGTACTTGAGTAATTTTACTTGATTACTGTACTTAAGTATTATTTTTGGGGATTTTTACTTTACTTGAGTACAATTAAAAATGAATACTTTTACTTTTACTTAAGTACATTTTTAAAGAAAAAAAAACTACTTTTTACTCCTTACAATTTTATTTACAGTCAAAAAGTAAATAATTTCAAAATACTAATTTTTGTGAATTTTTTTTTTTACTATTTTCTCTTGCTAACAAACCAATTGAATTGCGCTGAATTCCAGTTTAATTAAAATGTTATTCATTGTGCCAATGAGATTCGTTTTTACATTCTATGAAATTAATCAGACATGTTCATTGGTCCTTTGGAAGTGACATCAAGTTGCATCAATCACCACAATGCACAGCACCTTGACCTGGAAATTAGAGAAATTATAACATGCAGTCAGTGGAAGAAAATGGAGGAAGAACATGATTCAGTAGTGAACGCAGCCCAAAATCAGCCACAGGGGCAAGAGCACCCGTGGCCTTACCTTAGCGAATTCTTTTCTTTTAGCGGTATTAGTAAGGATTCATACAAGATGAAATGCATCCTTTGTCTCCCGCTCAACAAAGAAATATCGGCCTTCAAAGGTTAAATCTAAACAGTTCTAAAGCAGGATAAAACCTTGTATGTGGTTCATTCACTTCATGTTTTTAGAGATTAAAAACGTAAACAAGAATCTCTAGTTTTCATTTTTGCTTTTACTTTTACTTTTTTAATACTCAAGTACAATTTTAATGCAGTACTTTTTTACTTTTACTTGAGTGTAATTCTGGCTGAGTACTTTTACTTTTAATTGAGTAAAATTTTCACTCATTACTTGTACTTTCACTTGAGTAACATTTTTGAGTACTTTTTACACCTCTGGTCACACGTGATGTTTTACGTATACGTTTTCATATTTATTTTGTATATGATTTTTATATTTCCTCTTTTTTTGTATAAGATGAAACGTTTTACTAGCTTCTTCATTTTTATCTACAATTTCTTTAAATCACAGACATTATATTTTTTGCTGTGTCTTGAGCAGGACTGTTTAGTACATCGGAATATATGTAATGAAAAGAAAACCATTTAATAAAGATTGAATTATTAAATTTGTTACAAAACATTTATCTGTGACAGTAATGTTAACAAAATAAACATGCACACCACAAATACTGGTTAATACTTAAAGTGTTGCCATCACTGTAGCCTATATTTTACTTTTACTGTAGACAAATAGTGAAAATAGTGAAACTTTAAGCATTTAGAAAAATTAGTTGAGATTTAATGTTATAATGCTATTATTACTGTTATCAAACTAGTAATTTATTTCATTATTTTTTTCTTTATTCACAACTAAAAACGTCACATGTTGACATGGTGTCAACTGTCCCTTTTGCGCCACCTGGTGGTGATTTCACGAACACACATCTGACTGAATTGTATTTGCTTCTGCGTCATTACCACGATAGTAAGTTCGGTGGTAATACACATTTTGGTTGACTACCAACTGTAGGCAGACCCAGTGTTTACAAAGCGAACGTGCAAAGAAAGTCAAACACCCTTTACAAATAAGGTAAAACAACGATGCCAGACAAATTTGAAGTTAGAGGAGAAAATGATCAACCTTTCAGATATACCTTTCTGAACCGGAGCATTTGTGGTTAAAAAAGTAAATACATTTTTCTTTTTTTTAGAAAATGACCGATCGTTTTGCTAGATAAGACCTTTTTTCCTCAAGTGGGATTGTGTAGAGCTCTTTGAAGCTGCATTGAAACTGCAATTTCTTCAACACGCTGATCCATGTTTTAACATAATTTATTCATGACTAACATAGGCTATAGGTGTCAGGATTTTGTCTATGTCTTGTCCTGTTCTGTTCGGTTTCCCAAGTGTTTTTTCCCCATTGGTTCTAGCTTATATGGTTTAGTCCTTGTCTCCCCCTTTTGGTATTGTTTAGTTAGTTCAGTCATGCCCTTATTTGTATTTCCCCCTTGTTATCTTGTTATCTTGTTAGTGACCACGCCCCTGTTTCAGTGTATTTAAGAGTCTGTGTGTGCACTCCCCATTTGTCCGTCAATGATTCTGTTACCTCTGTTTGCTTGTTTACATGTGCTCATCTTATACTCCCGGTTTTTGTTTGTTTGTATTAGTTACAGTGTTTTATTTAATAAACTATTTACGTTTTCATTTACTCCGGTTCTCCTCATCATTCTCCACTCCACAACCCAGCCTGATCGTGACAGATTGACGGACCAAAACAAAGGATGAATCGGGCTGAGGCTTCCTTGAGGGGACTGCGGCAAGGCGGTCGAGAGTTGGAACGATATGTGGAGGAATTTATCGAGCTCTCCCACCAGGTAGGCTGGCATGAAGCTGCCATCTGCGCTGTGTGTGTTTTGGGGCTGGACGATGAGACGATTCGCTGTGATCTCCCCGTTTGTAATTTTTCCTTGATTGAGCTAATCAATCTCATTCTCTATTTAAATGGATCTGATTTTGAAATAGAAGAAATTCCTAGTCCGAGTAAGTCTCATCTTCCAGCCCCCTCCCAGGCACAGCGCAACTCGCCAGCCTGCCCTAAGCTGAGAACCTCCACATACCGTGTCAACGGCTCGAGCCGCCAGCCCAGTCCCAAATCTCCAGTCATCCTCCAAAGCTCTGCTGCTGTCCTCAGCCCGATGCGGCCGGCCTCCTCCCCGCGCTCTAGTCTGCCGGTCGCCGCCCAGCGCTCAAGCCCGCCAGCTTCCTCTCCACGCTCAAGCCAGTCAGCCGCCAGGCCAGCGTCAGCTCACAAAATGGCCGCCACGCCAGCTCACAAGATGGCTGCCACGCCTGCTCACAAGATTGCTGCTATGCCAGAATCTGCAAGCAAGATGGCTGCCACGCAGGAGTCTGCACGCAAGATGGCCGCCGTTCCTGAGTTCCCAGCCAAGATGGCCGATGTTCCTGAGTTCCCGGCCAAGATGGCCGCCATTCCTGAGTTCCCGGCCAAGATGGCCGCCGTTCCTGACTCCTCGGCCAAGATGGCCACCAAGCCTGAATCCGTGGCCAAGATGGCCGATGTTCCTGAGTTCCCAGCCAAGATGCCCGCCGTTCCTGAGTTCCCGGCCAAGATGGCCGCCGTTCCTGAATCCTCGGCCAAGATGGCTACCAAGCCTGAATCCGTGGCCAAGATGGCCGCCGTTCCTGAGTTCCCGGCCAAGATGGCCGCCGTTCCTGAGTTCCCGGCCAAGATGGCCGCCGTTCCTGAATCCTCGGCCAAGATGGCCACCAAGCCTGAATCCGTGGCCAAGATGGCCGCCGTTGCTGAGTTCCCGGCCAAGATGGCCGCCGTTCCTGAGTTCCCGGCCAAGATGGCCACCAAGCCTGAGTTCCCGGTCAAGATGACCGCCGTTCCTGAGTTCCTGGCCAAGATGGCTGCCAAGCATGAGTCCCCGGCCAAGATGGCCACCAAGTCTGAGTCAGCACCCAAGATGGCGACCGCCAAGTCAAAGTCTCCGCTGGTTCTGCCCAGCCTTCCAGAGTCTCCGCTGGTTCCGCCCAGCCTTCCAGAGTCTCCGCTGGTTCCGCCCAGCCCTCCAGTGACTGCGCCGCCCGAGCGCCCTCCAGTGACTGCACCGCCCGAGTGCCCTCCAGTGACTGCGCTGCCAGAGCGCCCTCCAGTGACTGCGCCGCCAGAGCGCCCTCCAGTGACCGCTCGCCCAGAGCCTGCTCTTCCGGAGTCTGCGCTGGAGACGCCCAGCCCTCCAGAGTCTCCACTGGGGTCGTCCAGTCCTCCAGAGCCCGCTCCTCAAGAGTGCCGTCCAGAGCCCGCTCCTCCAGAGCCCACTCCTCAAGAGCGCCGTCCAGAGCCCGCTCCTCAAGAGCGCCGTCCAGAACCCGCTCCTCAAGAGCGCCGTCCAGAGCCCGCTCCTCAAGAGCCTGCGCGCCCTCCAGAGCCGGAGCTCTCTCCTGCGCGCCCTCCAGAGCCGGAGCTTTCTCCTACGTGCCCTTCCGTGCTCTCCTGGGTGGACTATACCCTAGGTTCCCCCAAGAAAATTTTGGGGGGGGGGGGCTACTCCCCTGATCAGCCATGGCCACCTGGACTGTATACTCGGCCATAGCCACCTGGACTGTATACTCGGCCATGGCCACCTGGACTGTATACTCGGCCATGGCCATCTGGACTGTTTACTCGACCATGGCTTCCTGAGCACCCAGATCCGCCATGGCCTCCCGGACTGTTTACCCGGCCATGGCCCCCTGAGCTCCCAGACCCACCATGGCCTCCCGGACTGTTTATCCGGCCATGGCCCCCTGAGCTTCCTAACCCGCCATGGCCACCTGAGCTCCCTGATCCGCCCTGGAGACCACCCATGTATCCTGTGTCCCCTGTATCCCTACCTAGCGGTCTCCAGGGCGTCCACCCTCCCTCCCCTATGGATGTTATTAGGCGCGAGACGCGCCTTTGGGGAGGGGGGGTAATGTCAGGATTTTGTCTATGTCTTGTCCTGTTCTGTTCTGTTTCCCAAGTGTTTTTTTCCCATTGGTTCTAGCTTATATGGTTTAGTCCTTGTCTCCCCCTTTTGGTATTGTTTAGTTAGTTCAGTCATGCCCTTATTTGTATTTCCCCCTTGTTATCTTGTTATCTTGTTAGTGACCACGCCCCCGTTTCAGTGTATTTAAGAGTCTGTGTGTGCACTCCCCATTTGTCCGTCAATGATTCTGTTACCTCTGTTTGCTTGTTTACATGTGCTCATCTTATACTCCCGGTTTTTGTTTGTTTGTAT
This sequence comes from Garra rufa, assembly GCF_049309525.1. NCBI lineage: Eukaryota > Metazoa > Chordata > Actinopteri > Cypriniformes > Cyprinidae > Garra > Garra rufa. The sequence goes on along the minus strand of NC_133361.1, from coordinate 30,703,391 downwards.
TAGTTACAGTGTTTTATTTAATAAACTATTTACGTTTTCATTTACTCCGGTTCTCCTCATCATTCTCCACTCCACAACCCAGCCTGATCGTGACAATAGGCCCCTTGGAAGTTGGAACAAAGAAATAAAATAAGTCCTCTGTAGGACTGGCTCCAGAACTAAATCACTGAGGGTGCTTCATAAATTAGAGAGGGTGCTCTAACCGTATCATATAGTGCGATCTCAGAAAGATAGGCTACGAAACTCTCTTATTTACATCACGTCTACGTTGTTATAATGAGATGATTTGTGCTGAACACAATAACGTTAGCTCAACAAAAACTCTGGCGATTTGAGTGGTAAGTGGATTCTAATTTAAAGGTGCCATAGAATGGAAAACTGTATTTACCTTGGCATAGTTGAATAATAACAGTTCAGTACATGGACATGACATACCTTGAATCTCAAACACCATCGTTTCCTCCTTCTTATATAGATCTGGTGTTTGCAAAAGACCACTGGAAAATAGGCTAACGTAATAGTTACGCCCCCCAACATTTGCATAGCCCAATCATAAGAAGTTCTGCAGCTAGGCTACTGTGAAAAAAAACAAAGCGAGGACAATAGCGAAAATGGCAGATCACGGGAATAGATGTTATGTTCCAGGTTGTGCAGGAGGTGTTAAGTGCAGGGATGGTTGATGTCTGTAACTTACTCAGAAAGGCAAGGAAAACAAATAAGGCGTTCTAATAAAATAAGGCGAACCACTGAAGGGACATGGTTAGCTTACTGCTAGCGGTAGCCTGTTACATTGCAGTACATAAGATTTCACTTACCACATAAACGGAGAGATGACTGTGTGGACGATGGCAAATGATTTACAGATCCTAAACATCACTAAGAAGCATCTAAACTTATGTGGTAAGGACTGCAGCTCTAGTATAACATTACACAGAGTACATGCGATCACAAAAGTGAAAGTAAAATGATTGTGCATTCAAAACGGCAGTTTCAATGAAACGCATATTAAAGGAGTAGTTCACTTTCATAACAACAATTTACAGATAATTTACTCACCCCCTTGTCATCCAAGATGTTTATGTCTTTTTTTCTTCAGGCGTCAAGAAATTATGTTTTTTGAGATAAACATTTCTGGAAATTTCTCCATATAATGGACTTAAATGGTGCCCCGATTTTTGAATCTTCAAAATGCCGTTTAAATGCAGTTTAAAAGCAGCTTCAAATGGCTGTAAACGATCCCAGCCCAGTATGCGAAACTACAGACCCAGTGTTTACAAAGCGAACTTGAGAAGAGAGAAGTGCAACGCAATCAAATACTCTTTAGCAACAAGGTACAACATAAAGTACAACCATGTCGGACGACTTTGAAGCTGGAGGAGCACATGAGATGGAGTTTTTCGCCATTCCCTACCTTTTTGAGCCGGAATACACAGACGATGAACTCTGTCAGAGAGAGAAAACTGCGACAGCCGCGGCGGCGACACAAGCCTCGGGCAGACCGCGTTCAAATGAGACGAGATGGTGGTGCAAGTGTGGAAAATGCCAGCCATTTCCAGCGGAGCAGGAATCTCAGTGCTGTCACGACTGGACCACATCTGTTCCACTGTTACAAACAATCGGTGAGTCAGGTGATGGGACTGCTTCAAGCATTCGCTGCGTTGCAGAGCACGGTGGACGTAGTACGTAAAGTCGGGAACGCGCACTACAAGCCCTAGTGCTGGACGAGTTTCAGTGCTTAAATGGTATGTAAAAATATATTTTTCTAAGAAAATGACCGAACGTTTCGGTAGACAAGACTCTTCTTCGTCGGCTGGGATTGTTTACAGCCCTTTGAAGCTGCATTTAAACAGCATTTTGAACATTCAAAAATTGGGGCACCATTTAAGTCCATTATATGGAGAAATTTCCAGATGTTTATCTAAAAAATATATAATTTCTTGACGACTGAAGAAAAAAAGAGGGGGTGAGTAAATTATCTGTAAATTGTTGTTCTGAAAGTGAACTACTCCTTTAATAGCAGCTCAAGCTCCATGATTAAATATATATTTTCCTCCATGTGTAAGCTACTGAAATGAGCCACTCTGTAAAACAGCCAATCAAAGAAGAGCTCATCATTATTATTAATGAACCTTCCAAATAAGGTAATAACAGAGCATTTCATTCTAGGGACAAAATCTTGGGTTGTAAATGGACCTGTAAAACCGTTTCTGGAAAATATTTGCCCTTTCCTATGCTATACATCTTCTATGTACATATCAGAGAACAATTTAAAATATTGTATCAATGCATTCTATGGCACCATTAAACGCCTCTGATTCAAGAGATCAACAGATATGTGCGTGATTGTCTACACTGCTCAACGCAGCAAAAACACGTTAAAACAGAATCCGACCTCCAGAACGCAAACCATAATGCACTGGATTGCTAAATCTGCAATAAAATAGCATTATTAAATGGCATTTTCTTGCGCTAATTGAAACAATCTTCAGCTCTAACATGGGGGTGAGTAAATTATCAGACGATTTTTATTCTAAAAGTGAACTAATCCTTTAACACTCGCGGTTTCCAAACAGCCAATTGCACTGTAGACCCCTGAAAAAAATATAAAGTTCCCTTGTAAACTGCTAAATGCTTGATTGTCCAAATTAAAACTTCCAGTGCTGTTGCTTTGCATGTTCTTCCTTTCCGCTGCATGATTCGGTGAACCGCTCATCTGTGTAAAAGAAATCTACTGAGGAAATGCAAGATTGCCTCTCAGTAAATCTTGTCATCTCTAGTTCTTTGGCAGATCTATAATGTTCCCCTTGATTTGATGCAGCATCAATCCCAATTAAGGAGAGACTGAGGAACACAGCGTGGCGTGTAAACCGTATACATCAGCAGCAGCATCTACGGCTATGGGATCCTTCGGCGTTCTTAAGATGCATTAAGCTTTCACTTCTGCTCTTGAGAGTGTCCCACATAATGGATTCAGACTGTTCAAACTGTCAATATTTACTCTGTCGTAATGAATGAAATGTTTGTTTGAGATGTAATGCATTTTCTTAAGGATGCTAATTGGTGGTAATGTACAATCCTCTAGACGAGGGGGATGTTTTACTGTTTCTGCTGTCCTAACTGTTTGGGATCATTTAAAACTTAGTAACGGAGGATTTGATGTGAAGTTTCAATGGAGTTGCAATTGTGATCTTTAAATCAAAATCTTAATAAAAAACAATAGCAGAAAAACATCTTGTAGATCATAATTTAAAAGCTCACTCAATCATGGCACAGTAGTCTGCTTTAATCGAAAAGTTGGACGCAGACAAAATGCTTCATTTATATAAATATATCTCTGATGCTTTGAGGGGCATTTTTAAGATTTATGTTCACCGTCTTGTAAAGGGAACCGCTTCAGGGCTCTTCTGAACTAAACTACTCATTGGCAGCTGAGAAGAGCAGTGAAATGGTGGAATGATGCTGTGTACAATTAGATTCTGATCCACAGTGTATAGCACAGAGAAAACAAAATGTCATCATTGCCCAGATCTGTAATTATTTGCTTACAGGCCTGTGATTAAGATCTGACTGCAAGCAATGATTATGGAATTTACAGAAGATATAAGCTGATGTCCAAGTTATAAATTCTATCACGCAACAGTAAGTTCCGGTCCTCAAATTTGCTTGGCTGAGCAACATTCTAAAGAGTGCATATAAAGTGTAACAGCAACAAAGATTTTTCCTTGCTTGTTATCTTCCAGGCCAGAATACAGTGTGTGAGATACAAGAGTGCAGCGAAGTCTTATCCATTTATTTATCTGTTGCAATGGCAAAATTATATTTTGGATACAACTGAATTCGGGTGGGGTTTTAAAAAGACCATTTTAAGATGCACACTACCATTTTAAAGCATATGTAAAAAAAATCAAAAAACAAAAAAAACAAAAATTATTAGGATATTAAGTAAATATCAAGTTCCATGAAGATATTTTCTAAATTTCCTACCATAAATATATCAAAACATGATTTTTGGTAAGTAATATGAATTGCTAAGAACTTCTTTTGGACAACTTTAAAGGCAATTGATTTTTTGGACCCTCAGATTTCAGATGTTCCAATAGTTGTATCTCAGTCAAATATTGTCCTATCTTAACAAATAGATACATCAATGGAAAGATAATGTATAAATCTCTTTTTTTTTTTTTAAATGACCCTTATGTCTGGTTTTGTAGTCCAGGGATACATTTAAGGGGAGAGTGGGGTAAGTTGAGCCTATGGGTAAGTTGACCCATTCCCTGTATCTTGGCAACTGTACACTTTCACTGTCATGTGGCCTTGTATTTTGAAATCACACATAATTTCTACCAGACTGTGAAAAGGAAAAACACATAGGAGGAGTGGAAAGCACCCATGTACTTTAAAAAATGCTTTTGGGTTGTCAAAGTACAATTTTAGCATAACAGATATAATGGCTGTTACATTAAAGCAAATTCATCCATATCTAAAATATAATATTTATTTTTATTATTTATAATATAATAAAATATTTATGATGCATATAGGTGATTTAGCAAACCATTTAGCTAAATATTAGCCTGAATCAGTAAGCTAGCTAGTTTTTTCCAAGCTATTTTGCCAGCTATTGGGCAAAGTAAGCCAAATTTAAGTTAGCTTTAAGAGAAGTATGACTTTGTAAAAAGTAAATGTGATTTAAAAAACAGGTAAATAATCTTTAAAATTTCACATTGTTTTGAATTAGATTTAGTTAGATGGTCAGTTGACATGCAAATGGTGTCAACTTACCCCTAACCTGGGGCAAATTGAGCCACGGGAACTCTTTTTTTATAAGAAACCACATTTTAGAACCCTTTGTCATTGATACATTCTGATCATTAAAAATGATAAGAAATATCCTGAAATTATTTTAGATATGTTACTTCTAGTTACCTCTATAATTGCATAAGTATTCATACCCTTAACTCAGTGCATAGTTGAAGCACCTTTACAGCCTCAAGTCTTTTAGGGTATGATGTGACAAGCTTTGCACATCTGCATTTGGCAATTATCTGCCATTCTTTGCCTCACCTTTATACCTCTCAAGCTCTGTCAGCTTGGATGGGGGCTGGCAGATATTTTCTAGAGTCCTAGTTGTTCCAATCGTCTTCCATTATGGATAATGGAGGCTACATGCTGCTGTGAACCTTCAATGCAGCAGATTTTTTTATGAACTCTTCCCTAGATCATTGCCTTAACACAAGTCTGTCACTGAGCTCTACAGGCAGTTATCTTGACCTCAGGACTTGGTTTTTGCGCTGATATGCATTTTCAGCTGTTAGACCTTTTCTGAGAGGTGTGTGCCTTTCTAAATCATACTCATTCAAATGAATTTGCCACAGTTTAACTCCACTCGAAGTGTAGTAACATCTAGAAGCGACATGAATGCTCCTGAGCTAAATTTCGAGTGTCCCAGAAAAGGGTATGAATACTTATGCAACGGGATCTTTTCAGTTTTTTATTTTTAATAAATTTGCACAAATGTTAAAAACCTATTTTTTGCTTTGCCATTATGGAATAGGAAGTGTAGATTGATGTGGGAAAAAAGTAATTTAAAGTAGTTTAATGTAAGGCAGCAACGTAACCAAATGTGAAAAAAATTAAGGGCTATGAATAATTTCGCAAGGCACTGTAAGTAAAAAATGGCTCATCTTACCCCACTCTTCCCTATTCATTAATCTGTATTTCTTCTGTGGTACACAAAGCACTGTCCACACAAAACTCAACCCAACTGACTTTGTTTCTAGAAAAAACAAACACACAATACAAAAATAACATTTTCAAAATAACTCCACAGAAGAAAGTCAGTCCTACAGGTTTGAAACAACATGAGGGTGAGTAATGATGACAGACTTTCATTTTTGACTTTCAATGCTCTATGTATCAATTCTTGAGCAGGAGCCATGTTCACTAACCTTACCAATCTCATAAGGTTAGACTAGCAGACAACGGTTTGCAGGAATGATCAAGAGCTTGGAGGATTAGTTGTTTGGTTGGCATTTCACTGAAGATGTCCAGCTCTGACATGTCCAGTTCCTCCGGGGGGGTACTTTCATGTTTTTTAAGTAGCCATTCTACCCGGGGTCTCCCTCATGAGTACAGCAGCTCATCTCATTCTCTCAGCTAAACCAAAGCGCTGCTCTTGTGACACTTTGAGTTTAGATCAGATTGTCCTACAAGGACAATTTTCCTTAGCGTCCCTCACTACCGGCGGCTGCATCACCAGGGGAACCGCCTGCCACTTCCTCAGTCACTTCAAAGGCAGAGATGCCTCAATCCAGCACTGATTTGTTGAAAAGAATGTGCAGTGCATTTGCATAGATGCTGCGTTACTAGCAGGTGCGTGGGAGAAAATAATAATCATGAGGGGAGTGGGGGGAGGGGATCTATTAAAGGAAACCTCCACCACATTCCTCCTTTCAACGTGAGTTTTCAACTTTTCAGCCCAGCATTTTGATGGAGAGAAACTTTGAGCAAGCCTGGATCACGAATGACAAATAACCGCAAAGTAGCTCCAAAGTGCCAGACATATTCTCAGGTGATGAGCAAGTTATTGTCAATGATTTAATATGTTTTATGTTTTTCACAGAAAGCAATATAAGATACTGAAAAGAATGAAAGGTAAGCCAAACAAAAATGTGGTCTGCATGCTGCAAGGCCCAAGGTCACTGGTATGTTGGCTAAACACACACTGGACAAACAGACACTGAAAAGCATCCCACAATGCAAGTCACTCATGCACTGTGACATGAAATAATAGCAGATAGAACTATAGAAATCTATTTGTTTAAAATGGAGAAGTTGAACCTTCATGTTTTGTATCATAATTGATAAATGAGGCTTTAATGGCCCATATAGTAGGATATAATGAGAACATGGAGCTCACACTCAAGAAAAATAAATGGTATTTATGCTGTTATATGCCCAAAAACTAAAATGAAATTATGATAGCTTGTAATTAGAAAATAGTCTATAAATACTTGTTTTTTTCTGAAATGTTGTTAATTTTTATTCCTTAAAACTTGAAGGAATATTAGCTGTAGGTATACCAAGTCATTTCAACAAAAATCTTTCAGAAATTAGTAGGAAGTGTAGAGGCCCTTGCTTTGATTTCAGCACATCTGTAGGACATCACTAGTATCTCACACTACACTGGTGTAATCTTCTTTCACTCTCTTTCATAGTTTGGTAACTGTAACTTCTTAGCCATAACATTGTCACCAATGATTGTCCAGAAATTTTCAAATCAGGTTCAGATTAGGACTGTGGCCTGGCAGTTATATTATTTCAGGGTGTGTTGACACTTGTCACGTTTGGTTTAATTAAAACGAATTCTGGTGTGATTGCTATGTTAGTGCAGTTCATTTGAGTAAGTGTGAACACTGCCATCCGAACCCTGATGCGCACCAAACAAGATGCTTGCAGGGAAGGAACTGCATGTTGCTGAAAGACTTTCTGATAAGCATTTGCATTCACACTTACTCCTCCACCTTACGTGGCCGACCGACCTTTCTGGGGGACTTGAATAAGTTAGTGTCACTGTAAACCATTTGGGAAATCACAGATTTGGAATGACCATCTTCTCTTGCAATTGCTGAAAGTGTCATTTCTTTAGACTTCATCTGGACAACCTTCTGTTGCAGGATTTCAGTCGCTTTAGTGTCGCCCACCATCTTGCCATCTCAGTGAAAATTGAAAGGTATGCTGCCAGTTAAATAGGGTTTGTCATGTCATTGAGGTAATTTGCTAGCCTGGAAAAATCCAGACCCTAATCTATTAAGATTATGGGTCTGGCCTCAAGCAATGAAAAGGACCTAACTCGAGGGGCGGCACCAAGCATGCATTTGAAATTCTCACTGCACGCAATTGGATAACTCCAGACCAATCACAACAATACATGGTGTGACGTATCCAGAGCGACGGTGAACATATAAGAGTGGATTTCAATGTTATAACATAAACAATGTGACAAGATTAATAATTATTAATTATGACAGCCGAATCAATCTCATTAAAACAATTAGGTCCGATCAAACTATTCATTAACTATCAACTAATATGTGGATAGACGCTAGCGTTTCATTCAGCAGCGAGACATATCGTCCTGTTCAAGTTAGGCTACTGTATTACTATTGAATAGTTCAGTTTTTCGTTACAGTAAGTTTACCAAGTGACTCTTACCATTTGTAAATGAGATGGACCTCATCCACCACAATCCCGATCAGGTTGTCCCAGTAGACCTTGTTCGATAACATTTATCGCCACTTCTTTAACAGCCAGGACTCGAGACTGCCGAATGCTATCTGGCATTGCCCGGTTCTGATCTGTTCTCCTTCATGGTCGCCCCATACGCTTAACTACCAGCGGAGCTAACTGATAGATTACACTCTTGCCGTATCCAGTCCGCAAAACAGCAAAAATGTCCTTCTTGCAAAGGAACGATTCGAGCGCGGCTTTCTGTTCCTCTTTTGTAGCGGCCAAAGCCGTTTCAAACAACTGATTTTCATCTGTAGAATAGATCTCTTTCAATGTTTACTAAATGATTCCGTACGTCGCAGCGCTGTCGTCATCGGCTTAGCTCGCCTCTGGCCCGCCTACATCAGATACACCGATTTGATTGGTTCCCAGAATTGCTTACGTATTGCAGTAACATGCATCATTTCTCGAGGCCAGAGTGTCTTGCAGAGACAATTCAAATTGTGCTCTCACGAGATCTCTGGATTTCCAGGGTAGTAATTTGCACCAGGTTCTCTAAATTTGATCGGAGTTCTTTTGCAAATATCTCATTTAAGTTTTTACAGGGTTTATTCATGGGTATTTTATTTATTTTTTATTTAACCTTTATTTAAATCTCTTTCACAGGAGTGTCCTGGTCAAAATGGGAAGCAATACAATCAATTACATCACAGATAAACATCACACAAACAGACTAAAAACACTTAAAAGCAGTTGCATATTGTTAGATCAACTTCCATTTGCCGGATAACTGATTTAAAATGATCTAGAGGCAGCAGATGTTCTAATTTTAATTTAGATTGGAGGAAATTCCAGTCAAATGGCACTGCGTACATAAAAGACTTCTTGCCTAGCTCAGTTCGAGTAAAAGGAACAGAAAGATTATAACAGTTTTGCGAACAAAGAAAATATTTCTTGGTAATTTTCTGTTGCATAAAACAACAGAGATAAGAAGGCAACAACCCCAAGATGGCTTTGTAAATAAATAAGTACCAGTGCATTTTTCTTCTGGTGGACAGAGATGGCCAACCTACTCTGTGATACAAAGTGCAATGATGAGTTGAAGGTTTACTATCTGATATGAACCTTAGAGCACCATGATAAACGGCGTCTAAGGAAGAAAGAAGATAAGAAGGTGCAAACTGATATACAACATCACCGTAATCAAGGACAGATAGAAAAGTAGCAGAAACTAATTTCTTTTTTACATTGAATGAGAAGCAAAACTTGTTTCTGAAATAAAACCCAAGCTTAATCTTCAGTTTATTCTTCAGCTGAGTGATATGAGAGCTAAAAAGTACTCTTTTACTAACTCAATCGCTGTACCTTGAAGAGTCTGAAGAGATGCTAAAATATTTTCAAGTTTTTTGGAATTAGAAAATAACATATACTTGGTTTTATCAGTATTCAGAACAAGTTTTAAACTATGAAGCCTTGACTGAATAACATCAAAGGCTGAGTGAAGCTTAGATAAGGCTTGCTGTCCAGAGCAAGCGCTACTATACATGACAGAATCATCTGCATAGAAATGAAAGTTGGCATCCTGAATATCATAATCAAGGCAATTTATATAAATGGTATAAATTGTTTACCTTCGGCGTGAACACACTGGGTTCTTCCACTCAGATAATTTTTAAACCGAGAAATAACATGACTTGATAAACCAACAACCTTCAATCTGTGCAGCAATGTTCCGTGATTCACTGTATCGAAAGCCTTTGATAAATCAATAAAAAGCGAAGCACAAGATTCACCATTATCCAATGAACCTACAATATAATTTAAAACTTTCGAAATAGCCGTTGTAGTACTGTGTTTTTTTTTTCAGAAACCCAGATTGATTGATAGACAACATTTTGTTTGCATTTAAATAGCATGTCAACTGTTCACTAATAAGGCTTTCTAATATCTTTGATAAAACGCAGAGCTTTGAGATTGGTCTGTAGTTATTCATTATAGTGGCATTTTCCTTTTAATAAGGGAACAACAAAGGCTGCTTTCCAAATTTCTGGAATAACACCAGTATTTAAAGAAAGATTAAAAATATAAGTTAAAGGGGATTTAATAAAATCTGCTGCCAATTTCAAATACACAGCCTCCACACAATCAGGACCTGAAGATTTGTTTATATCAAGCAAATGGAGTGCTTTATAAACGTCAGTGCTCTTAATTTGTTTAAATCTAAACTCTTCCTTTTCTAGATGACTTTCTGCATTAATAAAATCAGTATCGGAACCTGTAAGATTTTGTGTTTCAAATAGAACAAAATGCTTATTAAAGCAATTGAGCGTATGTTCTTTTTCTGATATACTAGTGGAATCCATTTTTATACATGAAGGAAAGCTAGACTTGTTTTTACTACCTGATATCAGTTTTATATTCTGCCAAAATTTCTTAGGATTATTTGAATTAATAGTAGTATTTTCAATAAAATAATCAGCCTTTGCTTTTCCAATAGCGACCGTGCATTTATTCCGGAGCTGCCTAAAACGGATCCAATCGGAGCTAACGTCAGATTGTCTAGCTTTTGCCCAAGCAACATCCCGCTCACGAATAAGAACAGACAGGGCTTCAGAGAACCAGGGATTATCCCTTCCTTTAACACAGAATTTTTTTAAAGGTGCATGTCTGTTGATGATCGATAAAAAGCCATCATAAAAGTATTTCCAGGCAAACTCAACATCGGGGATAAGAAAGATCCTATCCCAAACATAACGTGCTACATCAAAAAGAAAGGTTTGTTCATTAAAGTGTCGCATACATCGTCTAGAGATAATACGTAGTTCCCTTCCGAAGGGAACTCTCACTGCGTCCTCTAGAGGGCGCTTTTGGGGAACGCTGCAGCGTGCCTCGAGTCTGAAGAATGCATAGAAAAACTACATGAAATGGCCGGCGCCAGCGTATGACGTCACCGCGGCGCGTCAGTCGCTGCCGTTGCGTCACTACCGGGCGACCATAACATAAAGAGGCGCCCGTGCAACACAATACATCTTCGCTGTCTTCAGCTTTCCCGGTTTGGATGTGCATGGGAAGAAACGGTAAGAATCCTTTCTTTGAACTACTATCATGGCAAGCACTAGCAAGTCGTTTAAACGGTGTGTTCATCCGTGTCCGCGTTATTTGACACCTGATGACACACATGATCTTTGCGATATTCTGTTTGGGCTAAGAGCACACACGCGATGTCCTTGAGGGGGCATTGTGTATACATTATGAGCGCTTCTCTATGAAGAAGCTCCGGTCTCGTCTGTCTCTCTTTCTGAGGAAAGATGAGCGTCCACTTGCCCCTCGCGGTTCGGGTCCTGCCGTTGCCGAGGCACGGAGGAAACTGAGCTCGTGGGGCTCGCAAGTGGAACTGGCTGACGATCTTGAGAGGGGTCTCTCTCTCTCGCCAGCCGGAGACGACGACAGGCTCCTAGCTGATGATGGTGCGTTATCGCTGACGTCATCAGATCCAGGAGCAAGTGCTCTTTTGGGTTCCACCCAAGAAGAGCAGGAAATGCTAGAGATGGATGAAGACGCTGAGGCTGAATCCTCTCTACCTTCCTGCCCTGCATACGAAGAGCTGCCAGAGGTTATGGACCGCACCACGGCCAGGCTTGTCCTGCTGTGGAAGCGGGCTAGAAAGATAGCGCCGTGGGGTCGCCTTGACGAGCGATATCTTTTCAGGCCATAACCATCCAGCTCTGGTGAGTCTCCCATTCCTTCCCGATCTTCATACTGAAATCGAGAGGGTCTGGAAAAAGCCGTACGCGGCGCGCATTCATAGTTCGTCCATTGCGAACTATGCTAGTATCGAGGGTTTGCGCGACCACGGCTATGAGAGGACGCCCCTTGTGGAAGAGATGCTATCTCTCCACAGGGCGGGCTTTCTCTCTCAAGACTCCCTCTCTGCCTTCTCCGGCCCTGCTGAACGGCAGAGCGTATGCAGCAGCAGGTCAGGCGGTGGGTGCACTGCACACCATGGCAGTGCTCCAAGCCTACCCAGCCGATCTGCTGAAAAATCCTTTATCCCTCGAAGGTCCAGGTCTCAGCCCGAACACCACAGGGGTCCTGCTCCGCCTCCTTCTGAGGAACGGAGGTAGGTGCAGAAGGCTAGTGTTGCATCCCGCGCTCCTCCCCCGCCTGCGAGCAGGTCTAGGAGGCGACGCGGATCGAGAGGTGACAGACAGGATTTCAGGGAAGTCATCCAAGCGAGACAAAATTCTCGCAGGGCTCAGAGTAATACCTCTCCTTCCCTCGGTCCAGTCGGGTCGCCATATTAATTCCCCTGTCTCCATTTAAGCTTCCTGCACTCCCCGGACCCATGATGTCCTTTGGGGGTTCTACCTGTATAGAACCCTAATTTTCGGACGGTCTGGAATCAGGCGGTCTCTGAAAAAAAAAAAAAAACCCCGCCTCTTTCTATGAAACAGGATGCTTTTAAATGGGTGAGTATGATCCATTTTTTACGTGAAGGAACTTCATACTGTCTCAGACCTGTGTATGTTTTTCTCTATTCACAGAAGAAATACGACGAGTCTACGGCAGACGCCCCCTCTGATCCTATGGATTAAGGTTACGGCAGTGTTTGCCCTCTCCACTCCACAGGCTGTGCGGTAAACCAACCCTTACAGCATATATTACACATAGGACCTCTGTCCTCTTCAAGGTAAGCTCCCTAAGTTTTTCTTAGGTTTGCCCTTGGTATGTTTATGCTGTCCTTTGCAGGCCTAGTGTAGACTTATGTCCTGTTGAGACAGGAGCATAACTCCCTAGTTACGCCCCCCTTATGGCTGGATAGGCGTGTTGCCTGCAGGGTTTGGGTTGCGTGTTGTGTTTTTCCCTCAGAAAAGGAATGTGGAAACATCTCAACGGAGCACCCCTCCCTTCCGGTTGTATGGTGGTGTCCGTCTACACAACACTCGTTCCAGCACAATCGGGCTTCCCCCTTCAGTGGTTAAACGAGCAAAAGGAAATTTTTCCTTTCTCCCTAGGTAAGCATCTTAAGATATTTATATTTAAGATTGCACTAGTATGTTTAACTCTGTTGCAGACGGCCTGCGTGCGAGGATCCGCTTCGTGTCCTCTCCTAAATACGGTTTCTATGGAAACTGAGTGTCTACACCTGTTGAGACAGGTGTTCACTTACATAGGAGTACCAGCAGTCCGGAGTGCTCGCTGCGGACTCGGAGCAGGTTTGGTTGCTCTCTTTTCTGCGGAAAAGGTTTTTTATTTGAGCACCACCTGGTGACACGCTTTCCAGCTGGGGTCTTGATTCTCGGTGTGCGCTCCCCTTTCTGAGGAAAGGGTTTTTATCTGAGCGCTACTTTGAGACTCTCTTCAAGTCGCCTCATTCTAAGCCTGAGGGCTGAAGCAGCACTTGATGTAGGATCTACACCCAGGCTGTCGAATGTCTCCCCTACAGAGGGTTTGAGCATCCTTCGGTGTTTAACACCTTAGAAAGCCGTCACTTTAGGATCGATTCTCGCTCCCCAGGCCTAGTTCCACTTCCCTTTCTGAGGAAAGGTTTACGAAGTGTCTGAACTAGGAAGCTGCCCTTATTCATTTCGGAGCTTCCCAGAAACTTTCAAGGCAAACAGTGCTCCCCTTTCTGAGGAATGGGTTTGTTAAGGTTAAGAGCTCACGTTCCTCCCTGTGCGCAGGATTGCTGGAACGGACCTGAGCTCCCCTAATCCAGGGTTTCCTTCAGAGCAACTTCCCAGGACTGAGTGCTCCCCCTTCTGAGGAATGGGTTTGTTAAGGTTAAGAGCTCACGTTCCTCCCTGTGCGCAGGATTGCTGGAATGGACCTGAGCTCCCCTAATTCAGGGTTTCCTTCAGAGCAACTTCCCAGGACTGAATGCTTCCTCCCTCCTGAGGGTAGGAATCTACCAGGGACAGACCTTTGAGAGTTATGGACCTGCTACAAGGATGTTGGCGTGCCCCCTTTCCAGGGTTCACTTATAAGAGCACCACTCCTTGGTGGCCAAGTTCTCCTCCCTGCTTCCCAGGGTAGGAGCTTGACCTTCATGCTTCAGGTTTCTACTCTCCAGCCTTTATTCTGGATGTATGCTCCCCTCTATGAAGGGTAACAGTGAGAGCATTCGCTCCTGTTCGGTTGTGCAGCTCCCCTTCGGGGAAGGGTCTTCTATGAGCGCCAACCCACCTTCGTGAGATTGCCAGACCTTCATACAGGTCGCGTGGACTGGGCTGTGCACGCTTCCCCTTTTCATTAAGGGTTCCCTAAAAGACAGCAGTGCCCCCTTCTGGAGAAGCGATCCTCCCTGTGGATCAGGGTCAGGATTTTTGTCCTCTACTGTCGTCCACTATTGCAGGGTGGTCTCAGCTCCATGTTCTTCTCTGTTGACAGATAGCTTGCGAGCTTCTGTCCAGGGGAGGGTTAGTGTGGCAATCCCCTCACCTTCAGGGTTATCCCCTTTCCGTCTCTTCAGACGGCATGGAGCTGATAGTGAAACCCTCTGGGAAAACACTCTCCTTAAATCCGATCATGTCGGTAAGCGTCCCACGCTATGCCTGGGCGTCTTCCAGTTAAAACCACAAGTGTGGTAAGTGCACACACACCTGGGGCACTTCTATAAAATCCACGTGTTGGTAGGTTCCCACCAAGTTTGGGTTCCTCTTTTAAATCCCTTTTTGGTATGGGTCACACGTTTTGCCTTGTTCCCATCTATTGGAGTCGGCTCACAACCCCGGTTCCCTGGGTTCGACTCCTTTGATATCTTAGCTGATGTCTGCTGACCATCCACTATTAGGGCGCGCCACTACTAGTGGCCCTTTGAACGGACCCAGGACAGGTTTCTGCCCTCATATGGGAGCCAGTTCCTGAGGGAACTAGGCCCTATGTTGCGGTAGTTTCTGGTTCTGACAAGTCTAAGTTTCCATCGAAGCTTAGCCGTTTCCCTCAGAAGGAATTACTATAACTCCAAGCCTGAGCTGTGCCCTGGGTTCTACCCAGTCTGGTAAGTGGGTAACAGGTCAGGCCTCTGGCCGGGAGGGGTAACGTTTTGACAGCCGTCACCACGTCCTAGTAGGGGCAATTCCTCTCAGAATTGTTGCTTAGTGCTCGCTGGCTTAGCATGCACTCCCCTCAGCATGGCAGTGTTGGTATACCGTTCCCCAAAAGCGCCCTCTAGAGGACGCAGTGAGAGTTCCCTTCGGAAGGGAACGTCTCAGGTTACGTATGTAACCCTAGTTCCCTGAGAATAGGGAACGAGACACTGCGTCCTCTAGGCTTCTTCGCCATGCTTCGGACGATAAAGCTTCAGACTTTGAAGATGTATTGTGTTGCACGGGCGCCTCTTTATGTTATGGTCGCCCGGTAGTGACGCAACGGCAGCGACTGACGCGCCGCGGTGACGTCATACGCTGGCGCCGGCCATTTCATGTAGTTTTTCTATGCATTCTTCAGACTCGAGGCACGCTGCAGCGTTCCCCAAAAGCGCCCTCTAGAGGACGCAGTGTCTCGTTCCCTATTCTCAGGGAACTAGGGTTACATACGTAACCTGAGACGTTTATGCTTGGGTAATTTGGTATCTCTAACTATGGCAACGACGCAGTTATCACTAAAGCTGATGATACACTGGGCAACTTTTTGAGCAATTTTATCGGGCAACTTTTTTTGAGCAATGTTGCTTGGGCACTTTCTCATTAAAAATGGGTAGCACATTTCTTTCTGGAAAATTTAGATCTGTTGTGGGTTCTGTATCACACCTGGCTGCCCGTTTACGGCAACATTGCTCAAAAAGTTGCCCAGTGTATCATCAGCGTAACATCATTAGCATATACAGAGGCCAAAGAGTACTAGTGAGGCAAATTGCTAAAAATAAAATCAATTAGTGAGGACTTTTTGTAATCCTTCAAGTTAGGTCTAGTAGGTGTCTCAACGAGTTGAAAGAGATTTAGAGAGTCACAGATTGCTTTAAAGCCATCAGAAACCGACTGCAGCCAGTTCACATTAAAATCACCTAGAAGAACAAGCTCCTTGTAATTCAAAGAAGTCACAGAGTGCATCAGAGAGGAAATGGCATCAT
Source organism: Garra rufa (assembly GCF_049309525.1). Taxonomy (NCBI): domain Eukaryota; kingdom Metazoa; phylum Chordata; class Actinopteri; order Cypriniformes; family Cyprinidae; genus Garra; species Garra rufa. The sequence goes on along the minus strand of NC_133361.1, from coordinate 30,687,091 downwards.
TACTAGCTGATGGAGGTCTGTAGCAACCAACTACAGTAAGATGTAAAGTCTTGGAAAGGATAACATTTAAAGCAGTAACTTCAAAACTGTCCTTAACATAAATTGCTACCCCCCCCCCCTTTTTAGTCTATTAGTCCTATAAACAGTATAACCATCAATATCTATGGCATTATCTGAAACAGTTTTTTTTAAGCCATGTTTCAGATATTACTATAACATCAGCACTGTTATTTTTTGCCCAGATACGCACCAAGTCCAACTTAGGAAGCAGGCTTCTCACATTCATATGAATAAAACCTAATCCTGATCTAGATTTAAAATCATCAGGAACTTTAAACGTTAGAGAGGTGTCATTAAAAGGATCAGGATTTGGTAAGACATTTCCTGATATCAATAACATAAGAACTATAAAACTCTGACGCCTTACTGTTTCACATACATTTCCGACAGATAAATTCAAACAAGTGGGATAGTTGAAGACGCTAGGTTCCTTATTTGTTTGAACAGAAACTATAGCGTCCTCCTACACAAAATTTAAAAGCAGACTTCAAACGGCAGTCCAAGAGAACGTTAAAGTTTGTATATATACCAATCCCCGTCCAATTTGTCCATTTTAGACTTTGAAGAATATCGTGATGTGACGAAAAGACTGAGTCATACCTGTAGCCGAAATTTCCCTGGTAGAGTATCACAACAAGAAATGCCACCAGAGTCGCGCAATTAGAAGAAACGTACCGCATTGTCCTTTCAAAGTCCAACTTAGCCGACAACCAAAAAGTAAAATAAAGAGGTTTCTTTGCTGACATGGCACTCCAACTCTTATCACAGAGCGCTGCCCGACACCACGGTCGCGCCGAATGGAAAAACAAAAAACAAAAACAAAACAAACAATCAGAGATCAGAGCCAAAACAACAAAACAGCGACCGAATTCTCAAAACGCTAGTTTATTGACCAGGCCACAAGCGTTACTAAAATAAGCACTTCCCTTCACGAAGTAGAGGCTGATTCATTTAATCCAATGGGTATGGGTCGACGTCTTCCCTTCGTTAGTAAAGCTATCCAAGCACGATCGGCAGATTCGGCTGACAAACCATTTACTACGCCAGCAGGGAAAAATGGCGACAGAAAATAATCACCATAAAATAACAAGTGACAAATAACAGTCTCCCAAGATGCTAAAGATTAGCAAAACTACTGGGGTTAGACTGAAATAAGCACTTTCCTTCAAAGAGGGTTGTTTTGATTCTTTGACTCGATGATCAGCTCTTCTCCTCCTTAGGTGGAGATAAAAAGAACAACACACGATCAGCAAGCAAACAATCCCCGGCATGTCTTAACATAAGACGGCGAATTCCATAGGTAAAAAGTAAATAAAATAAAAAAATAATAAAAAAAATTGTCTTTAACATAGCATAACATGAAAATTAAAACAAACTAAAACGTGCTACACACAGAGACGCAGACATGCTGCCATCTTGGAATTCAATGTATATTTGTAGCAATAGCCAAAAATACATTGTATGGGTCAAAATGATCGATTTTCTTTTATGCCAAAATTCAATAGTAAAAAATCATGTTCCATGAAAATATTTTGTACATTTCCTACCGTAAATTTATCAAAATAAAAATTTTAATTTGTAATATGCATTTGGACAACTTTAAAATCGATTTCATCAGTATTTAGATTTTTCACACCCTCAGATTTCAGATTTTCAAATATTGTCCTATCCTAACAAACCATTTATTAATGGAGCTTATTTATTCAGCTTTCAGCTTCAAAAAATTGATCTTTATGACTGGTTTTGTGGTCCAGGGTCACAAATATGCTTTAAAAAATGCCCTTCTACTCCAGTTAGGATAACTTCAGGACTAAGCAGCGACCTTGGAATTTAGGAAATTATAGGTTGTTCTCTAATTTTGATCTCCACTGTAGTTGGATAAAATGCATATACATAGCACAAGCCTATATTTTTCTATAATATCTTTAAAAAATGATATTTTAATGCACTTAAATTGTGGGGCACAAACATGTAATGCAATGTAATACAATGATGATACAGATAGTACAGATAAACATTCGTCAACAGTATTTGACATTAACATTTTACATGTTATTATGATTTTTGTTTCTGTTTTAATTATGAAAAATAAAGTAAATGTAAGTCCCTTCAGTGCATCAAATGTTCAACTTATTATTAAAATATTACTTATTAATATTTTAATAATAAGTTAATACTTATTATTAAACTATTAATAAGTAATATTATTAAAATATTACTAACAATATTCTTATATTTGTGTGATAAAAAATCAAAAAGAGACGTGCCACAACCAATTATACTGAAAAAGAGGGCAAACAGAGGACAGAAGTAAATAATTAGTCGATCATTTACAGGCCATAGAAATGGGTGTTTCAAATATGATACAGCAGGCTTTATGATTAATATTACTAAAGATGCATTTAGCATTCTTTTCCCCCACTGTCCATGACCCTTTCAGAACAGCCCTGCAATTCACTTAATTTCAATATATACTGTGTAGTAAGCAGTAATTTGTATGCTAGTTTTCCTTTCTAAATAAAGTAGGTATGTTCAGGACTGCATCTAAATTTTCAATGCAATGCATTTTTTAAAATATGCAAAAATGCATAGAATGCATGCTGGGTATTGTAAGCACTCGACTTTCGAGTAGCATATAACATATGTAAGTGGTTTATTTTATACAAAGCTGAAACAAAAATTCAACGACACCATTAATCTTTTATTTTATATTCAAAGCAGGCACATATGTTGGTTTCATTTCTTTGGCACTGATGTTTGGTATGTGCTCTCAATGCTTCAATCTCAGTCGTTTTGTGTCATTCATTACCCTGAGTAAAGGAATGGGATTATTACCAAGATGCAACTACAGAATTATGCTGTGAATGTTGATTTGGAATCTCGTTTTATTGTTTTCAGCCATGAAGATCAATGCTGCCATTCCTAGAGAATTTCATCACTTTATAGTCGGTTTAGATAGCCTACACTACGTTTCATGATGGATTGGGTGTCAGTACAATGAATCTACATGTCATTAACATGTTTAAAATCATTAGCGCTTGGCAAAAATGAACACAGTGAAAAGATCTCCTCAAGCTCATACAAGAAATGGACACCAATAGAAAAGGTAATGACAGTTCTATTGTGTCTTATCTCTTCGTGCTACACACAGGTGAAGCACTGATTTTCTGTTCATTTTAATAACACGTTGCTTTGGCTTTTCACGGAGTGAACGGTGATGTAGACAACTTAATGTGCTTCCCATAATTTTCCTAAATTGTTCTTTTGGATTCCAGCCCAAGAAACCCGCCGAGGCTCATTAATGTACGTATTACATTAAAACTGGGCTTTAACCCTTTGGCACTGTTAAAGGTTATGCAACAGCTAATCATTCTAAGTGCTGGGGGTGGAGGTTATGTTGGATGTTTTCTTTCCTGAAATAACCAAAGAACACAGAAATGCCCACTAAGGGTCATGAGACAATCTAAGATGTGTCTTCTTGTGCTTTTTCTAAAAGAATAGTTCAGCCAAAAATTAAAATTTGCTGAAAATATTCACCCTCAGGCCAAACAAGATAAATTTGTTTCTTCATGGGAACTGATTTGGAGAACATTAGCATTACATCACTTGCTTACCAATGGATCCTCTGCAGTGAATGGGTGGCATCAGAATAAGTGTGTTTGTAAGAAACAATTCCATCAAGGCATTAACTTTAAACCATTGCTTCTGGCTAAAATACAAGTCTTCTATCTATTATATTGCTTTCTCCAGTTAAAATTCATCTTGTCTGAATCAGGAGAGAAACACGCAACAAAAACAGTCTAAAACTGTTCAAAACAAATACACCAGTGGATTTTGATGTGAGAGGACAACAAGGAATGGACTTTTTTACTGGGGGATAATCTGGTAATTTGGCCAAAACTGCCTTAAAGGGATTGTTTACCCAAACATGAAAGTTCTCTCATTAATTACTCACCCTCATGTTGTTCCAAATCTGTAAGACCATCGATCATCTTTGGAACACAAATTAAGATATGTTTGATGAAATCTAAAAGCTTTCTGACCCTGCACAGACAGCAACGCCCAGAAACGTTTCACCCATGTGAAATCAGTAGTTCAACTGTAATTTTAGGAATCTACAAGAATACTTTTTTGTGCACAAAGAAAAAACTAAATAACTTTATTTAACAATTTCTACTTTTCTGTGTCTCCTTTTCTGCTGCCATTCATAAGAGTACTAGAAGTAACAAATAAATAAATGCTTTTTTAGGGGTTCAAGCATGTAGTGCTTAGAATGGCCAAGGATCAGCAATTTTCACATAAACCGATCTTGCAGATCAAACCGTAAGTCGTAGAGACTTGAAACTTGGAGGGATGGTAGTACGCTGCCAACAACATCACCAAGGATCCCCCCAGTCAGCCTGACGGGGCGCTACAGTGATCAAAAGTACAAAATCACTCATAACTCCAAAACCGTCAGTTGCAGACTCAAGTGTCTTATGTCATTGGATTCCTTGGCAAATTGGTCAGATCAAATGAGACCCAAACCAGTGCAGAAAGATTCTCTGTAGAGTGAATATAAATAGTTATCAAAAAAAGTTTAACTTTCGACTGACTGTCGCAAAGGAAAGCCAAAACATTCAAAAGGGGCAGAGCCACTTTTAATAAAATGCCTATAATTCCTGAACGTAATGAGATCTTAAAAAGAACATTATTGGTCGATGAAGTTTGAACACTTATTAGACTAAGTTAACAGAGTCTAATTGGAATGATACTTGGTGGGTCTATTTGACTCAGGGCCCCAAAGGTCTGTGAGAAATCTGTAAGAAATTGGCCACAGGGGGGCGATATATCGCATTTTTCAAGGCCGTAAACGATTGTCCATGCCATGGTTTTTGCAAATATATGCAATATTCGTATCATATGATTCCTCATTCTGGAGAACTTTGACTGTAGAACCACTGCTGTCAATCAAATATTTTGTTAAATGCAGAGGTGTAAAAAGTACTCAAAAATGTTACTCAAGTGAAAGTACAAGTAATGAGTGAAAATTTTACTCAATTAAAAGTAAAAGTACTCAGCCAGAATTACACTCAAGTAAAAGTAAAAAAGTACTGCATTAAAATTGTACTTGAGTATTAAAAAAGTAAAAGTAAAAGCAAAAATGAAAACTAGAGATTCTTGTTTACGTTTTTAATCTCTAAAAACATGAAGTGAATGAACCACATACAAGGTTTTATCCTGCTTTAGAACTGTTTAGATTTAACCTTTGAAGGCCGATATTTCTTTGTTGAGCGGGAGACAAAGGATGCATTTCATCTTGTATGAATCCTTACTAATACCGCTAAAAGAAAAGAATTCGCTAAGGTAAGGCCACGGGTGCTCTTGCCCCTGTGGCTGATTTTGGGCTGCGTTCACTACTGAATCATGTTCTTCCTCCATTTTCTTCCACTGACTGCATGTTATAATTTCTCTAATTTCCAGGTCAAGGTGCTGTGCATTGTGGTGATTGATGCAACTTGATGTCACTTCCAAAGGACCAATGAACATGTCTGATTAATTTCATAGAATGTAAAAACGAATCTCATTGGCACAATGAATAACATTTTAATTAAACTGGAATTCAGCGCAATTCAATTGGTTTGTTAGCAAGAGAAAATAGTAAAAAAAAAAATTCACAAAAATTAGTATTTTGAAATTATTTACTTTTTGACTGTAAATAAAATTGTAAGGAGTAAAAAGTAGTTTTTTTTCTTTAAAAATGTACTTAAGTAAAAGTAAAAGTATTCATTTTTAATTGTACTCAAGTAAAGTAAAAATCCCCAAAAATAATACTTAAGTACAGTAATCAAGTAAAATTACTCAAGTACTTTACACCTCTGGTTAAATGATTGTGCAGATGTAAAAAACCTACTTTTGCAAACTAGTTCTGTTTTTTGCTTAATCTGGGGGGGGAAAACACTGCAGTACAATTCTCTGAACTCTGTAGGTCAATGATTATAAACATTTTTTGAAATTTAACCTTTAGGAAGCTCTAACAGGGTTGTTTACAACAGGGGCCTAGTTAAAATTACTCAAAATCCTATTAAAGCCTAAAGGAAAAGTCAAAAACTGCTAAGCACATGCGACCAGTGATTCTAAACATGCATGCAAATTTTTAAGGAGATCAGACCACAGCTGGCACTATAACAGTCATTACGTTAAAAAAAAAAAAAAAAAAAAAAAAACATATTACTAATAACCTGGATTTGCTAAAAATGTTTTTTAAATCATTGATTTAAAAGTAGTTAGTGTTTTTTTTTCATATGTGCTTAAATGCCTTAAAGTGCTTGAACCCTGGTAATCGCTGCTTGCAGCTATATTTAAAAAAAATTCAATAAGATTTATTTTGGGGTCGTTTTGCCTTTATTGTCAGAGAATAGTAGAGTAATGACAGGAAGCAAAGTGAGAGAGAAAGGTGGAAGGGATCGGGAAAGGTCCATGAGCCACGACTCAAACTAGGGATGCCTGGAGCTCAACGGCACTAAATTGTCCCTGTACATGTGTGTAAAGACAAGACTTATGTATGGATCGACTTGTGTATGGATTAACTGGTCTCACCATGAATATGGCGTTAATAAGGAAATAAACAAACAAACTACCTTTCTGGGCCTTGAACATGGTAGTTGTGTTGCTGTCTATGCAGGGTCAGAAAGCTCTCTGATTTCATCAAAAATATCTTAATTCACTGATTCATTGGTGAGCAGTGATGTAATGCTAAATTTCTCCAAATCAGTTCTGATGAACAAACAAACTCATCTACATTTTGGATGACCTGAGGGTGTCAATTTTCAGCATATTTTCCTTTTTAGGTGAACTATTCCTTAATTAGACTCACCATGAGTAAACACATATCACTCATCGACCGTCCAGGTTCCTCTTGTTATCTGAAACACAAATGTCACTGAACAAGACTGCAAAAGCATCTTAACATCCACAGACAATTACAATCTCATTCAATCTGTCAAGCCCGGCAGCCAGAAACTGACACTTCCTGTCAAAACGCACATTGATTAATGTTGCATACAGATTATAGCCCTGAATAATGCATGTTGTCTTTAGATATGTTACAAGTGCCATAGAGAGTGTTAAACAGCAGGCCTCCATTCATGTGGGCTGATCAGAAATCTCCCTCTCCCTATGTCGCATAATCCTCTGTTTTCGACTCCATTCACATGGTTTGTGAACAAATGTGTGGTTATTAAAAGTAATAATAATAAAGCACAGAATAAATCATAAAGAGATGCTTTAACAGATGTCTGAAACAACAAAAACCCACATGGTTTTTGTTCTCCTATGAATCAGCTGTTGAGCAAAACTGCATTCTATGTTTTTCAAACACTGTATGAAATTTATTCAAGTCAAGTCACCTTTATTTATACAGCTAAGGTCAAAAGTTTACACCCCTTTCAGAATCTGCAAAATGTTAGTTATTTACCAAAATAAGTGGAAGTTATACAAAATGCTTGTTTTTGTTTATTTACTACTGACCTGAATAAGATATTTCACATAAAAGATGTTTACAGTCCACAACTGTGGGGGCAGTCGTGGCCTAATGGTTAGAGAGGCGGACCCAAAGGTTGCGGATTCCAGTCTTAGGTCCGGCATGGATTGGGCGGGGGAGTGAATAACCAGTGCTCTCTTCCACCTTCAATACCAGGACTAAGGTGAGACCATTGAGCCCTGAACCCCAAACCCCAACTGTGTGTGCACTTGGATGGGTTAAATGACTATATGATTTTGAGATCCATCTTTTCACACTATGAACAACTGAGGGATTACAACTATTATAGAAGGTTCAAACGCTTACTAATTCTCCAAAAAAAAAACAAAAAAAAAAAACATCATGCATAACCCTGCTGAAAAAAAAAACTGCTAAAACCAGGTTGGCTGGTTTTAGCTGGTCAGCAGGTTGGGTTTAGAGGGGCTTTGGCCACTTTTCTGGGAGACCATCTTAAACCAGCTAAGACCAGCCAACCAGTCTAGACTTTTTGAATTTGAAGTTCAGGGTAAATTTAACTTATTTTGACTTCTTTGTGTAGCCTCTGAGGGGCAGTACTAAATGAAAAAAATATGATATTTAGGCAAAATAAGAAAAAATCTTCATTCTGTTCACAAGTTTTCACCCCTACGCTCTTAATGCATTGTGTTTCCTTCTGAAGCATCAGTGAGCGTTTGAACCTTCTGCAATAGTTGCATATGAGTCCCTCAGTTGTCCTCAGTGTGAAAAGATGGATCTCAAAACATACAGTCATTGCTGGAAAGGGTTCAAATACACAAAAATGCTGGAAAACAGTTTAACTGTTTAGGACAAACTATCACTATACAAAAACACAGATGTGGATCATTCAGATAAGAACACAGTATTAAGAATCAAGGGGATGTAAACTTTTAAACAGGATAATTTTTTATAAATTCAACTATTTTCTCTTGTGGACTATATGTAAACATCTTTTATGTGAATATTTTATTCAGGTCAGTACTAAGTCAACAATAAAATGCATTTTGTATCTTTTCCTGCTGAAAAAAACAGTCAAAACCTGCCTAGGCTGGCTGGCTGGTCTTAGCTGGTTTAAGCTGGAAGTAGCTGATTTTAGCTGGTCTTCCAGGTGGGCTAGGCTGGAAGGCTGGTTTTAGCTGGTTGTTCCAGCTGGTCTTCCAGTCTGACCAGCTAAGACCAGCTTGACCAGCTAAGGAAGTGGCCAAAACCCCTCTAAAACCCGCCTGCTGTCCAGCTAAGACCAGCCTGGATGACCAGCTTAAATCAGCTTGGGCTGGTTTTAACTGTTTTTTGTTCGTTTTTCAGCAGAGTCGGTAAAATAATTAACATTTTGCAGATTCTGAAAGGGGGATGTAAACTTTTGACCTCAACTGTACAGCGCTCATTACAATACAGATTGTGTCGCTTTACATTTTAAACAGGAAAGCAGTGTGTGTCTCTAAATCTTCTCTGTCCGCTTAAATATTTCTCTGCATTTATTACATGTGAATCTCTTACCGTGATTGTCGAATGATCCCAACTTACAACAGCACTGCTGAAAAAAACAGCTAAAATCAGCCTGTGCTGGTTGGCTGGTTTTAGCTGGTCTACCTTTCTGGCCAGGCTGGGAAAGTGGCCAAAACCTGCTGACCAGCTAAAACAAGCCAACCAGCCTGGGCTGATTTTAGCTGTGTTTTTTTTTCAGCAGGGAGTTATTTAATAAACAAGAGAGAAACTAAACAGAGTGAGAGAGAGAGAACGGTAATAAGAACGGTAGTAAATGTGAATGAAAATGAGAATTAAAAGCTAACAGGCTAACAAAATGCTAACGTGCTGCTCTAGCAGTTTAGATCAAAAGCAAACAATGTCAAATTAGTTTGATAGATAATATGTGACCCTGGGCCACAAAAATCAGTCCTAAGTAGCACAGATATATTTGTAGCAACAGCCATTTGATTTGATTTGATTTTTCAAAAAATCATTATATCATATCATCATCATAGGATATTAAGTAAAGATCATGTTCCATAAAGATGTTTTGTAAATTTCTTACCATGAATATATTAAAACTTGATTTTTGATTAGTAATATGCATTGCTAGGAACTTCATTTGGACAGCTTTAAAGATGATTTTCTCAATATTTTGATTTTTTTTTTTTTTTTTTTTTTTTGCACCCTCAGATTCCAGATTTTTAAATAGTTGTATCTCGGCAAACATCGTCCTAAAACATACATCAATGGAAAGCTTATTTATTATTTTTCAGCTTTCAGATGATGTATAAATCTCAATTTCACTTGTGACTGGTTTTGTGGTCCAGGGTCACATATCAGAAATATGGTGATAACTAAGTTATATTTTAGCAGTTTAAACAACAGAGAGTGATAGTAAAATAGAGATTACAAAACAAAAAAAACAAAAAAAAACAAAAGCTACGGAGCTACAATTGCAAAACACTCAGGACTCACCTCATGAAATGGTTTCTGACAAACACTTCCATGGTCATAATTATCATCTTTTTGACATACAGATTAATCAAGTGATTAATAAAGCATCAAGGTAAATTCAACCTAATGCATAATTCTCACAAAGAATTGTAAATAATGCAATAAATATTTCAGAGGTCTGATATCAGTTTTGGCTGAGATGACTGAAGTGTTTTCAAATGAAGCTTCAGCTTCAGATGATTATTGCATAACCAAAGCTTATCTGGGGAATAATTCATTCAGAAATATGCTAGTTGAAGGTGAAATGTGTGGTTTTATGCTGAGTCTAAGACAGGTACCATGTTTGTTCATGCAGAGAGACCATCTTTGTTTGATTAGTAAATGGAAGGTGCTTCCATACAACACAATGATCATATCATGAGAGGGATTTCAATCCCTGAAAGATGTTTACATGCCTAGGCTTTTAGTGCTGTAGCACTAAGCAATTGGCTAATGGAAATGTGTTAAGTCAATCCTGACAATGTTCGAGTGAAGTTATAAATGCAACTATTAATTTGCCGTGCTCCTTTCAACCTGGCATTACATTTTGCATCTCATCTGATTTTGATTTACAGGATTCTGACTGTAACATGGAAATCCTTCCCACCAACGAATGAAAAACACTGATTTATATGATGCTTTCGCATTTGTACCCCCACGTCCTAGCATCTGGAATCTGGCATTCAGTATACAAGCAGAAAAAAACTGAAAGATTATGGCATGCCATGATTTCTAAAAAGGAAAGGAGGGAGGGAGATGCTTCAATGCACAGGCTCCAACTTGTCTCCCTTATTTGTAGTGACAAGTTACCTCATGCTAACACATCAGTCTCCTGAGCCCTCGGAAAGAAAGAAAGAAAGAAAGAAAGAAAGAAAGAAAGAAAGAAAGAAAGAAAGAAAGAAAGAAAGAAAGAAAGAAAGAATTCATCCATTACCAGTGGGCAAGTTTTATTAGAAGGTGGAGAGCAGTAGGTGATGTGCAGACGTTGCGAAATATAATAAACATTACTGATGGATTCCTCTCGGCGATGTTGTCTTTTCTGTTACAGATGACGACTGCAGCTGAAGAATTATTCATGGCGATAGCATGCTTGCTCGCTAGTCGCTAGCATTAAAAGTTACTATAGGGAAAAAGTTCAGACAGTGATCACAATATCAGACATTCTGAATGAATGAAGTGGTGGGAATATAATAATGTTATTGTTATGATGTTAAGACAATACTAATTCTGTCATCATTTACTCATGCCTCATAATTGGTCATAATGCAAAATTACAGAATTTTGAGTGAACTGTCCCCCCAAAAATTATTTGTTATTTAAACTAAAAAAAACAACATATGACTACAAGCTAAAAATAGCAGACTGTATGCTAATAATAATAATAATAATAATAACAGCAATAATAATAACAAAAATAAATGGATTATATGTGGTAATATTATTATTATTATATTATTATTATTATTATTATTATTATTACTATTATATGTGATGATAACATTTAATAATATTGTATAATAACCATTTATATTAATAATAATAATAATAATAATAATTCTAATTTATTTGTTCATTTATTATTATTATTATTATTATTATTATAGAATGCAATAACAAAACAATAATAATAAAATGTATTAAGATTATTATTATCATTATTATATGGGATAATAATATCAACATTTATTTATTCATTTTTATTGTTTTTAATATTTCAATGTATTTATGTCCTATTATTATTATTATTATTATTATTATCAAAAATGTAACAAGAAAATTTTATTATTATTATTATTATAGTGTCGTACAAATAATAATAATAAAATGTATTTGAGATTATGATAATTATTATATACAATAATAATAATATTTATTATTATTACTACTTCTACTATTATTAAGACATTTTTATCATTATTATATATGATAATAATCATATTTATTATTAGTAATATTATTAATAATAACCCTTTTTATCCATGTAATATTATTATTACTAAAATGTATTTATGTATTAGTTTATTATTATCATCTAAATAATATTTATTAATAACAACAACATGTATGTATTTATTAATTTATTGTTATTATAGAATGCCATAAAAATAATAAAAAACAAAATGCATTTGATATTATTATTCATATCATTATTATATATGATAATAACATGTATTATTATTATTAACATTTAAGATTATTATCATTATATGATAATAATAACATTTATTTGTTAACTTATTGTTGTTGTTATTCTTATTATGAAAAAGTATTTATGTATTAGTTTATTAGTATTGTCAAAATAATATTTAATAATAACAACAACATTTATTTCTCCATTTATTATTATTATTGAATGCCAAAAAAATTATAATAAAAATATATGAGATTATTATTATTATTATATAATAATATTTATAATAATAATAATAGCATTTATTTATTCATTTATTATTATTATTATTATTATTATCATTAAATGTATTTATGTATGTTAATTTATATTATGTATTATTATTATTATATGTAATGTTATTATTATAGAATGCCAAAATAATAATAATAATAATAATAATAATAATAATAATAATATTAAATTAATACATTTTCATAATAATAACGTGTATTAATTATTTTTTTATTATGTGTGATAGTATTAATAATAATAACATTTCATAATAATAATAACATTTATTTATCTTATTATTTTTATTTTATTATCAATATTATTATTATTATAGTTGTCATAGTATGTTATTTCTAGCTAGTAGTAATCAGTTCAAATATCATGGTTGTTAGTAAAATCCAATATGTTTAATAACGTATTGGTTTTTACTAAAAGCCATGATATTCGAATGCGTTACAAAATGGATAAATACTGTAAATAAAATCAAAAGTATTTGCTTCGAGCAGTGGCGGATCCTGGCATAGGCTATTTGTGTGCTGCCTCCGCACACATCAGAAACAAGCTCCATAATCGGGACAGTTTCACAGGATTGCGGCTGCTCTCTGTTTCTCTCGGCCCTCTCATAGAAAATGAATTGTGACCTATCAAGCAACTTTCTCCGAGCAGCTCCCTGTGCTTTACTTTTCTGCCCCCTCTCACTTCGGCTGCTATCTGTCTGCACCAAAGAAATAGGATAAACGGTCGGCTCATGAAAAACAGCCTCTTTACCTGCTAGAAGCCAAAAATGTAGGAGGGATGATATTAGCGCAATACAGATCAGATCAAATATTTCAAATCCTAAAATAAAATGTGCCTCCACTTCTAATATACATAGCAAATGTATTTTGCTAGACTTCAAGAAAAACTATTTGTTGACTTTGTTTGCTTTTATATATTATATAATATTTGCTTTTATATATTATATAATGGGCACAGTGATTCCATATTGTTGTATCTATGAGTCACATACAATGTTCTATATATCCTCGTCATTTGAGTGAAGTGGAACTCTATGATTATGACGGTTTTTGGCTCTTAAGACTCAGAGCCATGTTTCTCTATGGCTCTGTTAAGACTGAGGACTCATGAGAACATTGATGAACGAAACATGAGAGATGCAAGTCTGCACTGTGTCATTCTATAATTTATCACACATACACATACACATTCACATACACAAATGAACATTAGGGATTTGCAGCTGAGGATTACTAGATAAATGCAGAGTTAGTCATACAACAATATGTGGGAGTTTCTTCAACTGCAGGCACTTTAATGTCCCAGGGGTTGATTTTTATTCAAACTAACAGATTTCATTTTTTTTCTCTGTGTCATATGAATGTCACATTAAAATATGCTTGCAAAGTTTAAAACCTAACTTTTATTTTTTTCTGAAAATGTTTTATGCATACATCGTTTTGTATTGGTTACCATGGGCACCAAATCAAAATCAAATTTAAATATTATATGAACACATAGTAGTATTACTACCACCACTACTACTAAGTAAGGGATAATCAATTAAAGGCATTAAAGGATTTAAAATGCACTTCGCGGAGGCAACCACCCTCCGCTTTGTGTTGGGCGGTTATTAGCCTCCACGTCGTGCATTTAAAATCCTTTATACTACAGGGCCGTTGAATGCTTGAATCTGATTGGCTGGCGAACGTTCTAGAGGTGTGCATTATATTCAGGGAAACGCACGGCGAACGTAGTTCCAGGCAGCTTTTGACCGCATTACATGTCTATATCACTTCGCCACACGATTTCAGTTATTTCAAAGGTCCTTATAGCCCAAAACAGCAAAATAACCAAAACCCACAATGACACTGGCCAAACTAATAAATACGGTAAACAACAGGATAAAAACGACAGATTATGTCCATGATTTTTCCACAATATTACGTTTTATTATGTACGGAAAGCACAAACTCTATTTCTCGCTCGCTCTCCCTCACAGACGCACACACATACAGTTAGCACTCGCGTTAGCATACAAGCTAATGTTGTTAGCGCTGCTCTGACAATTAACAACTTAAAAACGACATGACAGTTCTCACAAGCGAGGTAACAACGGCGTGGTCTTGAAGAAAACGGACTTAAAGTTTAACTGTTAGTAGAGACGATGCTGCCAGTCACCTTTGAGAGACACACAGACTTGAGAGAGGTAATTCATGCACTTATTCTCTCTCCCTCACTCTTTCTGTCCGTCTGCTTGTCTGTCAGTCCGTCTAAACTTCATTATTAACTGCATTAGTTTGCTATCAACGGCTCAAGCGTCGTTACTAGGTCTAAAATGACGTTTTGGAACTAGCAACGAAGCTGTTATATGAGCTGCGTAAGAAATTAATCCTACTCACGATAGCATTTTAAGGATAAAAAACGGACGAATGTCTTGAAATATATCATCTGATCGATGTCTTGAGGTGTGGTAACTGTAGTATAAGTGGAATAATTGACTTCGGGCCGTAGAATTCTGCGAAAATAATGCACACCCGTGTCGTGACCGCATCACCACCTTGGGTGTGGATTATTGTCTAAGAATTCTACGGCCCATCGACAATTATTCCTTACTTAATGCACGGCAAGCCGTTGATTATCCCAGTTATTCCATGGTCATTTGCCAAGTTATAGACAAGTTAAAACTAGGATTGATATTTGCAGCGCAAAATTTGACCGGATGGATAAAAAAGACGGTTATTTTCGTCAGTTATGACACGCAGCTCTAGCATTCTGCCTGCTTCAAATCAGACACAGAGATGAAATAGTCTGGTAAGATCACATTTATTTGAATGAATTATAGCATTTGTTTCAGTAAATTATCGATCAACCGAGAGAGAGAGTGAAGGCGAGAGAGATGACAGTTGTGTGTGTGTATATATGTGCGCACCTGCCTGCATGCTGTGCGTCGCTCTCTACAAACAGCGAATTCATTCAAAAACAGCAGTTTTACCACCTCGTTGCTGAGGAATATAATGTAGCGATCTAGTATCTAGGCTGTTCTAATAAGAATAGCCGGCAAGCACTGACAAGAAGTTTATGTATGTGCGCAGCACAATGCGATCTCCGACCTCTCTCTCTCTCTCTGCGTTTGCGTGCATCAATTAAAGCAGCGCATTAATATAGAACGGTGATTAAACTGACTTGGAACTACCTGTGCATTAAACGGTTTTGCTGCATACACTCTCAAAAAGGATGTGTTAATTTTTTACACATTGTTTGTGTTATGTCTATTTTAGCACATTTTGTGTTACTTTGTGTTAAATGTGTGTTAAAACCGAAAAAGAAAAAAGAAAATATCCAACACAGTGTGTCCAACACAATATGTGTTAAATATCAGCCAATCACATTGCTGCTTGCCTCACTTCATGAGCCGTTATTCTTCTGAGACAAGCTAATTTCCTCGTGCTGCAAGTTTTCATCGTCAGGACATAACTTCGATGTGTGAAGGTAAGAAATGTTTGTATTTGCCATTATACGTTTTTAAAATGTCTTTTGTGATCGTTTGGAGACGGTCGAGGGGCATTTGGCACATATATACGTGGTAAAATTGCCTCACGAATGCCGATGCGAGCTGCGCCTGCGTCTGGGAGCTTATTTTAACAAGCTTTATAGTTTCTTTCGTCGGATTAATTGTGAACAGAATCGCTTTTAATTCATCATTGACACGTTGTAGTGCTAATGAGAAAATGCATTCGTTCGTCGCGTCTTTCTCTTTGAAAATGAACAGCTTCTTTGTGACATGTATTGTGCAAATTGCCCTAAGACGCTAACATAATCTCTAATGCTAAAGCTTTTCTTGCCTTTTTAGCTATCGCTATTTTACAATATTCGCTATGTGTAGCCTATAAATAACAAAAGTATCTTTATTTTACTCTTGCAGCTTTGACTGGAAGACACTCCTGAAGTGCTTGTGGCAGTGGCAGTGCTTGTGGTACTTTTAAAGTACAAACTTTATAAACCATTAACAACTTTTCACTCAAGGAACAATTATATGTTGAAATGACTGAATTGATTGTTTACCTCTCTTTTTTTAACCTTTTTGAGTTTTTATGTAATTGTTAGTAGCAGGTTTAATAAATTGTGTTTAAACTATACATTAGTTTGCAGTGTCTTTATTGCATACAAAAAATTGGTAAAAAAAAAAAAAAACATAATTGACACAAATTGTGTATTTATAACACAATAGTGTGTAGAAAAAATCAACACATTTTCTGTGTTAGCTGGAATAACACACTAGTTGAGTTAAAACTAACACAAAATGTGTTGTCCTTAACTAGACACAAAGGTGTGTTAAGAAACAACACAGGCTGTGTTGTTTTTAACACATCCTTTTTAAGAGTGTACCTGCCAGCCAATCAGAATCCAGTATCCAGACATTCCATGGAATAATTAAGGAATAATTGACGACGGGCCGTAGAATTCTTAGAAAATAATGCACACCCGAGGTGGTGAGGCCGTTACACCTCGGGTGTGCATTATTTTCGCAGAATTCTACGGACCATCGTCAATTATTCCTTAATTAACGGCTCAAGCATTGATGCGAATGCAGTTAATGATGGAGTTTAGACAGACCGACAGACAAGCAGACGGACAGAAAGAGAGAGGGAGAGAGATATTAAGTGCATTAATTACCTCTTTCAAGTCTGTGTGTCTCTCAAGGGTGACTGGCAGCATCGTCTCTACTAACAGTTAAACTTTAAGTTCATTTTCTTTCACGCTGTTGTTACCTCGCTTGTCATGTAGTTTTTAAATTGTTAATCGTCAGAGCAGTGCTAACAACATTAGCACGAATGCTAACGTGAGTGCTAACTGTATGTGTGTGTGTCTGTGAGTGAGAGAGAGCGAGAGAAATACAGTTTATGCTTTCCGTACATAATAAAACATAATATAGTGGAAAAAATCAGGGACATAATCTGTCGTTTTTATCCTGTTGTTTACCGTATGTATTAGTTTGGCCAGGGTCATTGTGGGTTTTGGTTATTTAGCTGTTTTGTACGGTGGCCGACAGAGGCCAACGCGCTGCAAACTTAAGAAAACATGCAAACAGAAAAACGACAACAAATTAAGAAAACATCTTCATCCGTTTGACAACACAGGCGCTGCAAATCCTCGCAACGCAAACACAAATACGGAAACGCACTGCAAATTCTCACAACACAACCAAACTCAGAAACACGCTGCAAACACACGAGGGCGCTGCAAACTATCAAACGCGCTGCATATAGATCGGTCCACAACGGAAATGTTTCAGGGGGACCTCAAAAAGTGACGAACCTATCTGGGACCTGATTATTTGTTCAGTGGCTGTTGGTCAGAGCAGAGGGGTTATCGGTGAACTATCACCTTTTAGTGATAGTATAGTATCATTTAAAGGTGATAGTGATATAAATAATCAGGCTAGGCCACCTTGATATGCTTCTTTCGGAGCCACTCCTTGGTTTTCCTGGCTGTGTGCTTTGGGTCATTGTCATGTTGGAAGACCCAGCCACGACCCATCTTTAATGCTCTGACTGAGGGAAGGAGGTTTTTGCCCAATATGTCACAATACATGGCCCTGTTCATCCTCTCCTTAATACAGTGCAGTCGTCCTGTCCCCTGTGCAGAAAAACACCCCCAGAGCATGATGCTTCCAGCCCCATGCTTCACTGTAGGTATGGTATTATTGGGATGATACTCATCATTCTTCTTCCTCCAAACACGGCGAATGGAGTTAAGACCAAAAAGTTCTAATTTGGTCTCATCTGACCACAGGACTTTCTCCCATGACTCCTCTGGATCATCCAGATGGTCCCTGGCAAACTTCAGACGGGCCTGGACATGGGCTGACTTAAGCAGGGAAACCTTCCGTGCGATGCAAGATTTTAAACCATGACGTCAAACGATGGTCCCAGCTCTCTTCACAGCATTGACCAGCTTCTCCCGTGTAGTTCTGGGCTGATTCTTCACCATTCTTAGCATCATTGATATCCCACGAGGAGAGATCTTCTGTGGGGCCCCAGTCTGAGGGACATTGACAGTCCCAGACTTATTTGACAGTAATTCACAAATAAATTGTTGAAAACTGTAGACCCCTCCATGATTTCTAAGTAAGAGAGGTGATCAAATACTTATTGACCTCACTGTATATACAGTATATATATATATATATACACACACACACATATTTTTAAAAAATATATTTTTTTAATTAATGAAAATAAATAATTACATAAATAGTATCAATACATATTTTGTCAAATTGATTTATACATATTTTTTATATATAAATATATAATGTTTTTATAATGAATAAAAAAATTCAATAATATCACTACATATTTCTATCTATCTATCCGTCTATATATGTTATCTATCTATATATTTTAAAATGAATGAAAATAAAATAAAATAAATTACATAGTTTTTTTATCTACATAGTGAAGTTGTCAAATTGTGCAAAACGTGAGTAAACATATTTATTATGACACAAAATACTAGCAGTGAATTTTTCAAACAATGCTATTAAACACAATGTGGTGAAAATGAAACTTGACTAATTCTTAACTTCCAGAAATATAAAGAGGACAAAATGTTCTTCTGTCATGCATATACGTCCACTGTTGGACATTTTTTTTTATTCATATACTAAATGTGCTGTGTAGTTTAAAAAACATCTATGTACATGTGCACACTGAGGAAATTATTTTCCATATTCATTTCTGAGAAGAAAATAGATGAACACTGCTGATTCTTGATAAAGATATGGATTGTCTAAAGACAGAGATTGAGACAGCAAGTCTTACAACAGCAAAGCACTGACAGAATTTCAAGCTGGAAAACAACAGCCTTGCTTTTCTGTGGGTGTTGTCGGGAGCCAAACTTGATTCTTTAGCCAGGGGCCACAGGGGTTCCCGGCAGGGAGAGAATCCAGTAAACAGAAATAATGGAAGACTGATAGTGGAGGTGGAACATTTATAGTGAAACCTCTGTGGCCTGCTGAAAGGATTTATTGCATTTAAAAAAAAAACAGCATAAAGGACGCACTCTGAATTCATTCACCTTTTACACATCCACCTTAAGTGGCACGTAACGATAAACCGCCGTTTGCGGTTTTGTTCGTTTGAGCAACGTGACTACATTCAGGCCACCTTAGAGGGGAAGTAAATTAGAGCCTGAAAAATCGTGATGGCTCTGTGGGCCAGATAAGAACAGGTGAAGTCAAACATAATGTTCCTGCTCAGTGGGCACATTAAATTGACAGATTTATCCTCCTTCTGTCAGACATGCCTTGGACACTAAGTACACTTGAGAAAACCACAGCTCACTGTGTTCAGCTTAGCAGAGAATCTTTCCAAAACAGACCCCTGACTAAAGCAAACACAGCGCAGGTCTGCCGCACGGACCTCGGCGGCCCATCAAACACGCTCACGTACAGATGTCCCGATCCTTTTGTGCTCCACGACAAGCCTTTTCACTCCTGCTCTGAACTGATGTTATGTTGTTAATTTACTGCAGCTACCGGATGGAGAGAGGCTGATTTGCTGAGTAACACAAATTTACACCGTCCCAATGGAAAGATTGTGTTCTTTCAATGAGTTCATATATGGAAATGATGCAGGGCTACATCTGGAATATGGGATTTCAGGGCACTGGGCTGTAAATAATTTACTGTTAGATA
Organism: Garra rufa; assembly: GCF_049309525.1. Lineage (NCBI taxonomy): Eukaryota > Metazoa > Chordata > Actinopteri > Cypriniformes > Cyprinidae > Garra > Garra rufa. The sequence continues at coordinate 30,666,946 of NC_133361.1, read as the reverse complement.
AACATGGGCCAAGCAAATCCAAAACACTCTTCAACATCCAAAAACCCGTCTCCTACATCTTCATAGATGTCGTCTGAACATGTGTGATTAGACTCTGGCGTTCACAGAGCGGAAACCAGGCTTTTGGTAGAGCATGACATCTGTAAAATGTCTTTATGGAGGATGATAAATAGCGGGCCTTTATTTCGACATTCACTTATAAGATTTCACAAATATATATAGATATATATGCTTGGAAGTTACTGAATCAGCAGCTGAATCATCAATATATATATATATATATATATATATATATATATATACATATCTCAAGTCTACGAGTGTGATACTTCGTTTATACAACAGTTCGACGGCACGAGTGTGTAAATACATAAACAAAATAACAACGGAGTGTCTTTAAAAGCCCTCTTTTGTGCAAACTATTCCTTCCGCCACGAATTCAAATCAAAGTTTGACGGTTGGTCAACTGAGCATAAGCTTCTCGTTACTAATTCCAAAACGTCACTTTAGAACTAGTAACGAAGGAATGAATTGAGTTGCTTCATTGAAAGCCTATTGTATTTAAG
>NC_133361.1:30628740-30665880 GCF_049309525.1 Garra rufa | reverse complement strand
TATACAAAGTTTGATAAAGCATAAGGTAGGTTTGTTCGGTAGCTCACGCAGTACAGAGATGTACTTGAGAGGTGAAAAGCGCCGTTAGAATATCGTGTAACTACGGTTTGACAAAACAATTCAAATCTACACACGAGAAAGATTGAAATGGCATCAACAAATGCATTTTATATCGGTTTTGCATTTGTTAACACTATCAAGTAGGTTTAGGGTTGAGTTTGTTGTAGGGCATATTTCCAACACGATAGAGCATTAACTTTTAGCAACAGTCCCCGGATATTTCAACTCTGAACCGCTGCAATACGTATCTGAAGAAACGTAATAAAAACACAGCAACACGTACCAATACCAACGCAATAAAACGTGCCATGGTTCATGTTTTGAATCTGTGTTTTAGTGCCAATCAGTGGAGATTTCTTTTTGAAACGTGCAGTAAGGTATGTAAAAACAGTGCTGCTAAAAAGTACCCAGAGGTATGTATTTTTATGAGACTGGGTTAACATTTCCAAATCCTACTAAACAAAAATGTTGAATCAAGCTTAAAATCTGGCTTAGAGTCTGTAATCTGAGTTCTGTAATCATAGTGCTGCAATGACTTCTGGGACTTCAAGTAACCATCCGATGAATCATCAATTTCAAGAACACCTCCAGGAAATTGTATGCATTCTCTGTACTTGCTTTCTTGAGTATCAACAGTGGATGATGATCTTGAAGTGAAGGAGGCATAAGAATGCAGAGAGAGAGAGAGAGCCTGTGTGTGCCTCCAGGAGGATGGTTGAGAAACACTGCCTAAAGAGGCAACAAATTGAAAAACTCCAAAAGCAAATCTACACCTACATTTTCTTATTTTAAATCTGCTCTGCATTTCTGCTCAAGTGAATCGAAACTTGCTGTTTAATGTGCTTGTGCATAAAACATGTACATGATGCACTTGACGGAGGTAGCAGCTTGTTACTCATGACCTTTGCTCATTTCCATCATGTGCTGGCCTTCTCTGACAGGTCATTGATGAGGGCACGACTAACACGGCAGCCTGTGAAGTCATGATGGATGATGTTTACATTGCCGCATACATCTAACAGCTAATGGATCATTAGATCTCACTCCCCCTTATGAAAATATGATGAGAACAACATTAATGTTGTGGTACCGTAATACGCCACAACCAGTGTTCACCATTTCCAACGGTAGACACACCTGAAGGAACTTCTCGCAGATTTCCCATGATACCTTTTCTAGGTTTCCATCTGAGGCATATGCACACAGAACAATTACAAAAAGCACAGATGTGTGCCATCTGCTGTGGGGTTTTGAATCTTTAATGTTTCACTGTCGAATTTGAATTACAGCAAATAAAAAAGCAAATGTGAGAATTTAGTGCTTGTCATTATTTATTATGTCATATGTTTCTCATACTTTTAGTGTAATCTTTTTTCATTCTGTTTTGTTACATTTTGTAGTCTGCCAAGTGAAAATATCAATAGAATCCTAGCTAATTTAATCATCACTGAAACAAAAATACTAAAAAAAAGGTTATTAAGGTTTTTAAGTATTTCAATGCCTTTCAGTGTTGGGGGTAACACATTACGCCTTTTTCAAGTAACTAATAAAGTAACACATTACTTTTAAATAAATTTTTTCATTGATTTGTTTCAACGTGATGTTGAACGTGACTGACTGAAAGGGAATGTTAGTTACTTTGTTTTCCCATTTATTCACTGACACATCTCCTGTCCCCATGAAATTCATCTTTTTCTTTGACTTCTGCTTCTTCGACTTTTTCTTCTATGAGTTCTGATTCTTCGATATTTACTTTGACTTCTGCTTCTTCAACTTCTTCCTCTATGACTTATGCTTCTTTGACTTCTGCATCTTCGATATTTACTTTGACTTCTGCTTCTTCAACTTCTTCCTCTATGACTTATGCTTCTTTGACTTCTGCATCTTCAACTTCTTCGACTTCCACTTATTTGACTTCTGCTTTTTAAACTTTTTCTTTGACTTCTTCTATGACTTCTGCTTCTTCAACTTTTTCTTCGACTTCTGCTTCTTCGACTTCTTCTTCTATGACTTCTCCAACTTTTTTTTGGACTTCTGTTTTGACTACCAAAACTTCTGCTTCTAAGACTTCTGCTTCTTTAGCTTTTTTCAATTACTTTTTATTCGACTTTACTTATTTGACTTCTGCTTCTTCAACATTTAGGACTTCTCCTTCTTCAACTTTTTCTTTGACTTTTGCCTCTTCAAATTTTTTTTGACTTCTGCTTCTACTTTTTCTTCGACTTCTTCTATGAATTCTGCGTCTTCAACATTTAAGATTATTGCTTCTTCAACTTTTTCTTTGACTTCTGCCTTTTTCAAATTTTTCTTTGACTTCTTCAGCATTTTCTTTTTCATCGACTTCTTCTATGACTTCAGCTTTTTCGACTTTTTCTTCACCTTCTGCTTCTTCGATTTCTTCTATGACTTCTCCTTCTTCAACTTTTTTAGACTTTTGCTTCTACTTTTTCTTCGACTTCCTTTATGACTTCTGCTTCTTCAACATTTTTAAATTCAGCTTCTACTTTTTTGACTTCTGCTTTTTCTTTGACTTCTACTTCTCCAACTTTTTCTTTGACTTCTGCCTTTTCAATTTTTTCTTTTGCTTCTTTGTAAGAAAAATAATCTTGTTTTCTGTTTAAAATAAGATTTTTTTTGCTTACCCCACTGGCAGATTATTTTGCTTGTTTTAAGCAAAAAACGCACTTGTTTTTTCTGAAAACAAGAAAATAATCTTTACTTGTCTAAAAAATCCTTCTTGATTTAAGAATTTTTAGATATTTTGTCAGGAAACAAGACAAAAAAATCTAAGTAAGAAAAGCATTTTTTGCATTGTGCTTCGACTTTTTCTTTGAATTCCACCTTTTAAAATTTTTCTTCGACTTCTGCATCTTCGACTTTTTATTCGACTTATTTGACTTCTGCTTCTTTGACTTCTGCTTCTTCTACTTTTTCTTTGAGTTCTGCTTCTTCGACTTCTTTTATGACTTCTGCCTCTTCAACATTTTTTTGACTTCTACTTCAACTTTTTCTTTGACTTCTGCTTCTTCGACTTTTTCTTTGACTTCTGCCTCTTCAAATTTTTCTTCGACTTCTGTTTCTTTAAAATTTTCTTCGACTTCTGCTTCTTCAACTTTTTCTTTAACTTCTGCCTCTTCAAATTTTTCTTCGACTCCTGCCTCTTCAAATTTTTCTTCGACTTCTGCCTCTTCAAAATTTTCTTCGACTTGTGCTTCTTCAATTTTTTTCTTCGACTTCTGCCTCTTCAATTTTTTTCTTCGACTTCTGCTTCTTCAAATTTTTCTTTGACCTCGGCCTTTTCAAATTTTTCTTCAACTTCTGCTTCTTCGATTTTTTCTTTGACTTCTGCTTCTTCAAATTTTTCTTCGGCTTCTTCTTCGACTTCTAATTCCATGACTTCTGCTTCTTCCACTTTTTTTTTTTTTTTACTTCATTTCGACTTCTTGTATGACTTCTGCTTCTTCTTCTTCTTCTTCTTCTTCTTCTTCTTCTTCTTCTTCTTCTTCTTCTTCTTCTTCTTCTTCTTCTTCTTCTTCTTCTTCTTCAGTTTCTGCTTCTTTGACTTCTGTTGCCAAAAATATAACTTATGGGACTTTTGTTATTAAATATTTTTTAAAAAGTAATACAAGCAGTTACGTTTTTTGAGTAATGCAATATTGTAATTCATTACTTTCAAAAGTAACTTTCCCCAACACTGCTGGTAAGAAATATTTACAGTAGGTAAATGTTCTCATATGAAGTGTAATTGGCAGTGTGAACCCTGCAATGTATGATTCATGCCACCTCTGTCAAAAAAAAAAAAAAAAAAAAAAAAAAAAAAAAGTGGACACACCACTGGAATTTTCATATCCCACTGTACTATTCAAACATCTTGTTTTACAGTTTTTTTTACTGGTGTTCACATGTCTCTCTGTCTTTCTTTCTCAAGCTCCTTCTTTCCATTCGCCCTATTGCCGAGCTGACAAGGCTGTTGTCTGATCAGCCCTCATTTGTCAAAGCCTCCAGTGGTGTTATTTATTCATGAATTCACAGCGGAGGGATCCACCTCGCCACGTGTCGGCAGGAGTGTGAGGGTGGCAGCGCCACAGTGAGGCCTGCTTCAAAGCCTTTAGAGCCCCAACACAACCCCCCACAGAAGCTCAAAGTCAGCCGTGAGGCTGCGGCAGGGCCTGCGGTTTCAGGAAACATCCCTGCGGTAGAGCCGTGCAGCAACACGCCATGCTATTTTCAGTGTTTTTGTCAAACCAAGAGTTCACACCAAAATAAAAATTGTCATTATTTACTCACCGTCAGGTTGTTCTAAACCTGTGTGACTGTGTTTTCTTCTGTGGAGAGTGGAGGAAATATGTTGAAGGGCTAAAAATTCATCCCATCATTTACTCACTCCCATATTACGACTTGGATAATCTTCAAAACACAAATGAAGATATTTTTAATAAAACCTGAGAAGTTTCTGTCCCTCTAGTGAAAGTCCAGGTAACCAAAATTTAGATGATCCAAAAATATCATAAAGGTGTCATGAAATATGTGACACGTATGTAACGATACAGTTGAAGTCAAAAGTTTACATACACCTTGCAGAATCTGGAAAATGTTAATTATTTTACCAAAATAAGAGGCATCATACAAAATGCATGTCATTTTTTTTAGTACTGACCCAAATAAGATATTTAACATAAAAGATGCTTATATATAGTCCACAAGAGAAAATAATTGAATTTATAAAAATGAAAGAATTTGAAGATCAGGGTAAATTTAACTTATTTTGTCTTCTGGGAAACAACTTCTTTTGCTCCTTAAGAGCAGTATTAAATGAAAAAAAGGGTTTTCTTTTGAAGCATTAGTTAGCATTTAACTCTTCTGTAATAGCTGCATATGAGTCCCTTAGTTGTCCTCAGTGTGAAAAGATGGGTCTCAAAATCATACAGTCTCTTTAATGATGATTTTAGCTGGCAAAGTCATTTTTTTCAATGATACAATTGTTGAAACAACAACAGCATGGGTTTATAATGAAATGTGGATCAGTAATGTCATTCTTTAAGTTCCTTTTGAAGAGATGAATTCTCTTAGATTTTTTTTCATTCAGTTTGACACTTAAATGTAAAGCAGATAATTACTAACAATATGAGCAAGTGTAGTATATGATACAATATATTTTACTGTCAAACCTGTAAATCAAATAGATTTATTACCATCTTTGTCCTCATGGCATTTATGGACGTCTCTCAATATAAAATGGAATCAGAATCAGAATGTTTTCATTTTATGACTTTTTATACTTCATATTGTAATACGTTTCCCTTTTGTAGTAGTATCCAGCCAAAGGGAATGCATGAAATTCATTTGATCACAGATACTTTTCACAGGTATGCAAAGGCAAAGTAAATGTTAGACCCACTGGTTATTTTGTACATTGTTACAAGTAAATTGTGTTTAATTATACAAACAATATTTTTATGTTTTAATATGCATATTTTAAATATGCAATAAATGGCCAATAGATATTCAAAAATATATTTAAATGTCATAATTTAAATGCGTCTCTGTAAGCACAAATTCAGTCAAACTATCTAATGATTTGAAAATGATTTCAAAACACTATTTGTTTAAAAGTTTATTGTCTTTTGTGAAATTCACCAAGATAGAGTTGATGCTGTTTTGTTTGGTCAGCATGTTGAGCAGTAGAGCTATAAAAGCAGCACATTTTAGTTTTGCTTCTATAACGGTGTTGCTTAAGAGAACATTCACAAATAAATTCTACAGCGTTGTAACAATGTGAATGTCACTTTTTGTCCTACATTAAAATACTTTCTCCCATCCCAGCTTAATATACATAAGCTAACTATAAGTAAATCATAAATAAGTCGATTACTCTGAAAAGTATGTGTACGGGAACAGTGATGCAGATTTGCTGCCATTGTAGGACTTTCTAAATCAAAGATGAGGTTCGATTTAATTTTTGCCATTTTAGGAAGCAGACAGCAAGGCAGGTTTTAAAACAGTGATGCTATTAAAAACACGGCACTGTTTTTGCAATTCCATTTAATCACAGCAGTGAAGCAGAAATGATACACTACAGCTTTGACTATTCTGGATTCTGTTTGCATCTGTTTGCATTATCGACCTTCACAGATTTCTGATGAAGTAAAATGAGCTAGGGCAAATTCAAGCATGTGACGCATATAATGGATACAATCCCTCGGGCAAGAGGTTTCTGTACTGAAGTGGTCATTAACTAGCCTGGAGGCTCTGGCTTATCAATGCACAGTGGGAAAAAGAGAAAAGAGCGGGTGAATGTGCTAGGTGAACATGACCTCCGAATACAGGAGAGCTCTCAACCCTACTCTACTCAACAGCTCTTCTGGAAGCTATTTTCACCCTTTTTAATCAGCTCCCGCTGCTCGGAGGAAAGCCACTTGGGTGCAGCCTCGGCGCTTCCAAATTAAGGCTGTGACATTTTCCCCTGGTCCTTGTCCTTGGATTTCGGGTCCCCCCTCAACAAGGCAACAAAACTTCACACTGTTGGCCTGCTGGGTGTCTATGGTGCCGAAATCTATCAGTAATGTCAGGTCAGCACTAAAACTATTGTTACGATTTTAAAATGTTATTCTATTGGGGTTTCTTTGCAGTATTTACTGAGTAGACATGATAACAATATTTGTTCCTCAAATATTCACAATATCCTCAAATGTTCCTCAAAACCACAAGGCAAAATCTCAACAATGTCTCATGTAACAATATACATATGAGCAATATCATGTGAGTAGCAGTGCGATATTGTGTTTGTACAACAGTTTGATGGCAGGAGTGTGTAAATACATAAGAAAATCAACAACAGAGTGTCTTTAAAAACCCTCTTTTGTTTAGAACTACTTCCTTCCACCACAGATTCAAATCTCAGTTTGACAGTTCAACAGCTAAGCCTAAGCCTCTGTTACTAATTTGAAAATGTCACTTTAGAACTAGCAACAAAGGAACGTTGAGTTGCTTCAATGAAAGCGTATTATATATTAAAAGCTCACTGCATTATGTAGACAGAAATGGACTGAGCGAGTGTGATTACCTGCATTAATTTTTTGCATTCATTTACATACACCATTCATTTTTCAGATCAATCTCATATTCACAATAAAACATTATTTTAATGTCCGCTGATGCAAGTGATATCTTTGTCGTACTATCCTTTCATCTGTTAAGGGTGATTTCCAATGACAGCGCTGCTTAGTGCATTTGTTGGATGCATCTTACAATGTGCTATTGAAAGAAAATATAACTTCCTTGTTTACAACAATGTTTCAGTCTCTTTCAGTATAAAAGGTTTTACTGCTGACCGAAAAAAAAAACAGTGCTTGTCACCATCTAATGGTGGAACAATGTAACAAATCATTATTACGAACACATAGACTGTTTTACCAAAACTAAAGATTATTTTTAAATACTACTGTTATTTATATGAAATGTATGTATTGAATAATAATATTTATTAAACAACAACAGCCATCATAAAAGTAACTGCATTACATTTACATAAAATATAATGTGATGAGATTTTGCCCTCAGCCAAAACTATTTGCTCTGGAACAAATAATAGATTAATGAGACCAAAAACTGCCTGTCAGATTTACCCAAAACAAATAATATCTCATGTTTAATCACTTTAGAGATCAGAGCCAGTGACAAATTCCAAAAGAACCGGCCAAGTTAAGATGCCCTGTAGCTCACATCTCCGAAAACACTGAAGCAAATTTTTGAATAGACGTTATCTTTATCAACAAACCGTATAGTAATACGAACAGTGAAACGGTTGGAGTTCCGATATCACTAGAATATCGCACTCCTCTAAGCCAATCAGATTCGAGGACCAGAAATAACTGAACATCAGAAGGTATCTTGTTTCAGCCATGGAAATACATCAATACACATTATTTTTCAAGTTCAGGTCCACCAACGTTAATCTATTCTCCTGATTGGTTTGTTTCAGATAAAATGGCGGATTCGGCATTATGACTGGTCAGATCGCCTGTCAATCGAACTCTTGGCAAAGGGTCAATTTGGTGTTGTGGTTATCAAAATTCTGTCATCTGCTTCTTTACGTAAGGATTTATGTACTGTAAGCATGAAATTGCTACACAACATACATTTATATTATATTTAACAATCCCATTCACATTCATTATTCACTATCAAATACAGGTATGTTTGACATTTTTTGTATTGAACAACTAAATCGTAATTAAACATTCTCATATCTGTATTTTAAACAGAAAAGCAGTACAAGCAGATTTTCCACTGTTATCTGGTCCTGATTAACTGTCATGACTTGAATAAAACCGCAACGAATATAAAAATCCTTGAGCAAAAAAGTTCTTAAGCATAAAAGTGTTGTCAGCACTCAACTCCTCTGCTTGGCTGAAATGGCTGTGGAAAATAAGTGTAGATACTGCAGAAATGAATTTATTGGTGCTGTCACACGCTCACATAATGCTGTAATGTAGCCGAATGGCTGCATTGCTTTGAACTTCATTTTGTTTTCATATTATAGCAGAAGTTGAGAGCTCATGAAACTTTCAGCATGATTCAGTCCTGATGGGGCGCAGTTTGTGTAAAGTGCTGATGTTGTTTACCGTCAACAGGCCGCTGCTCTTCCTGGAAACAAAGTCTGAGTGATGATGATGGTGTGAGAATGAGGGCAGGCAAGAAGGTGAATGAAAATCATGCAGACGTTCGCACCGCTTGACCAACGTCACTTTGGCTCCGGAGGGTGGTGGGATTATGGGACAGATGGTGGAGAGGAGCGAGATCTGGATTAAAGCTGCTCTCTGAATGAAGATGAACACCAGACTAAAAGCAGGTTAATCCCAATCCCATCATTCCCTGCAGCACGCACTAGGCCTTACTTCTACAGATAGAGCTGTATTTGATGCCCAGTCCACTTCTTTGGTTTCATAATTTCGTAATGCTCAGCAATTTAAGTTTGAAATATATCACACTCATTACAGGAACTGAAAACAAACTTCAGTCTTAAAGAAACATTTCAGGATTTCTCTCCATATAATGGACTTCTATGGTGCCCCCGAGTTTGAACTTCCAAAATGCAGATTAAATGCAGCTTCAAAAGGCTTTAAATTATCCCAGCCAAGGAAGAAGGGTCTTATCTAGGTTCCAGGTTCATGACAGTTAGGGTATGTTGAAAAATCCCATCTCATTTTCTCCTCCAACTTCAAAATCCTCCTATATCGCTGTTTTATCTTCCTTTTGTAAAGGATGTTTGACCTTCTTTGCATGTTTACTTTGTAAACACTCGGTCAGTACTTCTGCAGCGACGTATGGCGATTTTGAAGTTGGAGGAGAAAATGACGTTTTTTTCGACATGCCCTAACTGTCATGAACTGGAATACACAGAGTTCATGCAGAGCTAGACAAGACGAGTGTTTGAGGTTCAAAAGGATATTGTATTTTATTTTACTATTTTTTAGTAAATAACTGCTTGTTTTGCTAGATAACACCTTTTCCTCAGCTGGGATCATTTAGAGCCCTTTGAAACTGCATTTAAACTGCATTTTGGAAGTTCAAACTTAGGGGCACCATAGAAGTCCATTATATGGAAAGAAATCCTGAAATGTTTTTACTACTGAAGAAAGAAAAACATGAACATCTTGAAAGACAAGGGGGTCAGTACGTTATCTGTATTTATTGTATTACAAGTTTTCTAAAATGTTAGGTTTAAATATGTGAATGAGGCATTATTTAATGAAATATGCGTTAATATGCATACATTTTTTTGTACACAAATCTAAACACTGGATTAGGTCAGTTTCAAAATTCTTGTTTAATTTTTGTTGACATATTAGAGTCAAAAGTTTTTACAGAGGGGATTTGGGGTATTTCATTTCGTCACAACATAATTCAGAAAAAACTTAGGAAACAGACAAGAAACACTATATTTTTTATCAATTTTTTAAAATCAAGCAAATTATATATGAACAAATCCCTCTGTAAAAATCTTCAGGATATACACAGGAATACAAATGTAAAGTTTGGTGTGTGTAAGTGCTACTGAAGTGGAGATTTATGGCTCAGTGTGGGAGAAAAAACTCATTTTGAGAAAACGGCCTTAAAAATATGTATTGTAATTGAAATCTATTGACACAAATAGATAAAGTGCTATAAACGAAACACTTCTTTCCACTAGTCTGACAAAAAAAAACAAAAAAAAAAACAGCGTTTTTGCCTGCAGTGTCTCCCCTAAGCGAGAATTTCTTTTAAGGAGGATTGTGTTCAAAATAGGTTTAGGTCAAACCAAAGCATTCTACAGAAAATATAAATACAGAAGAATGAGCAATAAGACTGCAAAATGATAATATACAACAGCTTGACAGAAGCATATGTTGCTGCTCCCACAACCATGTGACTCATAGATTTACAGCAGACTCTCATTCTGAGTCACTCAAAGGTCATTGAATGCCACTGAAACATGTTTGGGGTCACATGCCTCCAAATCTCCTGTCCTGCTGATCCATGATCTTGCTGAACCTCATCAGTCAGACTGCCGCCGGCTCTCATTAAACACACTGATGTCACGTTACAACCTCTTGTCAACACACAAATGCATCTGGAGACAACGTCACTGGACTCCAGGCTAATAAAATGGATTTTAAAGGGATAGCTAAAAAATGAAAATTGTTTCATTAATTATTCACCCTCATGTTGTTCCAAACCTGTAAGACCTGTAAGAACTTCGGAACAGAAATTAAGATGTTTTTGATTAAACCCTGAGAGCTTTCTGACCCTGCATAGACAGCATGCAACTGACAAGTTCAAGGTCCAGAAAGGAAGTTAGGATGTTGTTAAAAACCATAATGCTATAAAGCTAAGAGAATACTTTTTGTGCGCAAACAAAATAAAAATAACTTTATTTAACATATTCTTCTCTTCCGTGTCAGTCTTCAGGAGAGTATACCAAGCTATACAAGTTTAAATGTGACATTTTATCCAATGTTTGTGTTCTCTTTATTTTCATGCTTATTAGAAAAGTATTCTAAGCTACTGAATTTAATCCCCTGCACTTTACTCAAAAATCTCAGTTTGGTTGATGCAAGGAGTTGTTGCTTTGCTGTACATTGCCAGGTCTGTTAGCTGTGACTTTCCAATTGATTTTCTCTTCCTCCGAAAGACAAGTGTCAGAGTCTCAGTTTGTTTGCTCTGTTCGTTCACGATCTCTGATCCGCACTGCATGAAAGGTCCAGTCAACCGGCTCCGTTCCAGTCGTGAGTCTGATGATTGGGCTTTGTAAAGCTGAGTGGCATATTGAGATCCTTGAGGTGTACAGTAAGTCACAGAGGTCTGCTGTTAATGCCAAACACCATGCTGTGTGTTTGTGCATGCTGACGCTCAGTCAACACTTGATTTGCTTTTGTTACCCAATGATATTCACACTCTAGAAGTATTTTGGCCTAAAATGTATGTACTTGAAATGCATGTAACATTTCCATTCATTGACAGTTTTAACATCAACAAACTAGAAAGTAGTTGACCCAAAACTAAAAATGTAGGCCATCCAAGATGTAGATGAGTTTTTTCATGGGAACAGATTTGGAGAAATGTAGCATTCCATCATTTGCTTACCAATGAATCCTCTACAGTTTGTAAGAAACAAATACATGATGAAGACGTTTTAACTTTAAATATTTTACCTGTTTTAAAGTAATGCATATTTGTCAGTCATGAAACTGGTAAGATTTTTGCCAAAGTACTAATAAATTGATTGGGATTTAAATACACAACAACCAGCTTTATATTAATTATAATTTATTTCCATTTCATAAATGTAACTAATTGAATACTGCATGTTCCACAGCTAGTCATAAATGATATGCAGTTCAACTACATAAATCTTAAATTTAGGCCTAAATGTTTCTTAGAGTGTCCAAAAATACGTGAATGCAACGACAGGTCTTTAAATACTTTTATGCTCTTTTAAACTTTCTTAAATCCAAGTAGGGCAAGTGAACACACAAAGTAACCTTGTGATCGGACAATGAATGCTAAACACAAACCAACTCATAAAGACAGGCTAATGAGACATTGACAGGTGTGGGTGATAACTAATAAAGACAGGAACAACCAAATATGGGCATAAGAGGGAGAAACCAACATGAAAAGTTCAAAGGGGTGTGACAATGGGCAAAACCAACACAGACAGTCCAATGGGGCGTGACATTAATACCCCCCTTCTGGAAGGCGCGACCTCGTGCCGTGGAAAAGAGGACATGGATGGACAGAGGGGAGTAGCTTCTTACTGGGCAGCCAGAGGCAGAAGTCCCTGGTCGGTGGATGGAATTGACGGAGGGGCACAGAAGGGACCCGGAGCAGGAGGAGCCAGGCGAGACCCAGGCCGCAGCCATGATGGTAGCCCATGGCGGAGCCGATGGACAGATGAGCCATGGTGGAGGAAGGGTTGACGACTCCAGGGGGCCGACTGACGGAGCCGGAGCAGATGGCGGTAGAGCCCGAGGCAGAGAAGGATAGCCGATGATCCTGGGCGACACCGAGGATCCGGAGAGGGTCAAGGTGGAGCCCAAGGCACTGGCGACCAAGGCGGAGGCAGAGATCTGGAGGTCCACGGCGGAGCGGGAGTGACAGAGGACTGAGGTGGAGCCGAAAGGCCATTTGTTTACCAAAAGGAATATTTATAATATTGCTCACCCTAGTTGATGTCTTTGCCATTTTGTCTGCTTTCTCATTCCCTTTTACATTTACATGAGCAGGTACCCAGCAGAATCTCATCTCTATCTGTAGCCTCCGCAATCTAAATAGATTTTTATAGATTTCTAGCATTAAATCTTTTCTATTAGACTTCGTATTTTGAATACTGTAAAGAGCTGCTATAGAGTCAACACAAAGTACCACTCTATTTGGTTTTACTTACAATAAGCGCCTTCATCTCTGCCATGGACAATGAATACTAAACACAAACCAACTTATAAAGACAGGCTAATGAGACCTTGACAGGTGTGGGTGATAACTAATAAAGACAGGAACAACCAAATATGGGCATAAGAGGGAGAAACAAACACGAACAGTCCAAAGGGGTGTGACTGAGGTGGCAACTGTCATTGAGACATGATGGCCATATTTAATCATTCAAACACTGATGGAACTTCACTGAGTTAACAATTCAGATATACTTTAAAATTAAACAGTAAACAAATATAAGAAGTGACCATATTGTATCTTTCTTGCTTTCATGTTTTCATGTAGTTATTGTTGCTTTTATAGTGATGTGAATTCATTCCCAGAGTTTCAAAAATTGCCACTAATTATTCATTAGCCTCTCTGGCCTGTATCTGTGGTTTCATTCCCAGCCAGCTGACCCTTAGACCCGCAGTATAACCTCGCTCTGATCTTATGATCAATAACGTCATGATTCACTGAAACTGCACAACAAGTCCTTCTGACACAAACAAGAAGCTGTACAGAGATTTACAAATAAAGATGAGACGAATCTGAAAATGACTCTGATGTAAGATATGTAAACTAGGATCAGCCATTATGCATGCAGTGAATATTTTATGACTCTCATTTTTGAAATACATTCAGACCTCTTTAATGTGGACAATCTATTTGGGCAAAGATGAAATATCTAATCTGCGTAGAGCTTAATCCATTTCATCTCTCTGTAATTGTGTTACGTGTTATGATTTAAATGCATACAATGACAAATTAGTTATGAATATTTGTATGAGATTTTAAGTTCGCTCGCTCAGAATAAGGTGCAATTGGAGTACCCAGGACTAATCACAGATACTGAACTTATAGAGTAGTAAACTTATTTATTAGATGAAAAAGAATTAGTTTTGAGTAAAACATTTTTGAAATCCTTATTTTTCATTGTAATTTCATCTGACCCCATTACATCTGAATAGGTTTTATTAGAGTAAATGGAAGGAAAAATAACTAAATTTTGTTCTTGTTTTAAATAAACTCTTTAAACTTACATTCTTAAAGAGATTGTTTACCCAAAAATGAAAATTCTGTCATTCATGTAATTCCAAAACCGTAAGACCTTTGTCTTTGGAACACAAATTGAGATATTTTTGATGAAATCCAAGAAATTTTTGCATAGACAGCAACATAACTGAAACATTCAAGGCCCAGAAAGGTAGTAAGAACATTGATAAAACAGTCCATGTGACATCAGTGGTTCAAACGTAGTGTTATTTGTGCGCAAAGAAACCAAAAATAACTACTTATTTGTCAAAGACTGACAAGTCTTAAAATTGTTGAATAAAGTCGTTATTTTTATTTTGTTTGTGCACAAAGTATTCTTGTAGCTTCATAACATTATGGTTGAACCACTGATGTCACGTGGACTATTTTAATGTTGTTCTTACTACCTTTCTAGGCCTTGAATGTGGCAGTTGCTTTGTTGTCTATGCAGGGTCAACAGATCATGAGATTTAATTATAAATATTTTAATTTGTGAAGTGAAGATAAATAAATGTCTTACTGGTTTGAAGTAATTCATGATAGAATTTTCATTTTTTGGGTGAACCATCTCTTTAAAACATTTGAAGTGTAACATAGTTGAAATATTTTAACCAGTATGACCAATTTACCAACATTTACTACTGTATCATGTTAAGAAGAAGGGAATAGTATAATATCTTTTAAAAAATGTAAGAAATTAAATGATTAATTACAATTAACTTAAATTAAACAAAAGTATGTTTTCCTGAAGAATTCTGGCACTATTTCCTGACAGTATGCCAGTCTTTGGCAAACACAGATTTTTACTATTCATTCATTTTCCACCGTGAGGTCAGAAAGAGACACTAGCGTCACACAGACTCTGACTCTACACAGTTCTGAGAAACTCTATGACTGTATTTGCCCAGCAGCTTATGATTTATAAGTAATTATGTGTTAATGGCTGGTACAGTATCGGCACACAGGGCTCAAGATTCATCTTGTGTTGGGGTGCTGCATGCCAACGCTGAGCTCATTCATTAGTGTTCTGTTGACAGCGCTGAAATATTAGCTAGAGAAGGGAATTAGGGGCAGAGGTATGCGGAACGGCACAGTTTCACACATCAAACTTACATGAACACACAACGTGATCTGCATTATTCGTACATACAATTTGACATTGTATGGGTCAAAATTCTCAAATTTTCTTTTATGCCAAAATCATTAGGATATTAAGTAAAGATCGTGTTCCATGAAGATGTTGTGTACATTTCCTGCCATAAATACATCAAAAATGTAGTTTTGATTAGTAATATGCATTGCTAAAAACTTCATTTGGACAAATTTAAAGGTGATTTTCTCAGTATTTAGATTTTTTTGCACCCTCAGATTTTCTAATAGTTGTGTCTTTATGAGCCTTCGTATCTGCGGACAGTTACACCACCTGACATTTTTTCTTCACACCACTAAAAAAGTATCTAAATTAAGCTTAGCTCCGAAATAAACCATTTTCTTCATACAAGATGTTTACTAAAGCCATTACATGTGTAAATTGTATTTTTAACGAGTTATTAAATATTCAGAAAGATTAAAATCAACTTGAGCGTTATGTGATGTTTATGTATGTATGGAGGCTGGTCTCATGTGGCTGAGTGCAGTACAAGAGCTCTTATAAAACAAGTATGCGAGATGCTGCAGTGGGCTCACTGATGATGGTGATGGTGATGATGATGTGCCCACCTCAGCACGAGCCAATCAGAACACCGCTTTATTACCTGCAGCTCCCATCAAGATGAGAAAGAGGGAGAATGCAGCTGAGAAACATAAACATCTGGTAGCATATCTATACCAGCATCTGCACATCCTACATCTAAGACAAGACCACTTTAGCAGGAATGGGAGGGGAGAGAAGAAAGGAAATGGCATTTCCTGCAGGATACTGCTGCAACATGTCAAACCGACATGAATTTTAAATGTGGTACAGTACATGGTTCAAAGACGTTGGATATTCAAAACATGTGCTTACACTTAATCTTAATTTTCATTAGCATATCTGCACATCAGACAAGACAACAATAATCTGATTTAAGATCAGATTTAAATTGCAAATAAATCAGTATTTGTTTCAGCATTACTGGTTGTGTCTGAGAGCTGAGATATGGAGGTTAGATGGCATCGATACACATCCGCTACCAGACTTTCAAGTCGTTTTGAACTCAACAACCTCACACAGAAACAAGTGCCTCGTTGCTGGGAGACGCCTGACAAAGGAAAACATAGAGTGTTCTAAAACCGGCTTATATGAATCTTTTTTTTATATTCTCTGACCGGATGGATCCTAAAAAGTCTGTCTACAATACACTACATGATTACATTTCTGTGAACCGGTGCCATCTGTCTCATTTTTTCTTGATGTGCTTTTGTAAAATAACGAAAATAAACAGGATGTGTTCTCTGCTCTCGGTCTCTGTCACCTCTCTTCAAAGACATGTAAATAAAACAACCTGAATCTCCGCAAATACTTGCCTCACAAACATAATAATCCTATAAGAACACATATTGTGTATGAAACCAGCATCTCATTACCTCCAAACTATTACTATACAGAGGTGTCAAGTAACGAAGTACAATTAAGTACCTTAATTTTTTTACATTTTGGGTATCTATACTTTACTGGAGTAATTATTTTTCAGCCGACTTTTTACTTCTACTCCTTATATTTTCAAGCAATTATCTGTACTTTCTACTCCTTACATTTTAAAAATAGACTCGTTACTCCTATTTCTTTTCGGCTCAATTGTGTTCATTCATGTCATCGTTCAAAAAAGAAAAAAAAACTATCCAGATAAATTGCGCCATCCACATGAATTTGTGAATTTGGTTGTGGTTGGATGAGAAGTATAAACATATCCCATTCCGACACCCTATTGGTTTGTACACGATCCATCACACCTGCACGTGACACAAATCACGTCACACTCCAGCAGGGATGTACTGGCCATCGGGGAGAACCGGGACATTCCCGGTGGGCCGGTGGAGTAGTGGGCCGATCGCCGTAGCGAGGCAGACCTCCCCCATATTAGGTGCTGTTTTAAATGACATTCGAAACTGCAAATAGCCCAAAAGTGTGAAGTGGCGGGATCAGTCACCCGCACAGCGCTGACGAACGTATGCTGTGCTTCCACCGCGATGTAAAGTGATAAACAGCGCAAGTTGCTTGACGCATTCAGATTTAGATTTGTGTTAGGGGCCGTTCACATGTAGCGTCTTTTACGCGCTCAAGTTCGTTATTTCAAATGTAGACGCGCGGCTTGCGCGCGCATAATGGAAGCGACGCGGTCGCGACACGCATGCGGTGCGAAGAGCTCGTTTTTCCAGGCGCGTCCTCGCCGCATCGAGATAAAAACATCTCAACTTTTCAGAATGCCGCAAGCGCACCGCAGGTCATGTGACATGAACCAACTAATCAGCTTCCTCACGTTTTTCCGTTACATTGAAACCTCAGCAGAAACAAGGAGGAGCAGCTCATCATGGTGGTCCAGGGATTTCCTGAACTTTATGATTTTTCAAGCCCCCATTATTTTGACGCTAATAGAAGAAACAATGCATGGAGACGCATAGGCTTGGAGCTAGAGCGCAGCTGATGGTTGCTTAGAAACGGCAGACGCTTCCGGAGCGCAAGCGCCCGTGCGCTTTGTTGATAAGGAAGAAAGCAGCGCGCCTAGCGTTTTCCACGCGTTTTTAGGCGCGACATGTGAATGGCCCCTTAGCCAGTTGTGTGATATGAGAACATTAAAGGTTCTGTAGGTTCTGTTGGGCTGCTGAAAACAGCAGCATGATGAGGTAAAGTGATAAACGCCAATACATAATTACTGTCATTTTTATTACAAATTTTATAGTTTATTATTATGAATTATATAAAAAAAACATATAACTATTGTAATGTTTTCTTGTGACGATATCTTACTAATACTAGTCAGTTAATATCTGGATTTTAAGCAAAAAATTCTTTCTTTTTAAATGTTAAATTGTAATTCATTTTAATTGGAGAAAAATTTTAATTCCGTAAGAGCCTTATTAAGGATAAATATCAGTGCCTTATATAAATAAGGTGTTCACTACACATATTAAAGTTCTTAAAGGGACAGTTCACCCAAAAATAAAAATTGCCATTATATACATCATGTCATTTTAATCCTGCATGAACTTCTTCATTCTTCTGTGGAACATAAAGGAAGATACTCTGAGAAATTCAAAAGTTTTGTCTTTAGAGTAGAAATCAATGGTTCATGAATATCTTTGGTTACATTCTACAAAATGTCTTTTGTGTCCTACAAAAGTAAGTAATTTTTGCATAATTTATTAGCAATAAATGTCCTGCATTCTAGCTCAAAATCAGTGCTTTACTGCATGCATTTCTATGTGACAAAAATGCATTATTCATTTGTTGCATTTGAATTCAGTATCTATCATTATTTGATTCTGTCCTGTTTTATTCATACATTTATTTACTTCAATTAAAGGCCCTATAACCAAAACAAAACTCACGGGGGAACTTGTGGGCTGGATTTGTCCAAGGCCAAATTTTAACCCCAGTCCAGCCCTGCACTCCAGCAAGGATATAGCCAGTGTCCGGGTCGTTACTCAAAAAAGATTATTTCTTACAAGATATAATTTCTCCACTACTAGCTTATTTATCAAACGGGTGCTTTCTCTTCATCCTCTGCAAATGAAGCTACAGTAGGTAGTTTGGTAGAGGGATGTTTGAATAAATTAGCGTTTGCGATTGACAACGCGATTGAAAATGTTGTGATAACACAATACTTCTAGTCAGCAACTAGTCATCATATCTCCCGCTTCATGAAACATGTTAATGCTCAGTAGTACACATTTATGACTCTTTAATGTATTTGCATTGTAATAAAATGCATTTATTTTCATTGGGCATATATGCGGCTGAAACAGGTAGCCTAGTGCATCCCAAATTTTTCAACATTAACATTTTAATATAACATAGTCACTATGGCCTTTAGAAATGTTTTTTGGGGAGGTGGGGTAGTGCACAATAGGCCCCTGTGGCGTGGCCCAATCTTTTGTCCTTAATGGCATTTTTTTCCTTACATTACTTTTACTTTCTTACTTTAAGTAGTTTTGAAACCAGTACTTTTATACTTTTACTTGAGTAAAAAGCTTGAGTTGATACTTCAACTTCTACAAAAGTCTTTTTAAATCCTAGTATCTATACTTCTACTTGAGTAATGAACGTGAATACTTTTGACACCACTGTTACTATATAAACTTATCCCCCATTATTTTACTCTCCTCACACTCTTTCATACCTGCTTCGCAGACACATTACTTACTGATGGTTCATTATGGGAGGGCTCTTTGTCTCTCAGGTGTGAATCGTTAAACATTCATGGCAATTGTCAATCCCTCGCATACAACCTGTCTAACACAAATCATGTCTTACAAAAGTTAACTCAATATATTGTTTTCTGTGAATGAGTGAGCAGGATGAATTTCACAACTGTCTACCAAATCCTCTTGTGAAGTCTTGCGAACAAATGTTCTGTATGTGTTTTATGGTCTTATTTCATTGACTTAAAAGTTTTAGTTTTTCACTAACCATGTATAAATGTTGTTCTCAAAAACACAGACATGTACATTCATGCTGCTCACACATTATTGTAGCACAGTATGTGCTGATTACAGTGAAATCAGCCTTTAATATGTTTTTAAGATACTGAAAAATTTCAGGGTATGTCAAAACTTCTCCAGGGCCCCAAAACCACCTCAGACCCCAGAGGGTTAAAAGATTTGAAAATCATCTAGTGTGTCCCAGGCCTAACCCTTTTGTTTCCTTTGGTATCCCACAATCTTGTGTGGTTAAGTGTTCATCACAAGGAACTGTGGTCAGAAGTTCTGTCGTTACTAATGTAGTTTCATAGACTTAGTGTTTCCCACAACCTTATTTACAATGAACATTCGCAAACATCATTGCAAAGTTGTGTGTTTGGAAATACAGCGTTTAAGAAGTTGTTAATATGACATGTGGACATGTGGATTATGCTCCTGCGCAAAATAAGAAAGCTAGCATGCAGTACAATCTTTTATTCCAATACATTTTTTTCACATTTCATCCTATGTATTTTAATGTGTCAACAATCAATGCGTTTTCATTTGTCAGACTTTAGTACATAAATACATAAGTGAACCCTGGAGTATGATGTAAGATAGAACCTGCTACGAATCAAACATTAAATAATAAAAAAGTAAAGGAGTATGAAATTAGGTTGTGGAGAAATGGCATATATGCACAATTACATTTTAATGCATCTTAATGACTTGTTCAAGTAAATGAACTATAATATTGTGACATTGTGATCTTGATTAATTAGGAGAAGTTATTATTTCACCACCTGCGTGTTGAGTCATTAATTACAGTCTATATTGTTATTCCATCATGGTTTAAATGTAATATATGCGACTATATTCCTTTGTCCGGGTCCCTTTTGTCTCCTCCCTGGCTCCATCTGATCTGCCCTGGATCCTTCTGTCTTCTCCCTGGCTCCTCCCTCTGTCTAATCCACCCTGGACCCTTCTGTCCCCTCCCTGGCTCCCCCTTCCATCTGATCTGCCCTGGACCCTTCTGTCTCCTCCATGGCTCTTCCCTCCGTCTGATCCGCCCTGTGACCCTTCTGTCTCCTCCTTAGCTCCTCCCTCCATCATCACCTCCTTGAACTCTGTTGCTCGTCCTCCTCCTGGGTATCCGTCCTCCACCGAAGCCTCCTCCTATACAGACTTCCTGTGTCCATCCATTCTTTTTTCTATGACGCGAGGTTGCGCCTTCTGGGAGTCCACCCCCATTGGACTTTTTGTGTTGGTTTCTCCCTCTTGTGCCCATATTTGGTCATTATTAATCACCTTCACCTGTCTGTGTATTATTAGCCACCCTTTATTAGTTGTTTGAGTTCTATCCTTTGTGCCTGGTCTTAAGGTTATGTACGTGTGTGTTTTCCTGCCCTTCATGTCTGGCTTTACCTATTGTGGATTATATTAAAGACTTGTCATTGTCTTTCGCCTTCGTGTTGCACATGACCGTGACAGCCTAAAGATTTTGACTGAGAGGATGACTTGCAATTTTTTTTGCCCATCCTTACTTATTCGAAGCAGAATATACAGACAATGAATGCTCCTGCATCATAACTGATGAATTGTTGAATAAAGTCATAATTTTTGTTTTCTATGCACACAAAAGTATTCTCACTTCATAAAATAACCACTAATATCATATGGACTATTTAAATGATGTTCTTACTATCTTTCTGGGCCAGTTGCATTGCTATGCAGGACCAGAAAGCTTTCGGATTTCATCAAAAATATCTTAATTTATGTTCCGAAGATGAATGAAGGCCTTACGGGTTTGGAATGAAATGAGAGTGAATAATTAATGACAGAATTTTCATTTTTGGGAGAACTAAGCAAGCTTCATCATTATGCAGGAAAAGCACCCTAAAACATCAGTTAATTTATTTATTGTTTTTTTTTTTTCTGTTGTACTTTTAAAGTTTTACTGATTATTGCAATTATTAAATACATGCTTATTGGTTATCTCTAAACTTGTGACCTTGTAGCCTGTCTGACAACAGTTTCCTTAGCAGCTGTCTTTTTGTTGTTGTCTGCTAAGTCATTGACTCACATTGAGGTTTCGGGTGCAGCCATTATAACTGACAACTCAAGATTGTATTCAGAGCTACTCTTGTCCCGGGACTCAAAATTATAAATTTTTATGACAGTGCTCATAACCGCAAATGGATCCATCCAACAAAGTACTTTGTTGTTGACAGCAAAATTACTATATTAATTCACGTCTATATCCTCTTCTGAAATATTGAAGCGCACCAGGTAATAGTGCCTCTAATACAATGACACATCAAACAGAAATATATAGCCAAGTGACTGGTAAAGCAGATGCCGTTTTTGTTGATTTCAAATGACACCCTGAGGGAAAATGTGAACTTAAAAGTTATGCAAAAGAGACTGGAAACTAATCGCATGACATGAACATGCATAATTCCATATAATTCCCATGTCTACAGTATAAAAATATACAAATTTGTCATTTAATCCCATTTATGCAATTAGAGAGTTACCAAATGTCAGTTGTGACCTAATATCATCTCATTGTATTTCAATTTATTATAATTTTTATTAACTAACTGTCCAGTAAAATACCAGCCTAACAATAGTTTGAAGGGGTGTTTTCCCTTGGGATTTTCCTTTGGCACTGCAGTGGGGAATGTATCAAGGAGAATTTAGCAGCAAGGACAAAGAACACGTCCGTTAATTAGGTTCCCTTCCCGAGAGTGGCAGCACACTAATCTGCTCTAATTGCTTTCCAGTTTTAGTTCCACTGACAATGCGCTCACTGTCTCTGTAACACAGCCTGAATAAATACATTAAATATATACAGTGGGGTGCAACAATCTCTAGTTAGAATGAATCCAATTAGCATTTTTCTAATTTAATACAGATTTTACTTATATGATTAATGACCTAGAAAAAGTCCAGATTTTGTCTCATTTTACATCAAAATTTCTTTGTTGAATTCTTCTTAAAAAAGTAGTCTTACTGTACATCTTTTATTCTGAGTTGAGATGAGATAAAGAAGCTGCTTCTTAACCATACACCTACAGCAGAATGCTAAATAGATCTCAGATCATCATGAAAGGTCAGTTGCTTAATTGGCACATTGTCCATGTGATGAATTCATGATTCAGTTGTTGCAGGCTCTCCTCAGTTTCCCCGAGGAGGCATACAGTACTGTACTTGTCAACTGCCTCACACATATTATTAAAGGCACATAGCAGACAATATTTTATTTCCCCCTGTGGTTCCCTTATGATATTACTAAGGCTTTTGTCATAATTTAGCTTTCATGAGCATTTTCCACACCCTCTCCGGATTACCAGGTGTGACAGGATCACAAAATATTCTGTGCTGAAACCTTGGTAAAAGCTAATGTTAGGATGGTGTAGGGAAATTATATTTATCTGGCTGCTAGACAGTTCCTATATAATACTCAGCCTCTTGAGGAAAAAGAAAGAAAATGCACTTAAAGGATTAGTTCACTTTCAGAATAAAAAAATCCTGATAATTTAGTCAATCCCATGTCATTCAAGATGTTCATGTCTTTCTTTCTTCACTCAAAAATAAGTTAAGGTTTTTGAGGCTTTAATGGGGATTTTGGGGAGGCTTTAACCAGGTTCAAGGTTTAAAATGCAGTTTCAGTGCAGCTTCAAAGGACTTATCTAGGGAAACAGGCAGTCATTTAAACAAACAAACAAACAAAAAAAGTATATACTTTTTAACCACAAATGCTCGACTTCACAGATTACGTAGTCACTCTGGAAAGGTCACGCATGAAATACCAACATAGTGTTTACAGAGTAAATGTCCAAAGAAAGCCAAACGCTCTTTACAAAAAAAGGGTAAAACAGCGTTGTTGGGACGATTTTGAAGTTTGAGGAGAGTTTTTCACCCTACTCTACCTTTTTGAACCAAAGTACACAGAAGAAGACTGTTTCACTAGATAAGACTGTTATTCTGGGATTGTGTAGAGCCCTTTGAAGCTGTATTGAAACTGCAATTTGGACCCTCAACCTGTTGATCCCTATTGAAGTCTACTATATGGAGAATAATCCTGGAGTGTTTATCTCAAAAACCTTATTTTCTTTTCTTCTGAAGAATGAAGGACATGAACACCTTGAATAACATGGGTTGAGTAAATTATCAGGAATTTCGTATTCTGAAAGTAAACTAATCATTAAACAAAAAGAAAAAAAAAAAAAAAAATATATATATAGCATTGTGAGATACAAACTTTTTTTAGTTTTGTGAGTTTATATCTTGCAATTATGACTTCACAACATGTAATTGTTATTGTCTTAAAAAAGTATTTTTTCCTCTCAGAATTACATTACATTATAACTCACAATTGCAAGTTTATAGTTCATAATTCCGATTTTTTTTTTTTAGATTTGCGAGATAAAAATGTACATTTGTAAAAAAAAAAAAAAAAAAGTCTGAATTTTTAGATACAAACTCGCATTTACAAGAAAAAAAAAGTCAGAATTGCAAGTTTATATCCCACAATTTTGAAAATAAAAGTCAGAATAGTAAGATGTAAACACAATTATAAGAAATACGTCAGAATTGTGAGATAAAAAGTCACAATTACTGTTTGGAAACAGGCTTTCATAGTTTTTAAAAGTATGTTTTTCACAAGGGGGTGTCCAGTTAATTTAATGAAATAAATCAAAACAGCAGTCTAGCAAACGTAAAAGTGACGCTATTTGAAAATATAAGGTATAAACTAGGGACAACTTTAGTCTACTTGAAACTTTAGGTATTGTCTTGAAGTAGTGGATAGTTTCTCCCAGATTCGGGGTGTTATGTGGTTCAATTTTTTTCTTTTACTGTTGAATCTGTGGTCACTGGGGTGTTCTGGGTGACTGCTAGATAGAGAGACAGAAAGACAGATTACTAGAGAGCCACCAGGGTGAGAAGATGAGGGTGTGGATACAAAAGCAGCTGAAAGGGAGGCAGTTCAGTAAAATAAATATTATCTCCTGACACAGCTGTCAGCATAGCTCTTGGAGTGATATAGCAGTTCACTAATGTAAATCCAAGCTGACAGAAAAGACAGCTGAGGACAGGACAGAGTCTCCACAGCAGCAGGGCACAAGTGATACTGAACACCACCTGATACATCTTTCTCTCGCTCACACACACACACATGCACAATTGATGTTCCTATAGATCCATGCACACTCTCTTCTGGTCAGCCATTAGTCTAATTGATAAAGCAGCACATAACTGCTCCCTTGAAAACAGCAGGACATAAAATCGCTGCTTCACGCCAGCATGCACACCTTAAATTGGATGCAGAGCTGTTATCTGACAAAAGGCGTCATATTTATAGAGCTCCATGAATACTGATACATGCAAATGTAACTCTGGCATGCCTGCTATAATGACTCTATAAATAAGAACGCATGCTTGGGTGTGTGTTATCACCTGGGAGGAAGCTCAAGAAAGAGTAGGAATAATTAAGATACATTATTCATAATAGCATGTCCCGTTGCCTGCACTGTAATCAAGCTGTCATGCTCTATTAGACTCCCATTGGCGTTCAGAGACCGCTCAAGTGGCTCTCTTTGATTATACACAATTATGCAAGTCAAACACGCTCATAACTTTAATAACCTCACTGGACATTTTGTCTCACAACTATGACTGCATTAATATTGTAGGGATTTGGACAGCCCTAAAATTTTGAAGGAAATAAAATACAGCGGCAAGTAGCATTTCGGGACTAAGCACCGAGGGCACAGAAAATACGGTAAGAACATCAGATGACACAGGGAACATTCAGAGGCTGTAAAATGTGCCACACATAAGTTGAACACACAAACTTTCAATCAGGTGCTCACAACTAATCAAATGTGCTACGTAGAGGACGCATTTCACACTGAGGAGAGCTTTCAATGTGACAAGGAACATGAAAAAGCAGTACTTGGCAGACTAAACAACGGCTAATTTAGCTAATACAGTTAACCTGATAGCTGAAAAGCTACATTAATAACAATGGGCAATTGTTAGCATGTTAACCATTTAGCATGCTGAACTAACCTAACATAAAACAACAAACACTGATACGGTCGACTTTAAAAAGGTGTTTTTTGGAAATAGTAGCAAAAATCAATTTGATTTGATTTCATTATGAGCAAAAATAGACATTTTTAATCTCTTGACTTCACTTGCACTTAAAATATATGTCATTTTTGCTCATACAGATAAGTTATTCATCTTTGGAATCTGTAAAGAGGTTTATTTGTGTGCACTCAGCGAAACGTTGCGCTTTTGTAAAATCATTAAAGCAAACAGTATGCGCTTTCTGCCGTCTCTGTCTCTGTGAACTTGAGAGCAAAACTTCGAAACTCTGTGTAGAGAGAGGGAAATGTCTACTTTCAAATGAACCAATTAAAATAGAAAACATATTCTCAGATTATGTAATCCATATGAAACATGCAGGCGCACTTCCACTACTGTGAAGATGACGAGTCAGGCAGTTAAAGGCTCATAGGTTTTATATGGTTTATTAATAAACATGCGACTAATAGTCAACTACTAGTCAACCAGAAAATCTTTAGTCAGCCCTAGTGAATACTGTAATAGATGGAGTCTTAATGTAAGACATTATGGGAAGAGTAATCAAGTGAACAAAAGGTGAATATAAATTTATGTTTGCACAAATTTCTAAGGCAAGGGTTGAAAAGTTATGATTAAAAGACAAGTGAAATTTGAACAGGTTGTGGTGCTATAGAGTTGGTCCCAGGGACACATCATTTGGTCAGATTAGTATTCAGTTAGTTAAAATTCCAGTTAGTGTACCAAATTTCATCACGTCCTTATGTGCGGTTCATAGGGATTGCATAGACTCCCTTTAGGGACGAATAATAGGAAAACTCTTATTATGGTTAATCTGACATAGGGCAAAGTGGATTGCAAAAAAAGCTAGTTGACTGTTTCTGACTGGCCATTGCTAGGCTGTTCTGGTTGCTAGGATTTGTACAGTGGTGCCGTTATGTTTATAGCAGCTCTAAGCAATATAGCACAAAGTGCTTCACAAAACATAAAATATGTATAATAGGAACATTCCATAAAATATAGATAGCATAGTAGTAAATGTAATACTATAAGTCTTTAGATGAGAGTTGAAAAAAAAAGACCCTGATTCAGCAGATCTAATATCCCAAGGCAGTCTGTTCTATAATCGCAGGTTTAACACAACCAGTGCTCTATCCTCTTTAGTTTTGCAGCATTTTGAAAATCTAAGAGGCCTAACTGTTTATTTGTATTTCTCTCTGCTCATCCCTCTATCATTCATTTTCTTTCTTTTTCCGTCTGGCACTGATTAAATAAATCCATGGAAGTCTATATTATTCAATAGCTTTGTTCTACAATTCCATAATTGTGAGACAGTGTGATTTCCGGTGGGGATCAAGCTAGAGTGCAGGAAATGGAAGAGAAAGAACTGAAATCTGTAAAAATGATGTGATTTGAGAGTGAGAAAATTTTCCTTTTGGGGTGAACTAACGTTTTGAACTACCAGGACTCTTCCTAGAGTTGTCTACCCAGCCAAGCAGAATAATCAAGGAGGAACCTTGACCTTGATAAGAGCAGCAGACCAAGAACCTGATGGTCACACTGGATGAGCTTAAGAGATCATGTGTGGAGGTGGGAGAAATTTTAGAATAACAACCATCCCTGCAACAGTGATCTGAGTTTTATGCTAGAGTGGCCAGACAGAAGCCACATGAAGACCATGCAAGAATTTGCAAAAAAGCACCAAAAGGACTGAGAAACAAGATTCTCTGGTCTGATGGAACTCATTTTCAAGCGTCATGTCTAAAGAAAACCAGTCCCTGCTCATCACCTGCACAAAACCATCCCAGCGGTCATGGTAAAATCATGCTGCGGGGGCGTTTTTTAGCAGCAGGGTCTTGGGAACTGGTCAGGATAGAAGTAAAAGCTGAATGTAGCAAAATACAGAGACATTTTTAATGAAAACTCAGGACCCCAGACTGGGTTTAAGGTTCACCTTTGAGCAGAACAATGACCCTGAGCACACAGCCAACACAATGCAAGAGTGGACTCTGTAAATGTCCTAGAGTCTTGGCCTTGAACCATATCAAGCATCTCTGAAGAAACATAAAAACTGCTTTCCAACACAAAAGGATAGCACTCCTAAAAATAGATGGGCAAAGCTTGTTGCATCATACCGAGTTAAAGTTAAAGGGATAGTTCACCCAAAAATGAAAATCTGATGTTTATCTGCTTACTCCCAGGGCATCCAAGATGTAGGCAACTTTGTTTCTTCAGTAGAACACAAACAAAGATTTTTTTTTAACTCAAACCGTTGGAGTCTGAAGCGATCTGTCACAGAGAGATTGTGGGTACGACGGCTACTCAAAATGGTAATTCCTTGTGCTTAGCCTGATTGTTGCGCGAACTCATCCGAGAGTGTTGAGTTTTCACAGACTCCCAACTTTTGAGCCTGCTCAACTGAAGCTATGGTTGCATGCTCTTCCTCACACTCCGGCTGTTGCGAACGCGCTCAGGACAGTTGCGGTTGATCAGAGGTAAAAAAATGATATAAATACTGCTCAGTTTCTTGCACAGACCAATTGTTTTGTGTCCTAAGACCTCAATGTATTGTCACAAATCGAATGGTTTATTAAGGTTTTGTCTGTGTATGTTTTTTTGACTCTCAAAGCCGTGGGTCCCATTGACTGCCATTATATGACTGACAGACTTCAACAGTTTGAATTAAAAATCTTCATTTGTGTTCTATTTGTGTTCTACTGAAGAAACAAAGTCACCTGCATCTTGGATGCCCTGGGGGTAAGCAGATAAAATCATCAAATTTTCATTTTTGTGTGAACTATCCCTTTAAGGATCTAAGCATTTAGCATAAAGGTCATTGCACACTGAGTCTGAAATTTTTGTATGCGTTTTTTTTTTTCTTATTATTTTCGTCATGCTTTCCTATCAAAATGGATACGGATAACTTTCTACGGATACGAAAACGCAGAAAATCGAACCTGATCTGAACTTTTTTTGAGAGATGAAAGTTTCGGAGGCAGTGTGTAAATGTGATTGACACAACATGAGGTTGTATTTATTTTTTAACGTGCAAAAATTTCAGACTCAGTGTGCAATGACCTTAAGGGTGCAACATAAAATAAAATAGGGGTCTGAATACTTTTGCAAGGCACTTGTTTTACTTATAAAACTTTGATGTGTGGGTTGTAAAGTGTCATTTGGACATTACTTTTGACGTTGAACTTCAGTCAAATCATTCTTCACTGTGAGATTTCACCCCAGCAGACCTAAATGCTTTCGGCTAGCACTGACATGAACATCTGACCCTGTCACTGAGCCCACTATATGTTGATAGATAATCATAGTGCTTGCTGTTATATTGTACTTTAACACACTATCAAAGTGTTTGCAGTTCGTGTCATGGATGTGACATGAAGCACGTCCAGTAGTGTGCACTTTCATTTTAGATTCCTGTGTGCAGGATTCCCACATGATCAACTGTCTTCGATGATGCTTTTTCCCGCTTGAAGTCCCGCTTGAACCAAACTTTGTTTTATTGAAGGCTCACCTCTGATTTGAGAGGTTACAGTTCATAACTTGGAGTTCTGGTGTATGTCTTACATAGCAAAGCTAGTAGCCTATGCTATCTGAACATCAGATTGAATTTCTCAGATATTAGAAATGCTGAAATATACCATCAGCCTGATGTATTTCTTTATAGCTTTACCTTAGGGGATGTAGAGTCTTGTACTGCTAAAGAAAGTTTTTTTTTTTTAAACTTGTTTAGTTTGTACCTAGAAATCAAATAGTTACGTTTTCTTTCCCTCTTACAGTGGGTTTTATTGATCGTAATTTTCAGTAACTTCATCAAATAAGCTGCCCTGGACTAGCCTCTGGTAGGTGTCATTCCTAACTGTTTTACAAGAGCCAAAATTCTCGCAGACCTTAATCATGCTCATGCCATGCTCACCGAATGGAAATCATGTAGCTTCACCGCAATATTGCAATATTTCTTGCAATGAGAATGCCAACAGTTATTCATCACCAGGGACTATCTGGCTAGAAGGCAGGGGCACTCTGTTATAGTTCTTCACTTTATTAAAAAAAGAGCTAGGATCTAACAAATTACAGCTCGCAGCACCTACAAAGTTAGAGAATAAGATAACTGAGACAGGAGGGGTACCAGAAAGTGAAAACAGCAAAGAAAAAAGCAAATCTAAGCCAAGTGTTGGAGGAAACCCAAGAGAGAATGTTGGGAAGAAATAAACTTCAGATTTCGTCAGGCATGTAGGTGGTGTGACTAACAGCAAGACTTTTCCATAGTGGAAGTTTTTGATGTGCATACTAATAAATCAACAACAACTCTGTTATTATTTATTCACCCTCATGCTGTGTCAAACCCATAAGTAGAAACTGTAAGGAATCTTCACATACGTAGCCATTGTTTTTTTCAATTTTAAGTGTGCCCCAGTGAAATGCTCAGTTGCACAATCATTATGGATAACATTCAGTGCTTATAATTATATGCAGCTTACTGGGTTTTCGCACCAGAGAAACCTTTTCATAAATCTAAGAACTATTGGCGGAAATTACCGCTTTTGCCATGTTTGCACCGCAGGAACTAGGTACGTATTTAGTTCTGGTGGACTAAATTATCTCCTATTCAGAGTAGGGCCTACAACAGTTCTATATGAACTCCCAGTGATGGGCCTGATTGGCCAAACACATATAAAACACCAGCTTCTCAGCATTTTTAAAAAGCCATGCAAAAATATTTATTCCACGAACATAGAAAACAGTGATAATAATGGCATTTAGCTACCTGTTGTCTGCAGCATTGTGTTCTTTTCTCAGCCTCTATGATATGTAATGCTGTAAGTTGTCATAGGAGATTTAGTCAGATTTTCATGCTCTTTCAATTGCATTAATTATGCATTTACATTCCATCTCCATTTTCACAAAGCCCACAACACACAACAAAAACAGCTCTGATCACGGTGTCCTCCATTCACTGGTTGTTGACGTTTGTAAATGCTGTGAATAACCATTGCTGTTGGCCACTTCAAAGTTCCTACTGCTGGTGTGACTGCAACCAGGAAAACAATCCTGTGGGAGAAATCGGTTCACTAGGAACCACCAGTTTCTAGAACTACGCAGTGGGGTTCTCTCGGTTGGTTGTGCATCTTTTTCTTCCACTCAACTTTCTGTTAACATGCTTGGATACAGCACTCTGTGAACAGCCAGCTTCTTTGGCAATGAATGTTTGTGGAGGGTGTCAATGATTGTCTTCCCTTCCCCATGATTGTGTAGCCTAGTGAACCAAACTGAGAGACCATTTTGAAGGCTCAGGAAACCTTTGCAGGTGTTTTGATGTGATTAGCTGATTGGCATGTAACCGTATTCTAATTTGTTGAGATGGTGGCATGGTGGATGGAGATCATTTCTGAAATGCATTGAAAACGCCAGAGTAGATGAGCATCATGCACTAGTGTAACCATAGCCTTAGACCCAGGCAGAGGTGCGTTTCCCGTACATGACGTAACTCGCTGCTGAACTATTACTGTGTGATGCTTTGCTGGAGACATTACTAGTTAATTTCTCCAACCAAGCATCATACTATGGTGATAGCTAGTCATAGTAAACCATAGTAATTTTGTCACACATCTGTTGTTTAAACAAAATAGGACGGACGGGCCAATGTCAGGCACCATCTGTCGGCCAAGTTTTTACAATATTTTCAACACCTTTGGCACTAGTGAGACTCCTACTGGCAGCTTTTTATATCTCTGCAGTCTTAATATATATATATTTTTTTTTATTGAATGAAAAATGCAGACTACTGCCACCTGCTGGTATGGAGAGGTATTTCCTCTCACACAGTTGCAGTATGTGCTAGTTGACCATTGGCGGTAGTCTTTTCTGTGTTCAAACACAAATTCTAGGCCCGGGCAGATGGCTTTCATCGTCGCTCGCTCTTTGATGTTGGTTTAGTGTGTCTGAGCTTCAAAACTCATCAGAAATACAGCTGCACACTCCGACTCCCACAGATTCTCCAGCAACGTAAATGCATTCTTTTAAAGCATATTGTTTTCGTAATAAGCACAGCTACTAAAAGTATTATAAAGTGCACTTCTTTTTCACAAGGCATGTTTGATAAGTATAGTAGACACTGCTGATGCACAACGGTTTTAATCTGGGATTATATTTAGAATATAGCACAGTCTTTGATACCTTATACTGTATTTTAAGTATACATTATTGTGCATTTTTTATTGTCTTACAGGGTTGGAATGGCATGATGGTAAGTAACTAATGACAGAATTTTCAGTTTTTGCCAAACAACATAAAAATTCAAATGCAGTGCATAACAATCAAGAATGGAATTATTTCCTTGGATTTTTGACCTCTCAGATTGGATGTACTGTGATATAAACAGCCGTGATTTTCCATGTGATCCTCAAGGGTTCAAGAGAGGTGGCATGTGTGTGACAGGATTTAATCACGACGCAAGCATGCCTGTGGAATAATAAGTCGCTGTGAGAGAATAAAACATAGTGAACGTCATCTGTGTCTCCCTCTTATGCATGTATCTGGTTAAGGCACAGACGTATCTAACACGGGGATTAATTTCTAAATAGCAAGGCCAGATGTTGCTCTATGAATGGTGTTTAGTGATACCTGCACACCTGTCCTATGACTGAGGACGGCAGTGATATTTGTGTGGGACTGGATAGACTGTCTCCCTGTCTGACCTAATTTTTTCTTAATTAATGAAATACTGTGGACAAATTTAATTCATGTTAAATATTTCAGACAGATCTTGCACAAAGTAAAACTTGAGATAACCATCACAGCATTTGAGCTCATATAAGAACTACAGCACTGAATAGCACAACACACTTCTCAGTGCAATTTCATTTAATTTGTATAGCCCTGAGCTGGTTTTGTGTAATATTTAACTGTACTGTTATGAAGGTGCTTAGATGCTAATAGAACTATCAATACATTAGCCAGCCAGATCTTATAAAACCATTACCATGGATTTAATTACATTTCCACTTAATTGTTTCCTGCTTATTTGCATGTTTTCTCCTTGCACGCTGAATGAACTTGGCCTTTACAATATGCCACCGAAGAGACATTTACCATTTGCCAGGTCTATCCCTGCATTTATGTGTGTGAATGTGGTTTAGAGGCACTTTTTGGTAATTATACTCACAGTCCCTTTAATTAGCGAATTGCCATTTAATAGACTAATAGCAATGATCCTTTGCAAGATGAAGTGTGTTTTTGTTTTTTAATCCGAGACCTTTTAGAGGACAATGGCATAAATATTCCTCCTTCAGACCCTCCACCAGGGTCAAGAGCCAAACTTTCTTAATGAACTTTTTAAATTAAACACAGAACCATGCAATCCATCTCTTTTTTTGGCAGGTAAGGCTTTTAAAAACTATTGGCAATGTTGGTCTCCACTAGAAATAGGCAGAAAGTGTAATTCGCTGTTGTGCAAACATATTTAAGGAGGCTGGATTTCGCTTGCTTGACAACACGCACTTGCTTCACATACATTATTAAAAGCTGCATGAAAGAAAACAAGATCCAGTGCAAGATTACTTTCCCATAATACATGCATGCTGGACCCAAAGGCTGTGTCTGAAAGATGGATAATGCTGCCTTCTCCGGCTGTATACGATGGTAGGAATGCATCAAGACTCATCCGAATTCAATGTTTCACATAACATCCTGCCTACTGAGATGCCTTTGTTTAGCTGATTTTTGAAGGCAGCATAATGTAGCCTTTGCTGCCTTTGATGTTTCACAATCTTGTTTGTGCAGTTCGGCCTAAGTAAATATGAGATCTGATAGAGCTGTTGAAAGAAGTAAATTAATTCATGAAAGTTCATCAAAAAAGCATGGTAGTCATGGTAGTTTTTAAGATACTTTGTGCTATCCCAGCTATCCCAGAGTAAACTTTCTGAAAAAGAAGTGTGCTTAATTGTATCCAAATTGCATCCAAATGCCAACACTATCTCATGACAAATTCGTCTTTGACTATGCACTGTAAAATCCAATAGTTTACCTTACTTAAATATAGTTAGTTATTTTTACTTAGTTGCTTTACTTACTAGGTTTTATTAAGTCATAGCTACTTTCAAGGCAAGCAAAACAATTTACTTACTGGTTAGAGTAACGCTTACTTAAAATATTCAAGTAGCCACAACATTAATAAACCAGTGAGAGGCAGCAGTGCACTAATATATTGGTAATGTGCAGAATAACAACAGAAGAAGAAGAAGAAAACTTTTCACTCAGTTCCTCCATGTTTGCGGTTATCTTTCTTTCACTAGTTTCCCAAAGTCGTCTTGAATTTCAAACTAGTTGACAGAACATCACACAAGCTGACTTCATAAATTGATGTTGATTTAAAAAAAAATAATGTGATTAGTGTCCCCTTTGGTTGGGCACTTGGAACTTTATTATAACTTTCTTCCTGATGCAGCAATGCATCATGAAATCAGAATTATTCATCCTGATGAATCTGGGCTCTGCTGGTGGCAACATCTCAAGGCAGACACTGCACACCACTGGGTTCCACGGATGCAGACCAAGGAGGACAACACTTCTCCAGATAAGGCACACAAAAGCCCGCTTGGCCTTTGCAAATGCTCATCTGGACAAAGAAGAAGACTTCTGGTCTTCTGTTTTATGGTCAGATGAAACAAAACTTGAATTGTTTGGCCACAATGATGTAGCCTTCATTTGTCTTAAAAAAGGAGAAGACTTCAACCCTAAGAACACCATCCCCACTGTCAAACATGGTGGTGGGAACCTAATGTTTTGGGGGTGTTTTTCAGCCGGTGGACCAGGGAACCTAATCACAGTAAATGGCACCATGAAAAAGGAGCAATACATCAAAATTCTCAACAACAACATCAGGCAGTCTGCTGAGAAACTTGGCCATGGGCACCAGTGGACATTTCGGCATGAGAACGACCCAAAACACACAGCAAAAGTGGTATAGAAATGGTTAGCAGACAAAAACATTAACGTTTCGCTGAATAGATCCAGGATAGGTGACAGACTTACGACGCACACACCCCGTGGATATCACTGGATGGATCTGCACAGACTGGAATGGGAACAGAACAGGTAAGTAGCAACAGGTAGGTTTTCAGTAGTGAACTCGAGGAGAGAAGCACAATGAGTCCGCTTCGTATGAACGAGTCCGGACAATGAGAGGTGCGTGGTGTGTGCTTATATGGGGTGTGGCTGATTGGGTGCAGGTGTGTGTGATTAGAACTCCGGTGATTGTGATTGTGGTGGAAGAACCTGGCCAATCTGTGACAATTTTACACGTTTACTAATGATCCTTTACTATTTTATCGTTCTTTATAAACACCTTGAGAAGTTTTTAATTGGGTTGATACAGTCCTTTAATATTCCAGTAATACGCTTGAGTCACACACAGACTTTAACATTCAGCACGCAAATCACAACAATGGTAATAATTCAATTTGGTTTCATTTATTTTTAATTTGGTTTAATTTATTTTTCCAATTAATTTTTATTAATTGTAACAATAACAATTTAATTTGCTCTTTTATGTGCTACTACTGACACAAGGCAGCAAATAAAATTGGCAAATAAATACAAAAACAGTAAAACAAAGCAACTGCAAAATGTATTCATGCAGCAATGCACTCTGGGAATCAGTGAGTAGCAATACTAAGTCAAGAGTAAATCTAAAGTAAAGAATGAAGTACGCCCTACAGTTTATTTTTAGTTACTAGAACTTTGGTGTAAGTAAACTATACTAATTAAGCATTTGTCAGTACAACATACTATTCCTATTTCACTTTTTTTTTTTTTAGTGCAATCGGTTTCCTCACTTTTCTAAGTAAAGTCAACTTATTACATTTTACAGTTTGTATAAAACATGCACTTTGTAATAATGTCAGATTAAAAGTTATACATTTTAAATCATTATTGGTGATTTTAATTTTAGTGCTATTCTGTATTACATTGAAAGTTAATATATTTCATATGTACTTATATGACTTCATCATATCAAATGTGTATCATATCAAACAAACATTTAAATACATGATAGACAAATGTGACCCTGAAACACAAAACCAGTCATGAAATCATCTTTTGTTAGGATTGGACAATATTTGGCTGAGAAACTATTTGAAAAACTGTGGGTGCAAAAAAAAAAAAAAAAGAAAATATAAATATTGAGAAATTCGCCTTTAAAGTTGTCTAAATGAAGTTCTTAGCAATGCATATTACTAATCAAAAATTAAGTTTTATATATTTACGGTAGGCAATTTACTAAATATCTTCATGGAACATGATCTTTACTACCTAATGATTTTTTTTTTTTTTTTTTTTGAAAAAGAAAAATCAATAATTGTAGCCCATACAATGTATTTTTGGCTATTGCTACAAATATACCTGTGCTACCTAAGACTGGTTTTGTGTTCCAGGGTCACAAATTTGTCATGAAAATAAAATTAAAGTATAAAGTATGTAAAAAAAACAAAAAACATTAAAGTATATTTTAGCTTACTAAATACTTGTCAGTACATTCAGCAGTACACTTTAACCATATGTGAAAGCAATTTTACAAAATTCAATTTTGCTAAAATGAGCTAATAATGAACAGTTGTGTTTTTATTAAATAATATTAACAAAGGATAATAAATACTGTAAAATATGTATTGTTCATTGTTCAATAATGTTAGTTAATGCATTAAATGCTACCTTAATTACTCACACTCATGTAATTCCAAATCTGTAGGACCTTAATTCATCTTCGGAACACAAATTAAGATACTTTTGATGTGCAAAGAAAACAAAACGAACAAAACTGTTGAATAAAGTTGTTGTTTTTGTTCTTTTTGTGCACAAAAAGTATTCTCGTAGCTTTATAAAATTAAGGTTGAACCACTGATGCCACATAGACTATCTTAACTATGTTCTTTCTACCTTTCTTGGCCTTGAATGTGGTAGTTGTATTGCTGTCTATGCACAGGGGCGGACTGGGACAAAATTTCAGGCCGGGAAATCTCACACTCATCCAGGCCATCCCAAAAACCCACAACAAATTCTGAAACCATGGACAATAAAAAAGTATAATCCACTGGCTGGTGCCACGCAAAATAATTAAAGATTATCTCTTGAACTTCCATTTACCTTTTTATAAAAATGTACCATGTGCTATTGTTTTATCTTGCCTAAATGTCAAAACTGTTGGCCTACAATAATAGCTACATCTTGAATATATCTTTAGTAAAATCCTATGTTTTGTCCTTAGGAAAATTAACCATGGTTTAATTAGGCCTATGGTAAAAGTATAGTAGTAACCGTGTTTTTTTTTTTTTTTTTGCATTTTGATTACAATTTGTATAACCAGAGTTTTACTACAAATACCAT
>NC_133361.1:30550350-30628240 GCF_049309525.1 Garra rufa | reverse complement strand
CTACACTACCAGTCAAAAGTTTTTGGACCGTAAAAAAAACAAACAAAAAAAAACTACTTCTGCTCACCAAGCCTACATTTATTTGATCCAAAATACAGTAGAAGCAGTAATGTGAAATATTTTTACTATTTAAAATAACTTTTCTTTTTGAATGTATTTTAAAATGTTATTTATTCCTGTATTCAAAGCTAAATTTTCAGTATCATTACTCCAGTCTTCAGTGTCACATGATCTTTCAGAAATCATTCTAATTTGCTGTTTAAAAAACAATTTTATTATTGCTGTCAATATTTAAAACCGTTAGGTGCTTTATGTACATTTATAATGTTACAAAAGCTTTCTATTTCAGATAAATGGTGTTCTTAACTTTCTATTCATCAAAGACACCTGAAAAAATTCTACTCTGCTGTTTTCAACACACTAATTAATAATAATAATACTAATAATAATAGTTTTTTTGGGCAGCAAATCAGAATATTACACTGATTTCTGAAGGATTGTGTGACTGGAGTAATAATGCTAAAAATTCAGATTTAAAATTACAGGAACAATTTACATTTTAAAATGTATTCAAATAGAAAACGGTTATTTTAAATGGTAAAAATACTTCAATTTTGTTTTTGCTGTATTTTGGATCAAATAAATGCAGACTTGGTGAGCAGAAGAGACTTCTTTTGAATAAACAAAAAAACAAAACAAGTCTTACAATCCAAAAACCTACCTTGAAACTGTAAATTGGTGCTTTGGTTTCAAGATTTCTTACTGTTCATATGTAAAATGCTGAATGTAAGTGACATTTGTTAACGTCTCTCCCAGGCTAAAAATCAGATGCACTTCTGCTGAAGTTTCTAGCCAGAGGCAGGAGTTACACGGACGTGATGCAGCAGGAAGGAGCTCGTATCAGGCCGCTTCAGCCAGCCCTGCCATCAGCAGTAGCGGCATGAAC
Source organism: Garra rufa (assembly GCF_049309525.1). Taxonomy (NCBI): domain Eukaryota; kingdom Metazoa; phylum Chordata; class Actinopteri; order Cypriniformes; family Cyprinidae; genus Garra; species Garra rufa. The sequence continues at coordinate 30,627,294 of NC_133361.1, read as the reverse complement.
ACCAAAGAATCCCTCTACCTTAGTGCCATCAGCAAGGAACGCAGCAGACCTACATCCCTGCTGCTTTCTGCTGCCAAAGGTGGTATTCACTTGCAGATGACCTTTGCTTGTATGGATTGTGTTCTTTTTATAAAATGGTTTCTAAAGGTCACATGAGAACTATTACCATAAACATACGCAGTAAGTAGGAGACGAGAAAGAAGTTAAATTAAGCCACAAGCCAGCATCCATTGTTTTTTTTCATGTAGCCCACAGGAATAAGATTGAATCTTAAGACTGATTTCTACCCTGTAGTATTTTTATCCTTTCTGTTTGACAGCATGGCTTCAAATGGCATAATTTGCTATTGTGCGGCTTTTGTTTGCCATAATTTTCTTTGCTTCTCTCTGCTTTAGCCAAAGATGTTCAGAGCTGCGAAGCCCCAACTGACTGGAGATCAAAGCCAAAGGCAGCTCCAAATGGACCAAGATTCAAGTAAGTTCGATCAGCCTAGTTATCCCTAATGCTTTCTAATCCACACGAGGGGAAGCAGGCAGAGTCACTCGGGTGTGAGCTGCAATGACACTTCAGAGCTGGAGTACTGACAGTGGGGCCTTTCATGTATCCATCCTCTAGCCGGCGGATGCCTCCTGTCTCCCCCATAGTGTTTGACTGCCTCAGAGTGAGTCCGCTCGCTCTTTCCCCAATCCTCAACAGTCCCAAGGAGTGCTGCGCCTAAACCAACCCCCTCCGAAACGCTATGCTCTTACTTTGAGTTCCTCAGATGATTGTTCTTTTAGCTTTGTTTGCATCTGCTGTATATGAGGTGAGGGTCTGCTTACTGGTTGGTTTTAAATGATACCTTTGCGTCTTTTAAAGTTGTAAATCTAACCTAGATTATACGGTTTTGCAACAAAATGCCATTTCAGTAATTCAATGTTTTCAGTGTATTAAGAGTGTTTTGCTTTTGACAGATCTCCTGATAATGCCAAGGACGTCCCTTTGACTTGTGGAAAAACCGAAAGTGACTATTGTTTGACAGCCCATGATGCTCTAGCCTCCATGTCGAACAACTCTTGTTGCTCCATCAACGTTGAGCCGAAAACCAGAAGGGAGCAACAGCAGGGTACCTGTGGTAAGCTGGTCTCATCACAATTAAAGCAGTAGTTCAAAAATGAAAAATTGTCATTAATTACTCACCCTCATGTCATTCCAAAACTGTAAGACCGTTCCTCTTCGGTGCACAAATGAAGATATTTTTGATGAAATCTAAGAGCTTTCTGACCCAGATGTTAATTGAGCATTATCTGAAGTCTCCCCCCCCCCCTTTTTTTTCCTCAACCCCCCAGTTCAAAATGGACCATGTACACCACCAGGTTCCTCTGCCCCTATCCAGCCATTTAGTCCTGGTGTCACATGTTTGGGAGAGACCTGTGCTGGCCAAGGTAAGTCCCTGCCAAATCTTCAGCAGTGTTCAATTTGACAATTTTTGATTTAGACTTAGTCATAGTTTTTTGAATAAAATGCCATTTGGTTTTAGTCCTTTTTTTAGTCAACTGAATTGTTTTAGTCAACTAAATATAAGATTTAGGCTAAAATCTAATGGATTTAAAGTGTAATGCATTTATTAGGCATATCCGAAGTCATATAGTTTTGATATAAAGGTTTTATCTTGATAGACAGATTTAACTGCTGTGACGCAAAACATGCCTTTATATTAAAATGAAATGAAACCACTTCTAATAAGGATATTCATCTTTGTTAGGGGTCCTAAAGTGATTCAGTCAAGAGCAGTCAGTGATTTTGCCTGTCTTATGCTGCTTCATTAACATCAATGCCACAGACAATAGCAACTAAATTAGGCTGCTGTCCCTTTAAAACCGAATGCACAGATGCAATGTAATGATACATGTCTGATATTCTCCCAACTGTTTGTTTACCTAAGACGTACCCAAGAGTGTGTTTATGAGAATACTCCTCAAAAAGGGACAATTCGATATCATTTTGTGTTTTTCTTCGTTCATACAATGCAAAAGGGTACTCGTGTGAGGCGCTGCTTCGGTGTCTGCGCTCAGAAAACTGGACCGAATTGAGTTCTCTTTTGCGTTGTCAAATTTATTCATATGTCTGCTCTTCTCTTACTCTCAGATATTGACACTTTTTAATGTTTTGAGACGTACAGCAAATGTATGCTAGCTTATGTGCTGCCGGATAGATCAATAGGCTATTACAGTTGGAATGTACGCATCTAACCTCTTAACCACGCAGCAGATTCTTTCTGAATGAATCTTTTCTAAAATCGTCCCTCCCCTATATTTTTCATCTTGTTTTTATTGGTTGACAGAAATGTCAATGGATTTTCATCAGTTTTTGTCATTCAAAATGAGTCTTAGTTTTTTCATCAGTGAAAAAAATAACAAATTATGAAGAAAATGATGTCAATGAAATAAACACTGATCTTTAGTTATATCATAAGATTTGCATTTATAGCATACCGTTCTGTCAACAGGTTCTAATCGTGACTGTTCCTTGTCCTCGTGTGTCATGCCCTCTCAGTCTTGTCACAAACCGTCATCTCCAAAACAACCTTGCCGCGGGTCGGCGACGTCAAGTATGCTCAATTTATGCAAATATTACTACTTTGAGGTTTAATAAAAAATAGTTGATTATTTAAACGAGTTTCTTTTAGTAACGTTTATACTATTATTATTTTGCTATTTTAGTTTCTGTTTTTCTTTTGTTTTATTTTTATTTGTAGTTAGTAAATCACTTTTACTTGGACATTCTGCTCAAAGGGATAGTTCACCCAAAAATGAAAATTGTCAATTACTTCCCCTCAAGTCATTCCAAACCTGTAAGACTTTTGTTTATCTTTGTAACAAATCAAGATTTTTTTTTCATATAAAATTCGAGAGCTTTCTGATCCTGCACTGCATAAACGGCAACACGACTGCCATATTCAAGGCCCAGAAAGGTATTAAGGACATTGTTAAAATCAGTGGTGCCCAAACTCAGTCCCAGTTAGACACCTGAACTAGCTAATCAAGATCTTACTAGGTGTGCTAGAAACTTCCAGACAGGTGTATTGAGAAGTTGGAGCTAAACTCTGCAGGACACTGCTGCTGTCTATGCAGGGTCAGAAAGCTTGCGAATTTCTTCTAAAATATCTTACATTGATTTCTGAAGATGAATGAAGGTCTTATGGTTTTGAAATGACAAAAAGGTGAGTAATTAATGACAGAATTTTCATTTTTGGGTGAACTAACCCTTAAGCTTTGCTGTTGAATTTGTGACTTAATTGTTCACTATTTATTTGGAACCTCTTTTGCATATTTCATGTCCATGTTTAGCCTTTAGCTTTTCATGTACACTAAATGGCAGTGTTTTATCTTTTTAGGTTATGACAAAGGAAATATTTCACCTACAAATGGCTTTCTGCGTGAAACACGGTTGCTTACTGTAAGTTACTGCGAAAATTATATACTATCCTTTTCTAAATTACAGAACTCCTACCTATGGATTTAAATTACAATATTTGTCTTTTCAGATAAAGCCTTACAACATCACACCAGATCAGATTTCAAAAGAGTTGCATGACATTGAGAACAAGCTGAACGATCTGGAGAATGAAGGGGTGGAGTTGGAGTGGAGGCTTCGCAATTATGAAGAAGGTTTGAGTTGTAGTTAATGTAATAGTAGCATTTTGTGTTTCTCTAAGTTGAAATCTGAATTGAATTTTGAAGGTCTTGAAGTTTTTTCTCAAGGTTGTTTAGGATAAAAAAATAAGCTTGTTGGGACATCAGATGCTCCTTTTGGTGCAATTTGAGATCCATTTGTTGTGTTTTAGATGGCATGTATCAGCCCTGTATGTGTGTGTGGTTCATTGAGTTCTGCGAGTCGTGCACTCATTCCAAACCTGTTAGCTGAGCCCGTCCACCTGGGAGTCGGAATTCCGATGTAGCCTTTAGGGGAAGGCTGTGGCCAATAAAGGGCTCTCGATTCTAGCTGCCAGGGCCAAATGAGGCGAGGCGCAGGGGAAGCTCCCTCTCCTCCTGAGGGATGCTGGGATGGAAATGGAGAAGAGGCGGTGGGCTGCAATGAGAGGCTGCTAGCTGAATGGGGCAAGGGCACTTGATTGGCTCTTTTCAAGGTCACCATGGCACAGTAATATCATCTCCAGCCTCGCTGCTCCAGTCACCTGTCCTGCTGCTAGCAGCCGGTGGGATTTCACAGAACCTGACTGCGTCTCGGTCCCACCAAAGCCGAAACCACCGCTTGATCAAATTAAGTTTGGGTGTGTGCGCGTATGATTGTACTTATGTTTTTTTTGTACCACCTCAAGGCAATGTCAATGGAAAACATGCTTTTTAGACCGCATTACAGTGCTCTATTAGGAGACAAATAGAATTCAATCATAGCTCAAATAGAAGTTGAAGGTGAGTATTTGAGGATGCCTGTCTCCAGAGCACTTTAAATTGTTGCTCGAGGTGGAGTGTCTCTTATGTGGTTGGATGTGAGCGGTGCAGTTAGGACCTTGGTGTCTTTAGTGACATTGGACTGTTTTACAGAGGGTCATGGGGACCTTCTGATGGATCCCTTGATGGTGGAATGGTTCAACCTGATTCGGAAAAAACAAAGCTACATACGGAGGGAGTCAGAGTTGATGTACATGTAAGTGATCCCCATATTCAGCAACTACTATTTCTCTCTATTGTCCAGGTGCTATTTTTGGAAAATGCATAAAGAAGGAAAATAACTCCTGTGTAGTTCAGGTCAAAAGTTTACATCCCCCTTTAGAATCTGCAAAATGTTAATTGTTTTACCAAAATAAGAGGGATCATACAAAATGCTTGTTTATTTAGTGCTGACCTGAAAAAGATATTTTACATGTAGTCCATAAGAGAAATTAAGTTGATTTTTATATAAATGACCCTGTTCAAAAGTTTATATCCCCTTGATTCCTAATACTGTGTTACCTGAATGATAAACAGCTTTTACTTTTTTTTTTTTTTTTTTTTTTTTTTTTTTTTTTTTTTTTTTTTTAGTTATAGTTGTTCATAAATCCCTTGTTTGTCCTGAACAGTTAACCTGCCTGCTGTTCTTCTGAAAAATCGTTCAGGTCCTGCAAATTCCAACGTTTTTGTGCATTTGAACCCTGTCCAGCAATGACTGTGATTTTGAGATCCATCTTTTCACATTGAGGACAACTGAGGGACTCGTATGCAACTATTACAGAAGGTTTAAATGCTCACTGATGCTACAGAAGGAAAAACAATGCATTAAGCCGGGGGTGAAAACTTTTTGAATTTGAAGATCAGGGTAAAGTTAACTTATTTTGTCTTCTGGGAAACAAATCTTCTGTTGCTTCTGAAGGGCAGTACTAAATGGAAAAAAAATATATATATAGAAAAAATAAGAAATGTACACCTCCATTTAGTTCAAAAGTTTTCACCCCTCAGCTCTTAATGCATGTTTTTCCTTCTGAAGCATCAGTGAGCATTTGAACCTTCTGTAATCGTTGTATATGAGTCCCTCAGTTGTCCTCTGTGTGAAAAGATGAATCTCAAAGTCATACAGTCAGTGTTGGAAAGGGTTCAAATACACAAATGCTGGAAAACCGAAGAATTTGTGGGACCTAAAGGAATTTACTGATGAGCAGTGGGCACTTTAACTGTTCAGGACAAACACAGGACCCATGAACAACTTTGACTAACAAAAAAAAAAAAATCTGTGGAGGATTGTTCAGGTACCAACACAGTATTAAGATGTAAACTTTTGAACGAGGTTATTTTTATAAATTCAATTTATATTCTATGTCAACATCTTATGTAAACTATCATATTCAGCTCAGTACTAAAAAAAAAATGCATTTTGTATGACCCCTTTTATTTTGACAAAATTAACATTTTGCAGACTCTGTAAGGGGATGTAAACTTTTGACCTCAACTGTACCTAGATGTTCACTCTTAAAGGTATAGTTTACCCAAATGAAAACTATCCCATGATTTACTCACCCACAAGCCAATTGCTGGATTTTCCAAGATTATGATGGCAGTGAATGGCTTTTGAGATTTTAAAGCAAAATAGTGTCAATCCATTAAAGTACTCCACATGACTCCAGGGGGTAATAAAGGTGTTTTGGAGCCTTGTTTTTCTGTAAACAAAAAAAAAATCCATATTTAAAACTATAAACTGTAATCTCTAGCTTCCGCTAACTGTCATATGCACGGTCACAAGAGGGGGACATTCCAGCAGAAGACATAAGACCTAGGCAAACGCGGTGACAAACACAGTGCAGTGGAGAGAGCAAAAAACGCAAAGTCACAAATTAGAAGTACAAAATTAGGATTTGTGAAGAAAAATGTCGGAGGATTTTCGAGATAACCAGTCTCCTCTTGGGTTTTCTTTTGCTGTAAATAAAACTTGGTTCTTGTGAAACTAGCATTCTCACCGGAGCTTACTCTATGCCTACGGCATCCGCTGGAACACCGCTCTCGTCAATGTGCATACAACAGTTAACGGAAGCTAGAAATTATGTTTTGTACAATTTTAAATATGGATATTTTTCTTAAACGCATCAATAAGCTTCAGAAAGGCCTTTAATAACCCACTCAGAGCTGTGTGTAGTACTTTTTACGATGGATGCTGTTTATCTTAACAGCCATTCAGTGCCATTATAAAGCTGGGAAGAGCCAGGACGTTTATTTTATTTTTATTATAACTCTGATTGTATTCATCTAAAAAGTTATATACACATAGGATGGCTTGAGGGTGAAGAAATCATGGGGTAATGTTCATCTTTGGGTGAACTGTCTCTTTAAACTGGTCCTTACAGCAGTCTCAATCTTTTTCAGAGCAAGAACACAAGATCTAGAGGAGCAGCAGCCTGGAGTAGAAGGAGAGCTCAGGAGATTGATTAATAAACCAGGTAAAAAGTCTCTTGGCTTTTCCCCCCATTAGAAATAGACTGGTTGTTTAAAGGGAAGTGAACAATGTCTGTAAAATGAGTTGGCTCCAAGATTCTTGCAGTGATCATGTTAAATTAATTTGATTTGTGTAATTTAATTTTTTTTTTAAATGTATATTAAAATGATATTAAAAATAACTTAATTAACGATAAAGAGCTTTTTCTTTGTGGGGTATATCTTTACTCCTCAGTTGCTATGGTAAGTCTGGTTATAGTAATTGGCACCAATTATAAATGAAGCTTATTCTTAGATCTCTTGTGACACATAAAAGCAATTCTCGGACATGTCCGTGCTTCAAATCACCTGTAATTATTTTAATAACTACGCATTGTGATTTAACAACATGTGAAAAGTGATGCAAAGTAAAATTGAAAAATGTCAAATATGAATTCTATTTTATTTAAAAAAATAAAGGTAAATGTAACCGCAGTATTAGTTTAGACTGCTTGGTCTCATTTTGCACTTTTTATAACACCTGAAATGACATAATAGTGTGAATGTGTGTGTTTGGATATTAGAGCATCTCAAGACTCTGGATGAGAAGAAACGGGAAACTGAGCTGTTGAACAGACTGATGAAAATAGTGAATGACAGGAACGCCATTGTTGAAGGCCTGGAGGAGGACAGGATAAGGTAACTCTTAAAGAAGGTCAAATGCCATTTATTTAAATGTGGTTCGTCTTCACATGCATGCAAAAGTTGTATAAACATGTTAATGTAATGTGTCACTTTAAGGGAGGAGGAAGAAGATCAACAGTTGAATGAGATGATGCAAAGACTAGGTGAGAACTTTTTTTTTTTTTTTTTTTTTCCTCTTGTCAAGTATACTCAAAAGTGAGGTTGACGCAGCAGAGCACATTTTAAACTTTCTTTTCTCTTTTTTTCTTTTTTTTTTCATGATGCAGGTGTTCAGAAGTTAAAAAACAAACGCAAGTCGTCCTTCTCAAAGTTATTTAGACGGAGAAGTAAAAAAGCCTCAATGGGAGAGTGAACTTGAGACCTGCTGGAGTGAACTAATGAAGCCTATTAAAGTCCAAGTTTTTCCAGGTGACCTTAGACGTTTTAAAACAAGGTGGGATTAGTATAATAGTTCTTGGGAGAAAAATAATGTTCTGTTTAAACACTTATTTTCACTTATTTGATTAAGCTAATATTAGTTCTATTCAGTTGCTATTCATAAGTTTGTAACATTTCTCCTCTGTTTCTTTTGCCTTGCTTTAAATGCGTAGGCTAGTTTGAATACTTATTGTTAAAAAAAAAAACATTTCTTTTATTATTTTCCTTTCTTTCCACCCCCTCACTTGTTCATAAACCATAACTTATATCAGCAGATAAACAAACAGATGCCCAAGGCTTGCTAAAGCACGCCACTTGACTGTGATCCAAAAATCTGCAGAGCATCTTAATTTAACCCCAACCCCCCCCCCCCCCCCCCCCATAAATAAATAAATAATAATAATAATAATAATTGAACCGCTAAATCTAGAGGCCTTCAAGACACAGTGCTTGCAGTGACCTGAAGGGGGCACTAAGAGCTTACATGCATTTGCCCAGGCCCAGTTCTCCAGTTTCTTATTTTATATTCCTGAGAATGCTAAATCAAGCTGGAGATTAGACGGCAGAGGATCTGGCGTGCTGGCGAGGCATGGATTATTGGTTTTTATTCTCTTTTTAAGTCGTCTAACCTAGTTCAATTAAAAGTGTACCTCGTTTAACTTATCTAAGAAACATGGTCTGTCCAAAGATGTATTTTACGTGGTTTAAATATGACTTAACTGTTTGGAAAAAACTGTTTTAAGAAGTTTTAAAAGCTCTCCTGAAAGATGCTTACAAATGGATGCTTATTTATTGTATGTTTCACTTTTTAAAATGAGTTCTTCAATAAATCTTAATGAAGTTTCTTATTGTACCCTAAAGTAATTCAGAGCTTTATTTTAGTTTTAGTCTCAGTCCTCACATTTTTTTTGAATTTCAGATGCTTGCATGTGAATCGTGAAGCCCTGAAAATGTTAAATGCGAAAGCCTATTTGGTCACAATAACCGAAATGCCCGGTTTATCCCAAACTTCCAGTCGTTCTAAATTAAAATGACACCACGCGCTCCGCGGAAGCCGTAATTGTTGTCCCTGTCATCGCTCGTGCTGTAAAACGGCCGTTTATACAGCCATCATTTAATATGGGTTTTAGTAAAATGCGTTAAGATAATTTACTCACATTTAATATCATGCCAGTGCTTACAGGCCATCCATCCCCAATTTAAGATGCATGAAATTGTGATCATGAACTTGGAACACCATCTTTCTCTAGCTGAGAGGAGCCGAGGAGGATATTGGTGCAGAACGCCACGCGTGATGCGGGTGACAGTCGAGACTGAATACGTGTGATATTAGAGTTAATTAAAGCTTTGCGCCCCATCTCCTGCAAATGCTCGCACTCCTGCAATTAAGAATCAAAGGCGAGGGCTTAGTGTCAGGGGGGTGTCTAATACATGGTTTTAACAGGAATGGGACCTGATTTGCCAAGCTCCTAGCGACAAGCATTAACAACAGCCTCAAATTAGGCGGACATTAATATTCATAAGTAAAACAATTCGTCCTGTGAATGGCTGATGAAATGAAATTCTCCGAGGTGAGCGGCGGCGTCCACGGCGCCCGTGTCCATCAAAAGATGCCATTACTGATCGAGTGCTTAATGTATATGAGCCGTCTGATGAAATTGAAGGGATAAAGGATGCTGGGGTTCGACTTGTTTGGTATTTCGAAACCTCCAATGCACCGTCGCTGACCTCACGCATGCGCGCGCTTGCTGAACGCCATTTCCATATTTGCTTGATCAAGGCCTGCTAAGCGCGGGTCACGAACACAAAATGGATTTGAAAATGAAGTGTGCTGTGTGTTTTCGGTGGAAAGTGCGCTAATGCGATGCACACTGGTGGAGTCGCAAGCTTTCAGTTTAATTGTTTAATTAAAAGCATACATTACACACTTATCTGATGTACAGTATATTATAAAGGTCAAACTCTGCTTGTCCAGCGGCGGCCACTGCGCTGAGCTGTTTGTTCTCTTCCTGTAGGTGCGTGTGTGTGCGCGAGTGTTACAGATATGGTGCTAGCGCTTCTGCCACTAGCCTGTAATTATGATCCTCAAGGTAATTTTATCAGCCTCATTAGCTCTGATGAGTAAACGAGAAGCGTGCTTCTAATTTATTAGCCATCCAGACTGGAGCCCTGGCTCTCATCAGACGGATCATAATATTTGTATAGGGGAGCTGATATATTCAGTGTATCATCCAGCCTCGGGAAAGAGTCGGAATTTGTAATTGCATTCTAAATGCTGGCCCTGCTTGGATGGCTTGCTTTGGTCTAGACTAGAGCGATGGTTCTCAAGCTTTTTGACTCAACGGCTGCTCATGATCAAACTTTGAATATATGGCTACTCCTATTATATGTAAATAATACAAAGAATTTTATACATTGTAAGTTACATAATATAAGTCCTGGGGTCATAACTGAATGTTCATTTATTTATTTGTTTTACACTTTTTAAAACCAATGATTTGCAATTGAGTTTAAACTTTGTAACTCACAAATAGCAATTTCCCCAATAAAATTATTTTAGAGCTTGAAATAACTAGAATTGGAATAAGATTCCATTTCAGAAATTTTTTTTTTTTTTTTTTTTTTTTTTTTTTTTTTTTTCTCCACATAGGCTATATGTTACCCTGGACCACAAAACCAGTCATAAGGTTAAATTTTACAAAACTGAGATGTATACATCATATGAAAGCTCAATAAATAAGCTTTCTGTTGATATATGCTTTGTTAGGATCAGACAATATTTGGCCGAGATACAACTATTTGAAAATCTGGAATCTGAGGGTGCAAAAAAAATCAAAATACTGAGAAAATCACCTTTAAAGTTGTCCAAATTAGGATCTTAACAATGCATATTACTAATCAAAAATTACATTTTGATATTTATAGTATGAATTTTACAAAAAATCGACATGGACATGAACTTTACTTAATTTCCTAATGATTTTTGGCATAAAAGAAAAATCAATGATTTTGACCCATACAATGTATTTTTGGCTATTGCTACAAATATACCCCAGCGACTTAAGACTGGTTTTGTGGTCCAGGGTCACATATATTAAAATAATTGTATACATTTCAAATTAAATTCCATAAGTCCAGAAATCATATAGAGATTGCATAGCATAGATTGCATAGTAGGATTATAATAACTGAATGTTCTTCATTTGTTTGAACTTCAATACCAATGATATTTCTAGTCGTTTACGATTAGGTTGAAATTATTTAACTAACAAACGGCGTTATCGGCGTTAACCTGAGACTCTTAACCGGGCGATTAAAAAAAATATCGCCGTTAATCTATTCTCAAAGTTGGGTTGGGAGCTGGGTCTATACTACGCAAGCTATGATGAATTTCACCTTGATAGTTTAGCGTGGATGTATACCTAGCCGAATTGCACTGTAGAGGGCGAGAACGAGTCTTCGAACCTCTGTGTATGCCTACTGTGAAATTACCACATCAAACGAGACATGCTAACATGGATGCCGCTATGAAGCCGCCGGGTTTGCTTCAGGGCAGGTGCGTTGCTAGACCCTTTTTACTGGGGCACGTGCCCCAGTGAAAATCTGCTGTGCACCAGTAAAATCTCAAATTTGAGTTATAATGTACTTAAACTATTTGTATTAAACTATATGCAACAACTGAATTGACGCTTCTAAAAGCAACGCAGTTTAACCGAAGACTATGCACGCAGTTATCCATTATCCACGTCTGTGTATTTAACTGCAACGCGCACGTCGCACAGCCTTTTACACAGAAGTACATGCAGTGTAGGAATAGTTAGTTACACAAGTTTGTATAGTTAATTGTTGAGAAACCCGTTCTCAAAGACTTACTTTTAGTCATTATTTGGGTAGCACACACATTCAAATTAGCCATCTTAATCTAGATTAATTCCAAGATTACAGTGAGATTAATCTAGATTAAAAAAATTAATCTATGCCCACCACTATCTGTCTATCTATCTTTTTTTTTTTTTAGAGCTTGACATAATTAGTAGAATAAGTAACACACTTTACGATAAGATTTAATGTAGCTTTTTTTTCAATTAAAGCATTAGGTAAATTACCAATTATAGGATTTATTAATCTCACTGTTAATTTCAGCAAATAATAATACATTATTAATTTTATCTGTTAATATTTAATAGACCTGAGCTGACATGTACAATAAATGGTTATAATTTTATGGATTAGTTTACAAAGATAAATACTGTAACAAATGTTGTTCATCATTGATGCATTAGCTCCAAAATTAAATTGGACCTGCAGTGTAATTTGAAGTATATTCTTAAAATCTAAAGTAATGTAGTGTTTTAATTTTAATTATTTGTGTTTTTATTCATTAAGTTAATAAAGAAATACTGTAACAAATATAGTGTTCATAATGTATTAACTAAAATTTAACCTGAAGTAACTGTTACTGAAAAACTTTAAATTAATTATTAATTTGGCAAAAAAAAAAAAAAATTGTATTAAACTACATTTTAGTTTCAGCCTTTTAATAATACATGATTAAAATCAAAAGTTCCATCTGTTAATCTTGAATAGACCTGAGCTGACATAAATAATGAGTGTATTTTTAACAAAGATGAATAAATGCTTTAACATATGAAGAGTTTTTCTGCATAAATGTTGTTTTTGTAAGTTTTAACGTCATATCAAAATAACCCAACTGTAGTTTTGAGATGAATTGGAATGCACAGTTGAAACATGATTTTTTAAAATTGTAAAACGTTATCCGTTTTACATTTACATTTATTCATTTAGCAGACGCTTTTATCCAAAGCGACTTACAATTGGGGATGCAACAAGTGATTCGTCCTAAGGAGGCAGGTCAACCTAGGAAGTGCTCAAAAATACCATATATCGGCATTGTTAGATAAGTACTGGATAGAAAGGGAAGATCAAGAAAAGAGAGAAGTTTTTTTTATTTTTTTTTGAGTCAAATAGTGTCGAAAGAGATGGGTTTTCAGTAGTCGCTTGAAGGCAGCAATTTTAGCAAATGAATTCATATATTGGTCATTCTTAATGTGTTTAAATTGGGCCAGCAGTAAGTGTCATTGTAAAATATAGACATTTTAATGCATTGGCTAAATTAACAATTAAATGATGTGTTTATTTTAACTTTAATTTCAGCATTTAATGAATTATTTAAAAAAAAATTCCATCTGTATTTTTTTTTTTTTTTTAATACACCTGAGCTGAAATGAACAATCAACGGTTGTATTTTTATTCATTAAGTTAACAGAGATTAATAAACACTGTAACACATTGTTCATTATTAATGCATTAACTAAAATGAATTTGAACCTGAAGTGTTACTGAAAAATAATCATTTTTTATATATATAAGAAAAAAAACCTATCACTTGACGTTCTTTTTCATGACTCTTCCAGGTCTAAATATCATACTTCCCCTCATATCCCAGTTTCCAAGACCATGGGAATTCTGGTTTCTAAATCGGAAGAAAAAAAAAATCAAGCTTGTTTAGTGTTTTAAATAGTCTTTTAAAGGATTTTGTGATGTACTGAGGCCCCCTAGTGGATCCCAGCCCCCCCATTGAAAACTAAACTAAACTAATCAGGGAAAAACTACAATTTTCCCTGATGTACTTGTGCCCTACACAACCCTCCCAATTCGAGGGTTACATTTAGAAAATGTGTACATAAAAAGCAGTTCTTCTGATCACACAGTAAACTCCAATTACCCACCCCGAAATAATTTTTCGCAGGGAGAAATTCATTTAGTCCGTGTGTCATTTGGTGTGTTTAAAGAGAGGGGGTAATGTGCTCACAATTTCACTGTGCGAACATTTGCATTGAGGGGAAAATATGCACGCCGGCTAGCGGGAATGAGATGGAAAGTGCATGACTAGGAGACTTGACAAGTGCAGCTTTTCATCCATCTCAAATGAATAATTTTCCCTTCCCTTAAACATCCCTAATCCAAGCATGTTATCAGCGCCAATGCAGGATTCTGCCCGACTCTGCTCAGCGGCAAGGCAACTTTTCCTTCTTTACATGTTCGCGAGAGCTCCTGCTCCTTACACTGGCACAGAGACTCGCCGCTTTATCCTTTCGCCTGGTTTTGTGGAACGGGCCCCACAACAGAAGCGATACATATGGAAACTCTTCACAAATGCCAAAGTCTCTTTTCAGCCACAATCTGAGCTGGCTCACTAGATGTCCTGCATTGGCACACAACTCCTGACAGAGATATCACAGCGCTGCGCTGAACAGAAAAAGTGTCATTACATCTCGTATCGCATGTTCGGCAAATGCAAGAACATGTTCGGCGTCTAAATTTTGACGTGGGGCTGTTATAAGGCCCTGGTGCTTGCTTTTTTATATTTTTCTCAATGTATATTTTTAGCTTCCCAGTAAGCAGCTGGAATGCGTTGAAATGTATTAAGTTGAAATTCTCAGCATGGGCGCTCTTTCCTGTGACACTTTGCGGCGAACAAATGCTTTGATGCTATACAATTGAATTGCTGTTGAGATCTCTTGGCGAGATCCGTGATGGGTAATGAGACGCTTGACGTTTTTAATAACCACAACGCTCACTGCACGTTAACCTCATTTCCAGGTAACTTTCGGATGCCACAACATCTCGTCTTAAAACGCTAGAGGAAGCTTCTAATTTGTCATTTAGTGACATTTTAAGCCTTTTAACTGAACCCAGACAGGGATTTACAGTTCCCTCCCAAGAAAAAATAATTTTGTCCTCTTCATAGGAAAATGAGGGGAGAGATTAATGGTGAGCATGCTGTGTTGGAAGTAAGAGAATTTTACGCACACTTCAGTGCTTTAGGTGTATAAATTTGGTAGGCACAAACTGAAGGTCTGGTGGTTTCTAGTTGTAATGGGTAACATTTCATTGTGCATTGTTTTCGTTATTAACAAGTGTTTTTTTTCCATTTCAGGCTTTTTTTTTTTTAATTTGAACTTATTTGACTGTGACACACATTTGTTTTTGTTTTGTTCTTTGCTATGCTTTGAGTTTATAATAATTAAAAGCAATATACTGTGCAATAAATAAAGCAATAAACCTTAAATTGTACTGGTTCACTGAAGGTTTTACTTTGTGTTGCATAAAACATTTTGTTGTTTTAATGCTTTTATTTTGTTAAAATACCAAAAAAAACAAAACTTTGTTTTATATTTAAATAAAATAACATTAACATTATCGTTTTATATTTTGTTAAAATAACATCTAACAAAACAGGATATTTTATTTTATGATATTAAAATAAAATGACAAAATAGCATTTTATAATATGGTTGTTTTGGAGATTTTAAATTAAAATAACTAAATTAAATGACATTTTAACACAAAAGGATATTTTATTTGACATTGTTATTTTATAACAATTTATTTTCATTGTTCTAAATCATAAAACGATAAAATAACAAACATTTTATTTTATGATATTTTATTAAAATAACATCATAAAATAACTGGATACTGAATTATTTTGTTAAAATAAAATATCTATTTTATTGTTAAAATGTGTTAAAATAAAATGACAAATGATAATTTAACTATTTTAAAGAAGAAAAATTATTTTACGTATTTTCTCATGTTTGGTTATTTTTATTTAGATTTTATTTGAACAATGTTTTGTTATTTTGTTAAAATAACAATGACAAAATTTTTACATAAAAGCATAACATTTTATTTTAACATTAAATACAAAGTTAAATTTTTTTTTTTAGATGTTTTAGTTTGATTTTGTTTAAACAAAGTAAAATAAAGTGTTATTGTGCGATAAAATAAAATGGCAAAATAAATTGTTTTACATAACACAAAACGAAATGTATAACGCTTAAAATGTTATTTTACATTAATTTTAAATTTTAGTTTGATTTTGTTTTATGTAAAACAATTTATTTTGCCATTTTATTTTAACACACTAACACTTTATTTTACTTTGTTAAAATAGTTTTAAATAAATTAACTTAACTTACTATTTAAGTAAAGTAAAATTGTGTTATTAATAAATACACTTCATGGACTACTCGATTTGTCAAGGTAAGTTATTTATGTACTTGTTCAGGACAAATTCTATGAAGAAGTATCTTATACTGACAGTATTTATTTTGGTTGTCAGTGCCAAAGGATCACACACATAGTAGAAGCTGTATGTGTATTTTATCAATAAAATCCATTGAATATTGCTATTGTACTTGAAAAATAACACCCTACTCACAATGTATTCTAGGGGTTAACGTTTGACAGAAGTGTGTGTCTGTCTGGTGCTAATAATGAAAGACTCGCGAGCAGTCCTGATATGCTAAAGAGAGCCCATTGAGTGTTTTGCATGGGTGTGTGTGGTCGTGCTTATGTCTGTTTGATGGCCGCTGTGCGCTGGAGACTGTGCTGTCTTTTCTCTCTGTTGGCTGGCTGCTTTTGATGCTCTACCTCTCTTATCTTGAGCCTGGCAAGGTTAATGAAGTGCTAGCACTCTTGGAGGAAGTAAAAATGAACTGACTAGCAGAGACCAGAGGAAGCTTGGAGATGAAACGCACATCTTGGAGCGGCTCTAAGTGGCAATTTTGGTGAATTACTGAGACAATGAGAGGAGGAACGTCATCTTCTTAGACGCAACGACACTGGGTATCAGGAATGGTCGATTGGATCTCTTTAAACCTGGCTCATGTGGAATTACATTAGCATTTTAGCCTTGCTTGTAATATGATCTGTCACACCTCTCCGGCAGCCAGTGGTGGCGGGGCCGAATGCTGTTTTTCTGGCATAGACAACCCACTCCTTCATTTTCTGGATTTTAGGCCGTGTATCTTGCCTAATTGATTGTGTGGGCTGAAATGTTCTGGAATAAACACAATGGCAAGCTTTTGTGTTTTCACTGATCAACTTTAAGGGTGAACTTGGAGAGGTGGATGAATGGTTGTTAACCAAAATCCTAGTACATTACAAAATGTTTTACTGGTTAACATTAGTTAACAAGAACTAAGACTAAATACTTCTAAAGCATTTTTTAAAAAAAATCTAAATTAATGTCAATTGCAACATTTACTTATACATTATTTGTTAGCATTAGTTAATGCCCTGTAAACTCAAATATTCAACTGATTAACATTAAATGGTTAATGTAAAAAAAAAAAGGTAACAGTTTTGTAAAGTGTATCCATTGAAACTAAAACGTTTGTTAACCGCATTAAAGCTGAAATCAAATCTATTAGATAAAATAAGGTTTAAGTACTGAAATTACTGAAGCAGGAAAAAAAATGAAATCTGAAACTGTAAAAGCTAATTAAAAAATATCAATATTAATACAAAAAATATATACCAATGTCATGCATGCACTTATCTTTTATTTTTTTTATTTATTTTTTATTCTGTGTAAAATTGTTTCTGACCAGCTAAAATGGCATTAAGCTGGTCATGTGATTTCAACATGGCAACCCCCATTGGATGACTTGCTCCATGCAAAACAAAACACTTTTTTTGGCTACTGATATGATTTCATCTTTAATTTCATTCATTCATATACAAGTTTTCTTTAGTGGTCTTTTAAATTAGTTTTAGTCCTATGTCAGATGTACTTTTTAATGATCATATTTGGTCAACTTTGATCTGTTTTTGTTGACTAAGCATTTTAGTCTAGTTTTAGTCGATGAAAACGTTGTCACATTGTCGTCATGCTGTATAATGGTTAAACTGATAGAACATTTTTTACTCAATTTTAAAATCAATGATTGTTGTAATTTGAGAAATGCATTTTTACATTTCTGTAAACATTTTACATGTCTTTCTTACATTTCTTTGCACTTTCATTAATAAGCACAAATCATGGACTCATGCACATGGTTTATTTGACCTCATCAGTTGTACTGATTGATTATACAATAGACTATTTAATATATAAATGAATATCAAAAACTTATATGCATTCTCTTTCTCTACATTAAGAAACTGGTTAAAATAAAATACAAAATATTAAAAAAAAAATTAATTCAACCCTCTGTCTGAAAAGACCTGATTTTAAGGGGCGTGTCCTATAAGGCTTCTCATTAGTCGGCCACTGTTATAATTGGCTAACGTCACTAAATGGGGAAAAAGTATCAATGCCCCGCCCCCTCGCTATTGGATGTGAGAAAAAATGAAAAAAAAAAAAAAAAAAAAAAACGGTCATTTCCAGGCAAAGCTTTATGAAACCATTTACTTACAGTTTGTGATGCAGCTGCAGTTAGATCTACTTCATCTTTTCAACAAATGTTTCTTTGTGAACTCTCCATGACACTGTGCCTCGTTTACAAAACAAAATATTACAATCAATCCTCTGACATGATCTTTCACCTCAGATCCAAACAAGCCGTTTTTGTAGCTTGATTATATAAATGCTTGTTTTTAAATGAGGAGGATATTTTAAGGTATGAAACTTGCATACTTTATGCAATTAATGGTGTAAAGATCGCTTGTATGCTGAAAGATTGAGGCAAATTAGATTTTTTTTTTTTTCTTGCCATCACCCCAAGTTAAAACACCGGGCAGAAAATCTGTCGTTTTAACAGAGAAGATATGAGAAGATATCTTAATGCTAGATATCTGGCAGCCACACACATGAAAGCTTGCTTTGTAGAGGCATACTCAGCAGTCAGCAATAATATTTTGTCTCCTTTTTTTTTTTTTTTTTTGCGACAATAATGAAAATAAAAAGATTTTGGTATAGTTTATTTAAAAAAAAAATACATTTTAGTTTTGTCTTTTATCGTTAATGCTGTTGCATGTTGGTGTAGTCACAGTTATGGTTTATTGACCTTATTGTCATCTCGTCATCGTCAACGAATATTTTTCGGCATAGTTTTTGTTAACCCCAATTTTGAGTGCTGCTTTTAAACTCTAAATAACAGTTGAGGATCGCTAAACTTCAGCTTAGTTGTGAAGTCCATAATGAAAAGCTTGTGCACATGGTTGCCAGATTGCAAAAAATAAGCAAAACACTAGGCAGAAAATGTATCCTTTTAACAGAGAAGCTCTGATTTGAACTCTTTATATCTGGCACCCGCACACATGAAAGCTCACGTAGTAGAGACATGTACAGCAGTCTGCAATATTTTATAGATGATAATAAAAAAAAAGATTTTGGTATAATTTAGTTTCTATAATACATTTTAGTCTCGTCTTTTATCGTCAGCAAATTGCATGTTGATGTAGTCACGGTTAACATTTGTTGACAGCATTGTCGCCTTGTCATCGTCAACGAACATTTTCCGCCATAGTTTTCGTTAAACTTAATATTGAGTGCTCCTTTTAAACTGTATAAAGAACAGTTGAAGATCGCTAAACTTCCGCTTACTTGTCTGTGTTTTCAGATTACCGTCGGCGTTTCTGAAATAAAGAGCGAGCGTGTGTGTATGATTGCCAGATTGCAAAAAAATAAGCAAAACACCAGGCAGAAAATGTATCCTTTTAACAGAGAAGCTCTGATTCGCTGATTTGAACTCTTGATATCTGGCAACCGCACACATGAAAGCTTGTGTAGTAAAGGCATGTACAGCAGCCAGCAATATTTTACTTCTTTTTTTCAAAAATAAAAAGAGATTTTGGTGTAGTTTTTATTTTTTAAATACATTTTGGTCTCAACTTTTATTAACAATATTGCATGTTCATATAGTCACAGTTATCTTTTATCGACCTTACTGTCATCTTGTTATCATCACCAAACATTTTTCGTCATAGTTTTTGTTAACCCTAATATTGAGTGCTCCTTTTTAAACTATATAAAGAACAGCTGAAAATCACTAAACTTTAGCTTACTTGTTTGTCTGTTTTCAGATCATTGTCAGCGCTGCCATAATAAAGAGCAAGCTTGTGTATGTGGTTGCCAGATTGCAAAAAAGCAAAACACCAGGCAGAAAATGTATCCTTTTAACAGAGAAGCTCTGGTTTGATCTGAACTCTTGATATCTGGCAACCACATACATAAAATATTATGGCTGGCTGCTGTACATGCCTCAACTACACTAACTTTTTTTATCACTTTTTTCAAAAATAAAAATAGATTTTGGTATAATTTTTAGTTTTTAAAATACATTTAAGCCTCATCTTTTATCAACAATATTGCATGTTGATATAGTCACAATTATCTTTTATCAATCTTATTGCCGTCTCTTCATCAACAATGAATATTTTACATCATAGTTTTCATTAACCCTAAAAATAAGTGCTCCTTTTAAACTATATAACAGTTGGAGATCGCTAAACTTCAGCTTACTTGTATGTGTTTTCAGATCATCGTCAGTGCTTCAGCATTGAAGAGCGAGTGTGTGCGCATTGTTGCCAGATTGCAAAAAATAAGCAAAACACCAGACAGAAAAATGTATCCTTTTAACAGAAGCTCTGATTTGCGGATTTGAACTTTTGATATCTGGCAACCGCACACAAAAAACTCTCATAGTAGAGGCATGTGCAGCAGTCCACAATAATATTTTATAGACGTTTTTAAAAATACATTTTATTGTTGTCATCAACAAACATTTTTATCAAGTTTTTGCCATATTTTTTTTTTGTAGAGGCATGTACAGCAACCAGCCATAATATTTTCTCTTTTTTCAAAAATAATAAAAATAGATTTTGGTATAATTTAAATTTAATTTAATTTTTAGTTTTTAAAATACATTTTAAAACACATAGTTTATTCACCTTACTGTCATCTCGTCATCGTCAAACATTTTTCATCATAGTTTTTGTTAACCTTAAAAATAAGTGTTCCTTTTAAACTATATAAAGAACAGTTGAAGATCGCTAAACTTTAGCTTACTTGTTTGTCTGTGTTTGCAGATCATCGTTAGTCTCACATGGCAGCTTTCATTGGCCAAGGCCCACTCATAAGGCTGTTTGACTGACATGTCAAACAGCCAATCACAGTTTGTTTCGTTCAGCGTCAAGTTTCGGTGCGTGGAAACGCCCCCACAACAACAGACTGGTGTGCAACAAGTCAGTCATGGAAATAACCAGCATTAAAAGTTAACGAAGAAGAGGGAGAACAAGTCAGTAATTTGTTCGCGAACGTCGCAAATGTATAACAACAACGGCGTCTAATGTGAGTAAATCAGTCTGCGCTTTGTTTCCCGGCGGACCGTAAATAAACGCGACACTCGCGTCTCCCGGAAATCCGGTCAAATTCAACTAATCAGATGACGACTTTGACATTCCTGAAGTGTTTCCAGTTAAGTGTACCATATGCATCAGACGTTTAGCCAACGTTCCGTGGGCGTGACGCCTGAAGCTGAGACTAGATCATCGTCAACCCTTCCGCACTGAAGAGTGAGTACGTGGGCATGGTTGCCAGATTGCAAAAAATAAGCAGAAGACAGAAAAATGTATTCTTTTAACAGAAGCTCTGATTTACGAGGTATCTGGCAACCACACACATGAAAGCTCACTTTGTAGAGGCATGCACAGCAGTCCACAATAATATTTTGTCTCCTTTTTTTCAACAATAATAAATTTTGGTATAGTTTATTTTTAAAAAACATTTTAGTCAATGATATTGCATGTTGATATAGTCACAGTTATCGTTTATTGAGCATATTGTCATCTCGTCATCATCAAAGAACATTTTCCGTCATAGTTTTTGTTGACAAAATTAAAATTAATATTGACTTCTCCTTTGAAACTATATAAAGCACAGTTGAAGCATTTGAGGATTTTAAGACTGCTGTGTCTTATTCGCTGTGCATATTTTTGACTTTGCCACCATGTGTTCCTCAAAGTCAATTCAGGGAAAATGGTCATTTACCGTATGCCTCTGAGCTTGGCTCTTGGGTGCTGCTTAAATAAAACAGAAATGGCTCATAATATGAGATTAATAGAAGGAAACAGTGTGCTAATACTTTGTTGCCCACAGCCCCCCTCCCTCCCTCCCTCCCTCCCCGTCCTTTCCATTTCCAACATTCTAATGTCCCTTCGCATCTATATGCACTAATAGGTAAACATGAATCTGGAAGGTCTACATTCCAATGAATTAGCATATAAATGACTTCATCTTATACAAATAGAGCTCTTTTGCCCATAAGTCCCAGTGCTAAGCAAAAGATTGTGTATGTAAAATATGTCAGGGGAAAATGTAAATTAATCTGTCCCACTCATCGTTCAGTCTAATGAGAAAATGGTTTTACCTTTAACCCGACTTTTCTATTTCCAACAGCTCGCTGACATCACTTCCACCGATACGCTCCGTAATTGTTTCAAGCAAGCTGTCAATAAAAAGCAGGTCTTTTTTTGCGACAAAGCCCAAATGGAAGAAACAAACAAAAGCTTTAGCGTCACGTTTTCATTTCATACTTTCGGCGCCAATAAGTCTGTCACAGTCGTGCCATTCTTCTGCGTATGAATATACGGATGTTAATAGTCTCCGACACAATAACATTCATACCGCGCCGGCCGTCTCATTTAGCTTTTCACACTCACGGTTGTAATTAAACCCGCACTTTTTACACAAATTCAAGCTATTTGTTACATAGCTAGAGTTAATATGTTAGAAGAGGCTTATCGAATTGGGTCAGCTAATTAAGCAATTAGCTTATTTCAGCTCAGTTCTGACACTTTGCTAATCTAGGCCATTGTGTTCAGTGATATGCCAACACTGAGGCAGCGTTAGTCTCCACCACAGCAGGGCTCTCTCTACCCTCTCGGCTTTTGAAAGCCTTCCCTCCGCCATCAGCCCGCACTTTGAATGACTACACACATCCTTCCGCGTTAATACTCCCATTTCTCATGCAAATCCCTGGAATTGAATAGGTTGTTTATTGTGCGGTTAATATATTGAGACATTCACGCCGTGTTGTTGGAGTGTTTGCTTTCTACATTTTTAGCTGTGTTAACACACGTGGAATCCCAGACAGATTACAGTGCGATAGTGTTAAAGCCCCGATGAACGTCTGCTTGCGTTTGTGCCCTTTCGCTTTGCATTTCGAAGCGACCGGTTGCGCTTTAAAATGTTGCGTTTTAATGGTAAAAACCTCTAATTAGAAAGCATCTCAGTGTAAGTCACTTTTCCAGTTGAGTGTCTGTGGCTTTAGGAGAGCAAACAAACAGATTCGGTGTGCGTTGAGATCCGCAGTCCAAATAGTTTGATGGGAATATGCTACGCGGCGCGCTCTGTTGTCGTACATTAACTTTAATTGGCCATGGCTCGCTGAAAAATGTTTTCTGTTCAGATGTCTATCATGGAGAGAATGCTGTGAAGCGGTGTTCGTTTAATGAATAAAAAGATTTGCAATTAGAGCCTATAGGCTAAAGAATGCGAGTCGAAGCTCGGAGAGCCTGTAATTATATCGCAATAAGCATCTCCTAGCTGCATTCTTGTGTGAATGTGCAAAAGTGTGTTTGATGTGAAAAATAATTGCACTTTCAAGTTCAAAGCACACTATTACACCTTTATCAATTGGATTTATTTACCGCACGTAATGCACCTTGTGAAGTCGCGTGCGTTTTAGTTTTTTCATTTTTTTTGTTTTTCCGTTCTTTGCCTGTTTGTTGCTCTTTAAGTAAACACGTAAAGGCAGGTTCAACTCATTTTTAGTCTTGAAAATACCTTGCTGAAGAGGCCAAGCAGCCTGTCTTGTTCACCAAGGCCATTAAATTGTAGCATGTATTAGAGTATGTGTGCTAATTACAAAAGAGCTTAACCTCCTTATAGAGGGGGATAATGTTTGCTTGGAGAATGTTTTTGAACATTTGTGTTTATTGGCTTTTCTCAGATTGCAGACAAACACTAAATGCACTGCAAAACAGTTTCTTTATCATTTATTTTCCTGCTTAGAAGCTATTTAAATGTTAAGTGTTTGAGTAATTAGTTTGATGTTAGAACTAATGAAAAATGATCAAAAATGATAATATTTTTAGAGAATATGTGACCCTGGTCTACAAAACCAGTCATAAGTAGCACGGATATATTTGTAGCCATAGTCAACAATACATTGTATGGGTCAAAATGATTTTTTTTTTCTTTTAGGCCAAAAATCATTAGGATATTAAGTAAAGATCATGTTCCATGAAGATATTTTGTAAATTTCCTTTTGTAAATATATCACGACTTAATTTTTTATTTGTAATATGCTTTGCTAAGAACTTCTTCATTTGGACAAATTTAAAGGCGATTTTCTCAATATTTTGATTATTTTTTCATCCTCAGATTCCAGATTTTTAAATTGTGTATCTAAACCAAATATTGTCCTATCCTAACAAACCATACATCTATGGAAATCTTTTTTATAAATCTCAATTAAAAAAAAAAAAAATCTAGCCTTATGACTGGTTTTGTGATCCAGGGTCACATATGTTTTGAGGTTCCTTTCAAACTTTCTTCCTTCTTTTTTCAGATATTTTGTCTAAAACTAGACAAAATAGTTGTTCAAAAGTTTTGGTGAACTTTCGGGGGCTGTTTTCAACATTAATATTGAGAAATTTGAGCACCAATTCAGCATATTATAATGATTTCTGAAGAATTGTGTGACACTAAAAATGCAGAAAATTTTATTTAAAAATATATTAAAATACACCTTTTACATTTTGCAGTATTACTGTTTTTACTGTATTTTTGATTAAATGAATGTCTTGGTGAATAAGAGACTTATTTAAAGGTATTTTAAGGTTTTTTAAAATAAAAAAACAATGTACTGACTAAAAACTTTCAACAGATGTCAATATACTTTACATTTCCGGATGCAAGATGGGTCATCTTAACAAAACCAACATTTATATCCCTTTTGGAAACACGCAAATATCTCTAAACATAGTGAGCCTTACAGGATTAGTTTACTCTAGGATTAAAATTTCCTAATAATTTACTCACCCCTATGTCATCCAAGATATGCATGTCTTTCTTCAGTCGAAGAGAGATGTAAGGTTTTTGAAGAATTATTTCAGGATTTTTATCCATATAGTGGACTTCAATGGGGATCAATGGGTTGAAGGTCCAAATTTTAGTTTCAGTGCAGCTTCAAAGGGCTCTGCATGATCCCAGCTGAGGAATAACGGTCTTATCTAGCAAAATGATCAGTCATTTTCAAAAAAAAAAAAACTAAAGAAATGTATATACTTTTTAACCACAAATGCTCGTCTTACACTAGCTCTGCATTCAAGACCACACACATTATGTAGTCATGTTTGAAAGGTCACGCGTGAAGGTAGTCTCGACCCAGTGTTTACAAAGCGAACGTGCAAAGAAAGTCCAACACCCTTTACAAAAAAAAGTAAAACAACGATGTTGGACAATTTTAGTTGACAAAGTTAGAGGAGAAAATTAGATAAAACGAAGTACACACACAAAGAACAAACCACGTGCAAGACCTTCAACCCGCTGATCCCCATTAAAGTCCACTATATGGATAAAAATCCTAAAATGTTTTCCTATAAAAAAAAACATGACTACATAATGTGTGAGCTTGTGGATGCAGAGCTAGTGCAAGATGAGCATTTGTGGTTAAAAAGTATATACTTTTTTTTTTTTTTTGGAAAATGACCAATCGTTTCTCTAGATAAGACCCTTATTCCTCAGCTGGGATTGTGTAAAGCTCTTTAAAGCTGCATTGAAACTGCAATTTGGACCTTCAACCCGTTGATCCCCATTAAAGTTCACTATATAGAGAAAAATCCTGGAATATTTTCCTCAAAAACCTTTTTTCTTTTTGCCTAAGGAAATATGAGCATCTTGGATGACATGGGTCAAATTATCAGGAAATTTGAATTCAGGAGTGAATCCTTTAATTTCAGAACTGTCCCAACAATCAAACAAATACCCAGAACCCTTTTCCAGTAGAGCTCAAAGACAAAAACATGTAAATGAACCCCTTTTGCCTGGCTCATGATCACTGTTGTCATCAAATATGGTGAGATGCATCTTTGCACCTGGTGTTTTAAAGAGGAACGAAAAAGAAAGGCATCTTATGTTTGCAACAACATGAGGGTGAGTAAACTATAAAAATGTATTTCTATTTTTTTTTATCTATTCCTTTTAAATGTGTATATGATTCTGGAAGTTTCTGTTATATGCTTTCAACTGTTTGGTTGCTTGACCTACTGAGACACAAAAGTACTCAACATCCTAAAAGATGAAACGCACACCACTCCTCTCTTGTATTTTTAACGCATGCTCTTTCAATTTTTTTTTCAGTGTCAGGGGTTTGATTTTCCATATAGCCCGTCGGAGACAGCCTACGTGGGGGGTAAGTAGCCACAGCTGATCACAGAGGTGCAGGAGGACGCCTGCAGCAGGGGTAATACATAATGCGGGTCATTGCTCTGAGGTGACATTTATCACATGCTGTGCAATGATCTCCTTTTTGAATATGAGAGAGCGAGCGCCTCAGTCACACAAGTATGGTAATGCGTCCAATATGATCCACTTATTTCCCAAAGCAGAACCGAATCCAACATGGCTGACTCGTGCTTCCCTTGAAAGCACTGATTTGACATGGCAGAGCGGCGCAAAGCCCGGTGAATGGATCATGCTTAAACACACGTCTGGCAGCTCTGTTTGGCTATGCAGAAAAACGAGCGTACAGCGTTTTCTTTTGTACGAGTCAGGGGAACGCTTGTTTCTGAACATGCCCGCTACTGTACGAGGCCCAGAGCGCCGTCTCCATCCTCTTTTAAATCTCTCAGAGATTTCCATACAGAAGCAACCTGGTTTTCAAAAGTTGTGATGGATTAAGTCGTTCCGGGCGGATCCGACACCGTTTAGCGCTTGGCAACGCGTAACGGTCATTTTGATGATTAACGGCGGATTTTACCTCCCAGGGGACTGCGGATGCGGAGAAAAAACGGAGAGAGATTCTGTTAGTGACCCTCCGACGGATCACACGTTCAGCAGCGTTATCATCAAAACTCCTCTGGTTTCCGCTCTCGTGGCACCTCAGCCTGCATTGTTAATAGTATAATGCCAAAAATGATCCATTCTGGTGTATATGTAGGCCACTGTACCCCGAAGCCTAAGTGATAATAAGATTTTACCGACTAACCTGTGCGTTGTAGATATGAGATGTTCAATCATCTTGAAGTTGCTCTATTTAATAATCCATCTGCCAATTAAGCCAGTCAGTGGTGTTCAGGCCCACAAAAGGTTAATAAGCCTCAGCTGCAGTGTGGTTATCCTGGGTAAATGTCACTTAGATGAGGGGCACGTGGGGTCAAGATCTCCCTCCAGATCTAAATTTAATCACACCGCGTGTCCACTGGCCTCCTCTTCACCCTAATTAGTGGCTGGCCTGAGCTGGAGCGTGCGATCGGGTTCTCCTCACCCCCCCATACGCCTCGCACACGTGACCGGCTAACAAACTAACGCTCAAAGTCAAGCGCAAAGCCACCGGTGCCTTAATTGCCTGTTCAGGCCGAGGGTGTCGTTATCCTCGGAGGTTGTGAGATCATCAGTGGGATTTAGAACCATATGAGGTGGTAAATCTTGTAAGTCATTGTGTTAGAGGTTTGTTTAGTTTGAAATTGGTGGTCGGACTCGCTCGGCTAACTTCATTAGAGAGTTTGTCAGAGTAGTTAACGCGGGGAGCAAGGGTTAATGCTGGCATATTGTTTGTTTGCTAAGGAGATGATGCCATTGCCGTCGAGTGTGTTTTTTTTTTTTTCTGCTGCGAGTTGCGGTACGTTCTATACGCGCTGTGGTCGAAACAGATGGGCCGTATTGCTGAAGTATTTAATTTCGAATATTAATATAAATTAGACGCAAAATGGGTAATCATTCTCCTGCCCTACAGAAATGATTAACATAATTCGGATAAATAACCAGATGGCAGAATCACAGAATTGAGGTAGATTTATCTTAATTAATATCTTGAATCTACTTGGAGAAAGGTAAATGACTCCACCGGGGCTGGAGATGTGTGTTTATCTCCTGAACCTCTCTTAAAGCGGGCCACATAGTGGCTGTCGGGAGAAATGAACACGCTTTCTCTTGGTGCACATGACACAAGCACAGATTTTCTCTTTTTTCCATCTCCGCCTCCATCCTTGCTTTTGTAAGCCACACAACGGTGTCTGTTAAATCATTTCAGCCTAATGGAAAGGAGATTTACTGTAAGAAAAGTGCGGTGGAAAGTTGCCCAGTAATCGCTGGCTTGTGCATACAGGTATATTAGTAGGCAAATCGCTTCTCTGTGCTTGAGATTGCGCGGGGGTCTTTATCCTATCAGTTATTCTCTTCCAACTGGTGAACTTTCTACACTTCCAGGCGGAAATGAAATTCCTTCATTCCGTCTCATTGAAGCTCGTTATTTAAAATGTTAATCATCTTATGTTGGAGCCGCACAATAGAGCCTAAATAAATTGATGTATTGGCGTATTTTTAAATTAATTCATTGGGTTTCCTACTGTGTTGCGTAATTATACTTAAGTGCTTAATTACATATTTAAATGGTGCCTTCAATTACTCTGGCTTAATAAAATATCATTAGCGCGTCTCCCAAGTTATAAGCTTCAGAGACGTATATTAGTCTAGCAGCCTAAAAAATATTTGATTATGGACAGACAGGGGTTTGGCAATAACCCAGGCCCAATCTACAGTGAATCTCTGTTAACATAGAAGCCGCTGCTCACATCAAAAATTGACGTCGGAGTTAACAAACAATGTGAAATTTACATATTAATTAGCACTGGGCACTGTGGGCTGAATTTGAATACGTGCTCTCAGTCTCTGTGAAGTATCTGTGCGCAGTCACACTGCCGCCGTGTGGAGGTGAGCTCTGCATTTAATGGAGACAAAAGCCTGGCTTCACCTCCACAGTCATTATCCAAAATCTGCATTCAAAATCACCCACTTGTATGTAAATTGTAAATAAACATTGCCCACAGCTAGAACGGTCACTGCTTTTGTTTTAAACTCTTAAAAATAAAGGTTTTAATTTTTCCCCAAAGTTCTACAGAAAACCTTTTTAGAGAACTAAAGGATAAAGATAATTTCTGATAAACCTGTGATTAAACAATGTTACGGCATTGTCTTAGTTATAACTCTATATAAAATATGTTATCCTGGAGCACAAAACTAGCCTTAAGTAACACTGGTTTTGCAAAAAATACATTATATGGGCCAAAATTATCGATCTGTCTTTTATGCCAAAAATCGTTAAGATATTAAGTAAAGATCATGTCTAATTAAGATATTTTGTATAAATATTATATCCCACCGTAAATATATCTCAACTTTATTTTTGATTATTAATATGCTTTGCTAAGAATTCATTTGGACAACTTTAAAGGCGATTTTCTCAATATTTTGATTTTTTTTTTTTTTTTATCCTCAGATTCCAGATTTTCAAATGGTTGTATCTCAGCCAAATATTTTCCTATCCTAACAAACCATACATCAATGGAAAACGTATTTATTCAGCTTTCAGATGTATCAATCTCAATTTTAAAATTGACCCTTATGACTGGTTTTGTGGGCCAGGGTCAAATATTAAAGATGTAAGTTTTCATTAAAACACTTATGTCCGAAATCACATAAGGCTGTCGTGGCCTAATGGATAGAGAGCTGGAGGTCATTCAAGGTCATGTACAGCGCTCTCTTCCACCCTTAATACCATGACTGAGGTGTGACACTTGAGCAAGGGTCAAATATTAAGGCCTCACCAAACCCTGCAGCAGACCCATTGCACTGGGCGTGTGTTTACAGTGTGGATAGGTTAAAAATATATATTGTCAGAGTTTGTTTGATTTAGTTTATGTTCTAAGAGTATGTGTTTCCTATTAATAAAATCTGGACATACTACATCCTTTATGTTGGAGTTGTCTTATGAAATTCAGAAAAAAACACAAACACGGCCACATTGTCAGTACAGCCCTCTAGAAGAAGCACTCTGCAAAATCACTGCAGATATAGTAGGTCATCTGGGTATTTTTTCTATGTGGTCTCATGACAAAAACATACTTAAGGGAACTTTTTCGCAAGATGCGAAATGAGTACCATCAAATATATATCACTGCAGTTTCCAACAGAAATTAACACTAGAGGCAAGCACTTGTAATCGTTTTTGTATGCAGTTATGATTACAGCTCCATATATTTCACTTTCTCAGTTGCTCAGTCGGCACGGAATTGGATTTAGGATGCGGAATCTTTGGGTGCGAATCCTGTCAAAAACATGACTCTCAAAAAATGATGAAAACAGCTGAAAGATAAAAGATCGAAAAACAAGTTAATTAAACATGCTTGTGATTTGCGTTTTTACGTCACATTCGCTTTTGTTCATACTATCGGGTAGGTTTAGGTGTAGTGCAGATGGTACGTTATGTTAAAACGTCACAGAGCATTAGAGTCATAGTGCCACTCAATGGACATTTCAAGCCAGAACTGCGGTGACACAAACAAAACCAACATCACATAAAATGTACAATATGTACGTCCATCAGTTCTGGGGAAAAAAAACTAACACTTTTAGCACAACTCAGTGGGCATTTCACATCAAATATGTCATGAAACATACATGGTGGTACGTATTTCGCGTCTTGTAAAAAACTTCCCAGAGGTACGTTTTTGTCATGAGACCAGCTTTTTTTGTTTTGTTTTTGTGCCTACTCAATAGCATAGAATCTGGCATGCTATTTATTTCACATACTGCTTTTTACATACTTTATAATGTAGAGATATAGTGAGTAGTCATTTAGTTTAGACCCGGGTAGTTTCTTATTTTTGCAATGTTGCTTCAAAAATAATGATCCAATATGATGTTGTAATTGTAGTTAATACAGTGCTGCTAAAATCTACTATATAGCATTAACTAGTTAGAAACCAGGAGTGAAATTTCCTCTTTGTTGTGTAATATCTAAAGATTCAAATGGCAGACTCAAAATGCTATACAGCGACAAATTGCTGAGTCTACATTATTGGGGTCTGGAAGTGTATTTATTATGCGTGTATTCAGCAAGGATGCATTAAATTGATAACTCAGTATGACTTTTGCACTGTTACAATATACTTCTGTTTCAAATACAATGTAAATGCAGTCAGTTCTTTTGAACTTCTATCATGGTTTCCACAAAAATATTAAATGGCACAGCTGTTTTCAACATTGATGATAATAAAAAAAAATGTTTCTTGGGCGCAATTGCTCTTTGGGCATCACGAGTTTGAGTCCAGGCTTGCGGACCTTTCCCGATCCCACCCCCTCTCTCTCTTTCCCACTTAGCTTCCTGTCTAGCTACTGTCCTATCCAAAATATACACAAAAGCCCCCAAAATAAATCTTAATCAATAAATACGTTTAATAATAAATTATGAAGAACAAAATATATTTTAAAATATATGTAAAAACTTTTCAATTGTAATATTTCTGTATTAATAATCAAAATAAATGCATCCTTGATGAGCATAACATTTATAGCAGTAGTGTAAGTTTTTTAAAAAGATGCTACTTTATTTTGTAGTGTGTTTATTAAAGTGTGTTTTTCATTTGTGACCCTGGACCACAGAACCATTCTTAAGTAGCACGGGTATATTTATAGCAATAGTCAAAAATGCATGTTTCAAAATGATCGATTTTTAATTTATGCCAAAAATCATTAGGATATTGAGTTAAGATCATGTTCCATGAAAATATTTGGGTTAATTTGCTACCATAATAATATCAAAACTTAATTTTTGATTAGTAATATGCATTGCTAAGAACTTCGTTTGGACAACTTTAAAGGTGATTTTCTCAATATTTAGATTTTTTTGCACCCTCAGATTCCACGTTTTCAAATAGTCGGCCAAATATTGTCCTATCCTAACAAACCATACATTAATGGAAAGCTTATTTATTCGCCTCAAGATTGATTTCTCCTACTCTAGCAACGATTCATCATGGTTTCACGCAGTTAGTGTTTGGTTGCAGGTTTTGTCATTCAGGCTGTATTGCGATCATGAAATCTCACGGCAGCATGCAGGGAGAAAGACCTTGCCCTCTGCTCTCCTAATATTCACTAATATTCATTTAATTTATCACCCTCAAAGGTGCACCGAACTGTTGATTAATTTCCCCCAGTTATGGTGCGGAATGCTTATTAAACTGATTACAGTGGTTCCCACATATCTACACGTCTTTTCGTATGTTTAACATCTCCTCGTAGTAGACAGTGAGGTTTCTAGCAATGGCTCCTGGGCAAATTGTTATAATTAGAATGCAGATCAATTGGGAAGCAGGTAATTTACCTTTAGGGAAGAAAGTCTAATTATTGCCTTTGAAAACCTAATTTAGCGTCAAACACTTCAGGTGTCTTTTCGCCCCTCTTCGGAAGAGGGGGAAATCTGTCCCGGAGCATCGCGGGAGATCTCCGCTCTCCTTTGTCTCCAGTTGCTCCGGTGTGAAGTTTACACGGCCAATTGAGGAAATCTGAGACTGCGCCGGCTGGAGAACGAGTTCTACCTCTCCGTCTAGCTGTGAACAAGATCTGAGATGGGAGAAGGACTCGTCACTTCTCAGTTAAATGCTCCTAGCAGGTAAGGCCGTACCTGACAGATGGTGTTTGTGAGTGACGCCCGTTCCCAGTCGATCGGGATTCGCCAGAGGAACCGTCTCCACAGAGCGCCCCTCGCAGCCCGATGGCATATGCTCTGTAGTGGCCTACACCTGCTGAAGGATGGCGCTCACACCCATGTCCCTGGGCGGCCCAGCCAAACCGGGGTGTTAATCACAGCTCAGCCCCTCGCTCAGGCTGGTAAATAAAGCGGGATACGCCACCACGGGAGGGGCTGCCACCTGGACTCGGCGTTTGGAAACATCTGCAAGGGGTCCGCTCTTATTCGACGGACGGACACGGGCGGTGGAATTTGCCAGTCTTCGCATTGGAAGGTCACCAAGGCGTTCTCAGCTGAAACGGCGAAGAACGCTCCAACTGTCTGCGGTTGGCCATGTCCAACTGGAAAGCGTTGAGGTGACAACACAGAAAGTGGCGATTAGGCCCCGCTCGCCTGAGCCCGAGCCAATTCGGCAGTCTATGAAACCTCAGGCTAGGGAGTGCGATCTGGCGCTCTGTCACAGACTGAGTCGTGCCGTTTCCAGCTCCAGACCCACTCCACATTCCAAACCTTCTCCATCTCGGCAGATCTTGGCCGTCTTCGGTCCCCGTGGGCCGCTGGAAATATAATATGCTTTGTCTGGGTGTGTGTGCGTGTGTTTTGCGCCTCTCCCGAAGACAAATACGGCCTGCCTTCATGCTATAACAGCCATTACTTAATTGTGCCGGATTTTCCGAGCAGAGTGTTGCTTTAATTAAGCAGCTAATTGCAATGTAGTTCTTGATTAGCTTTGGGGGATGGGAACGTTGAGGCAGGCTGATATGTTGTGCACACTTCAGAATCATTTACAGAAATTGAAGCTAATTTCGCTCTCTGTGTCTATTGCTGCATTAATTTAATTTGGGTTGCTTTTAGCTCATTAACACTTCTAATTAATACGTTGACATCACCATTAAGATGTCTCTTTGAAATTGGCGTCTCCAGATAATCAGGATGGAGGAGGCTGACGGATGGCACCAGAGACCGAGCGGAGGAGCGGTTCGAGAAGGACAGGGACTCCCCCGTGCTCGTTTGTAAATCAGCGGCAGCGTACGATCATGGACTCTAATAGGGCTTTGTGGCAGGCGGCGAAATTGGAAATGAAAGGCAAGTTGATTGTTTTAGATTTGACGGAGGCTACAGTGTGCAGAGGTGTTCGCAACGGAGACGGCTGCGCTCGGGGGTTGCCGGTGCGGGCCAGATGCCGTACACAGCTGAATCTCACGCTTGACTGGCTTTGTGTTTGGGTTTGTCACTTTAATGAGCAGAATTTAGTGACTGTGGGAGTATAATCCTTAGGGTGAGGCTGCTATCCAGTTCATCACACTGTCATCACTTCCCGCTCTCTCCACACTCCATGCTCATTTCCACAGCCTCGGATCAAATAAATTTAGCTATGTATTTGTATTTAATTTTCAATGCTCAAATATCTGTAAATGTTTGCTCGGTAAAGAAGCCCCTTTAGTGGCGAGGAAACACATTCGCTTTTCCGGCTCCCGTGGAGGCCTGGCCTTCAGAGGAATTATAGAAGTTCGCCAATGACTATTTAATTAAAATCTGCTGGAGATTATATTATAAAAAGCGAACTTGTCACCCTCAACCCTCAGATGTGGAATTAAGTAGCTGTCAAATGCCAGGGTTTGTGACTAGTGCTAGGCTGTCGTTTGATAAACAAAGGGTGTAGTAAAAATTAGTAACGTTTTGGCATGATCTGTGTTTAGTGTTTTAATGTGTCAACAGCTGGAATGTTAGTCTCATTCTATGGATCATGCTACTTGGTCCCATGGCAGAAACGTACCTGGGAGACTTTTTCACAAGGCACAAAATACGTACCAATAATTACATTTCACTGCAGGCTCAATATCACTATAAAGTGTCTTTGAGACGTCACAATTTCCAAAATAAAATGTGATTTTCTATTAAACTTCACATTTGTTGTATCAAGGAGACCGTAGGCTGTTAGAAAAGCATATTGGTCCAGCACTTTTTTCAAAAATAACTGCAAGCAGACAATTTTCGAGCAAACCATAAAATACGTCCATCCTGTCATGGACAAATTCAAAGTAGAATATATGCATTTTCATTGCAAAGTGATTATAAAAGATTATATAAGATTTGCAGAAAGATATTTTGTCCCTTTCTCACCAAGACATTTTACGTAGTAGTTGAAAATTACTGCTAAAATAGAGGCGCGCACTAAAGCAAAAAACATGTCAGCAGTGTGGAAGCATTTAAAACTTTCCAAGAAAGACGCAAAAAAAAAAAAATCAGAAACGTGTTCGGTAATCAGCCTTCGGCCCAGATTAATTTTGTTCGGCTTCGGCCAAGAATTTTAATTTCGGTGCATCCCTAGTATCAAGAACCGTTTTCATTTTAGAACTGGTTCTAAATTTCCGAGAACCGGGTATTTGATAAGACACGTGTTTGATTCCACTTAGCGATTCCTGCGTTCGCATTTTAATGTGATTTTAAGCGATTTACGCGCAGGAAGGGAATTAACTCGAGCACTGTTTGTGTGCAACGCACACATCCAAAGCACGAGCACAAAGAACAGCGGTCCTGGTTTCAGCTCATTCATTGTGAGTCTTGTTTTTCACAGGAGTCGTACCCAAGGTTTTCACATCCTAAGTCCAAAGTATTTCGCCCCTTGCCCCAAGTATGTTTTTGTCATGAGACCAATTAGCTGCTAACAGATGTTTGTAAACAAAATCTGTCGCTTGTCGGTCATGTGTATGCTTTAAATAACAGCACGTGTAGCTTAGATGATATGTTTTTGCATGCAAATTATATCTTCATGTGCGCACAATATAAAACATTGACTTTCTGTTGCCTGCAGTCCCCCCTGAGGAGCTTCAAATCAACAATCCAACAATTTGGCCAAAAAAGCTCTTATTTAACGCATAAATCAATGGTCATCTGCAGAGCGTTTGCCTAAAAGCTCTTCTTTAGGTTTGTTTTGAAGCATTCTCCAAGATACAAGCCTACTGTAAAAAGCCTTCTGTCTAACACTTCATTAAAAAGTGCCTTGGAATAAGAGTCACAGGGGAGATGAACCCTGCGTCATGTGTAAAAGCTATCAACAGCTGCATCAATTAACCTCCCGGCCCCTCGGGGCCCATTAGCAGGAGAAACACCCTTTAAAATTGCATATGCTTCAGATTACACAGGAGCAACTAGCCCCATAAATGGCCTTATTTGCTTTTCCTATAGAGTTTGGTTTGTTAAACAATTTTGTGCTAAGAAGACATCTTTATTACCAGTATCTGTGTGGGTGTGTGTATATATGCTGGATGTGTAAATTTATCATATCTCCGTAACATTGCTTGTTATGGAGAAAAGGGAAATGTTTCGCTAAGAGACAAAAGGACCCCAAAGGCACAAGCACTTTGGCTACAACTGACCTCTGATTCCTTTGTGGCATCACCGCTATTAAGACTATTCTGAGCACTTCTGTAACAAGACTTTTATATTGTATTTCTGCTTTCAGTTAACTTGTAATTGGTTTTTGATGTTTCATAAAAGACTTGTTTGGTTGTTGTAGTTTTATGATTTAGATTAGAAGTAGTATTGCTATATTAACACTACTTGTACTCAAGCAAATATTAAGCATAACTCATCCCACATTGTTTGTTCTACAAACATGAATGATAGTGTCCTTCTGCTTTTGAGAAGATGTGTGCAGTTACTTTTCCAAGCATTTGTTTTAAAGATTCTTACTTGGTGGATGATTTAATAGGCAAACTTGGGTTAGTGAACAACAACCCTGAACACTCACTATAGCGAGGTGTTAAAAATCACTTAGAACACCTTAGAAATCAAACCACAACTACAGTCTTAAAAATAAAGGGGTTTTCATAGCAATACAATTGAAGACCATTTTGGAGTTCTTAAATGATAATCTTACGACGGCGTTATAGTGGCATGTAAAAAAAAAAAAAACTCTAAGATTACAATATTATTGCTTGAAGTGTTTCGAGAATAAAGTCGAAGTGTTAGTCATAGTATTTCAAGTATATTCTAGCCTATTGCACATGCAAATGGCCCAGATTGGGAGCACCAGAAAATATCAAAATCACCACAAAATCTGTTAGTTTTATAGTGAAATACACACAAGATGTCTATTACAATAATATGTTTTCACACTCTTTAATATGGCGTGACAGATCGCCGTATTTGCCTCAGTGTAAGCAGCATGTGAATCAGTTATCTTTCTGATTACAATGAGACATTAGTTTCATTAAATTACGCTATACTGTTTTTTTTTTTCATTCCTTCTCATGTTCCTTCATGTTTATGTCATGCTATAAACTTGAAATAAAGAGGGAAAACACATTTATAATTTGTATTTCGTGATCAAACTGACAGAATTTAAAAGCTGAGCTGTTATATTAAAAGCAACAAAGAAAAAAATGATTACTAGGTTGCTGGTGTACTAACAAATAATGAATGGCAGATGTTAAATATTTTTCAGTCATTTACTGTATTCTTAAGCTGTTTTATTCATGGTATAATAGTCACTTAACCTATCTCACGAAAGTGAGTACACCCCTCACATTTCAGCATTTTAGTATATCTTCTCAAGGGACAATACTAAAGAAAATCAAAATTATTCAACCCCCTTGACCTGCAAGACATTTTGCTGCAGAGAACAACATTTTGTGAAAACAATTCAACAAAGGCATCAGTAAACTATTAAAGAAAGTTGGTAACACTTTATAATAACTATCCGTTATAACTAGTTAATAGCTCATTAATAAACTGCTAGTTAATGGGTTATAAATGACTTGTTAAATAACAGTTAATAGTTTGTTAATTATTTATAACTATCTGTTATAACTAGTTAATATATCATTAATAAATTGTTAGTTAATGAGTTATAAATGACTTGTTAAATAACAGTTAATAGTTTGTTAATTATTTATAACTGTGCCTCATAGATAGCCAATAGATAACTTACAAGCTGTTAGTTAACAAGTTATAAATGACTTGTTAACTGTATTTTAATGATTTATAACTATACCTAATAAATTAGTAATAGATCATGAACAAGCTGTTAGTAAATTACTACTTACTAAAGACTTGTTAAGTATCAGTTAATAGTTTATATATGTTATTGGGACGTTATTCTAAAGTTGCAACTATTCTTCATTTATTAACTGTTAGTAAATGAGGAATAGTTGCAACTTTAGAATAACGTCCCAATAACATATATAAACTATTAACTGATACTTAACAAGTCTTTAGTAAGTAATTTACTAACAGCTTGTTCATGATCTATTACTAATTTATTAGGTATAGTTATAAATCATTAAAATACAGTTAACAAGTCATTTATGCCTTGTTAACTAACAGCTTGTAAGTTATCTATTGGCTATCTATAAGGCACAGTTATAAATAATTAACAAACTATTAACTGTTATTTAACAAGTCATTTATAACTCATTAACTAACAGTTTATTAATGATATATTAACTAGTTATAACGGATAGTTATTATAAAGTGTTACCGAAAGTTTATTAATACACATTTGAGTAATTCTGAGAACGTAAGTTGATGAATAATGAAAATCAAATTGGCTCTAAAGATTTATGTTCAAAATTATTCAACCCCTGAAAGTAAATTTGATGTAGAATCTTTTATTCTTTAAAACCACCAATAAACACTGCCTCGAAGTGCTTAGATGCTTCTGTCACCTTTCTGCTGCAATCTTGGGCCATTCCTCCCCTGAAAAACCTTTCAGATCACTGATAATCTTTGGTTTTTACTTTGCCACTGCTTGCTTTAAATTCAACCATGTATTTTCAATGAGAATTACATCTGGAAACTGAACAGGCCACTTAAAAACATTCTATGTCTGATCCCTGAACCAAGCGTAAGTAAATTTGAACGTATACTTTGGGATGATTGTCCTGCAGGAAAGTCCATTGATTATTAGCTTCAGACTTTGAACAAAAGGCATCACAATGTTTGCCAAAATGGTCTGATACTTTAATAAATCCATGATATCCTTTGTATGGTCATGTTTTCCACTTCCTGCTACAGTAAAACAACCCCATAACAGGACTGATCCACCTCCATGTTTGATGATGGAGATGGTGTTCTTCTGCTTATAAGCTTTGTCATTTTTGCACCAGACATACCGCTGATCCATACGCCCAAAAAGTTCCAGTTTGGACACATCACTCCATAAAACAATCTTCCAGAACTCCACGGGTCTATCCAAATGAATTTTGGCACGTTCAAGTCAGCCTTTTTGTTCTTCTTGGTCAAGAGTGGTATTCAGCAAGATTCCGCAACATGAAGACTACACTTGTCTAGTGTTCCTCTTGTACACAGCATTGAAATATTTTTCCATCTTTCGTTGGGTCATCTTGCAAGTCTTTGGCTGTACATTGCAAGTTTTTCTCAGTTGATCTGATCAAACATTTTATGATATTGTGCTTTTTTGTTCAACAGCCTCAAAGGTTTTCTGGTTCAACATACATTAATCTAAGGAATACGGCTGCCAGCTGTGTCTCTAGGGACTTGTAATGTCTTAGAAATCTTCATGTAGTTTTAGACTTTCTAATATAGCAAACAATTTCTTCTCTATTGATTTTGTGTGAGCTTTGTTGACTTCACCATATTTGCTACTCCCTATCAGCACATGAATGGGCCAAGAGTATACTATGTGTAACACCTCAAGCTAATTCCATTTTGAATAAGTTTGTAAAGGTTTAAGACAATTTTTTTAAGACAGTTTTGTTCCTGACCATAAAAATAACTGTCTTAAAACAGCAATGTTGAATAGGGGTTGAATAATTCTGACATAGCTGTGTTATTAAAAAATCCTATAACTCAAAAACATTAAATTATATATTGACATTATCACATTTAATATGCCAGAAAACTGTTGTAGATGCAATTTAGTCCTGGATCTTCAGAAAGAGCAAAAAACATTTGTAAAGTACTGTCCTCTGAAAAAACTCAACATACAGCCATTTTTGTCAAAATAGCTGGCAACAAATGTGAGTACACCCTAAGTGATAACAGCAGTATGTTATTAAACATGATAAATAGGACATGTGGCTATGCATGGTTAATGTTTTTGTCTGCTTGACAGGACCATACAAAGTTGTGTGTCTTGTATTAGAGCAGTTTAAATTAGGTGCTTTAAGTACAATTCTCTCATACTGACCACTGGATGTTCAAGATGACACCTCATGGCAAAGAACTCTCTGAGGATTTGAGAATTAGAATTGTTGCTCTCCACAAAGATGGCCAAGGCTATTAGAGGTTCAGTAACACCCTGAAACTGAGTTACACTACAGTGCTCAGGGTCATACAGAGGCCTTGCAAGGGTCGATCAACAGTTGAGCACTCGTTTTGTGCATCATGTGCAGAACCTGGCTTCAAAAACAGATGCATGAGTGCTGCCAGCATTGCTTTAAAGGTTGCATAAGTAAAAGGTCAGTTTGTCAGTGCTCATACCATACGGTGCACACTGCAACAAGTCCCAAACAGTTTGCTGAAGACAACCTGTCCAAGAGCATGAATGACTGGAACCATGTCCTGTGGTCTGATGAGACTATAAAATAAATAGTGTCCAGCATGTGTGGCGATTCCCTGGTGAGGAGTACCAAGAAAATTGATTCACATGAATACAGCGATCTGTCCCGCCACATTAAAGAGTTTAAAAAACACATTATTGAAATGTCTGTTTGTATTTTGCTATAAAACTGACAGATTTTGAAACTGAAACTTTGTTTTATGTTAAATAAACCAAAAGCAT
Source organism: Garra rufa (assembly GCF_049309525.1). Classification (NCBI taxonomy): domain Eukaryota; kingdom Metazoa; phylum Chordata; class Actinopteri; order Cypriniformes; family Cyprinidae; genus Garra; species Garra rufa. The sequence goes on along the minus strand of NC_133361.1, from coordinate 30,586,972 downwards.
GAAGCTTATTGCTATTATTGAGTGGCTAGTGCACTACAAATAGGCCTAATCAATGCATTCGAAGACAAGAAATATTATTTTCAAGCATACTGTCCCTGCTAATAGTCCCACATATATTCAAACAATTTCAAGTGGCCTGGCAACTTCTCCCGGTGCTCCCAATCCGGCCCATTTGCACATACAGGCTATACTCTCAAAATATTATAACTTCAACTTTGTTCTCGAAACATTTCGACTTTGTTCTCGTAATTTCGACTTTATTCTCAAAATATTATGACTTTAATTACATAATTTTAAATTTTTATGTATTTTTTTTTTTACGTGGCACTAAAACGCTGTCATATAAAGGGATAATTGACCCAATAATAAAAATCCTGTCATTAATTACTCACCTTCATGTCGTTCCAGACCCGTAAGACTTTTGTTCATCTTTAGAACACAATTTTTTATGAAATCAAGAGCTTTCTGACCCTGCATGGACATCAATGCAACTACCACGTTCAAAGCTCATAAAGGTAGTAAGGACATTGTTAAAATAGTCCACGTGACATCAGTGGTTCAACCTTATGAAGCTACAAGAATACTTTTTGTGCACTACGAAAACAAAAAATAACACTTCATTCAGCAATTTCTTGAGGGTGTGTAATCAATGACAGAATTTTCATTTTTGGGTGAACTATACCTTTAGGAATCTTTTTCCGCTATAAAGAACCTTTTGTGCAGTAGAAAAGTTCCATGGATGTTGTTCATGGAACAATTAACTTATTTTTAAGAATGTAGTGTAACAGTGGTGAGTTTTGCCCAGACTAGCACCACTAAACATTGTCTTCAGGTACTATAAAAGTCTAGTTGTTATTGTTCTCTGACGTGAGCTAACCAATCATAACAATCTTTTAAAGCAGTGATGGCGATGAAGTAAGTCTTTTGTCATCGGCAGGAAGACCTGAGAGAGGCTTTATTTAAGAGTTATAACAGCCCTAATCCGGTGATTGGCCAATCTTTCAGCATGTTATTGAAATAGTAAATACTACAGAGCAGTGTGTCAGCTCTATGGGGAGCATGAGAATTTACTCGACTGTTTGCGTTTGCTGCTTCTCAGCCTTCACAGAACGATTCAGGGTGGAAAATTAGCATTCTCCAACTTGATTGTGTCTAATATCTGACTTTTTTTTTTTTTGTGACCTAATAATAAATGATGATTATTTATAAAGATCCCTGTTATGAACACTGGCAGATGTCCCTTTGATCCTTGAGCTTAAATATTCTTGATATTTTGGATGTAATTAACAGTCAGTTATTCGTTTTAATCCAAGGTGAAGCTCATTAATTCAACTTTTTTATTTTTTGCCTCGTAAAGTGATTTCTAAAGAAGAGGTATTTTGAATGTTAATACTGTGACTTGCTCTAATGCAACAAGACATTTTGAGGACACCTTGGCGTTTCCAGGGTGGGGTAGAAACTCAAAAACCTCAGACCATTTTAGATGAGGCATTAAAATGACACGCCTCCATCTCAGCCGTTGCTTAATCCTGACTATTTTGTTTCTGCCGCATATTCGCGGCATAAGTTTTTAATGATTTCCAGTCTAAATCCACAGCTATCATCCCTGCTATTCTCCACCGGCTGCTCAATTACAGTGTATTTTTAGAGGTGAGAGGCACATTTGTCTGTTTTGTTTGAATATTCCCGTTATATGGGGGGGGGGGGGGGGGGGAAATAAACAAACCCCCCTAGCAGTCGTCGACGCGGCGCATCCGACGACGATGTTTATCCCTCAATTCGCACTGACGACACAACCCAGATGCATTAGCAAACCCCAGACCAAATCAAGAGTAATAAAATCATTCATTTTGGTTAATGAGGATATTAACAGCAGCAGTTGTGTTTAAGCACAAACAAGAACAACAACATTAATAATTGCAACTCTCTAGCGCTTGGCTGATGTAAGCGTTTAATAATTAACAACTCTGTGTCTTATCCCCCAAAGGTTTGTCTCTTATTATCCAACTGAGTTACGAACGGGTAATTACTCTGCCACTGGATGGTCAAAACACTCGTCTCGAACGCATTCAGGTCTGTGGTATCAAACCTCTCATTCAATCGATCCTCAGTTCGCCTCGCATTTATTGTTATAAAGTAGAGAACGTGCCATTTTGATTTATTTATCTCCCGTTTTTTTTGCTTTCACTGGAGGATTACTCTTTTACCTCCTGTGTTTACATATTAGTGCTAATCCAATTGAGTCAACAAGGGCACTTAGCATTGACTGAGGAACTGAAGGGCGGAGGGGTGGTTATTAATTTAAGACGTATTCCAGATTTTAAGCTTTCAGGGAAATAGTTCTGAAACATCTGTTCTGACAATCCCAGCAAATGGTGTGTTTTCTGGGTTAATGACTCAGCTGCGTGTCAGGGCCGTGTGGTTTCCAACTGCACTTCCGCGGCCGTCCTACAGAGGGCGCAGCGGAGCCCCACTCACCCCTGGAGAAATAACATCAACTGTTGTTTTGACATTAGCGCTGGGGGCATCGGGAATAAAGAACGGACAAACAAGCAGCGATGAAAGAGAAGATCTCTGGGAAAGGCTCTGTGTGTATGACAAACACGGGGCTGTGGGAGACACAGTGGATGTCTGCTCTCGGTTGCCAGGTTGATTTAAGGGCAAACAGATCGCTGTAATGAGGATTCTGATCCCTGAGCTCTGCCACGACCCTTCTACTCGCCATCATCCCCCTACAACCGGTCCTGACCTTTGACCCGAAGGACACACCCTGTCAGCTGAAACTAATTAGAGTTTGATGACGTGTGACCGGAACGCTGTCTAATGGCAAAATAGGGCACTTGAGAGAGAGAGAGATGCTGTGGAGTAAAATGGGAAACCTAACACTTATGTTCTCTTTAAGGTCTCAGAGAGTCCAAAGTCATTTTGAAAAATAATAATCTTATGGTTTTATGTCTGATTTGAAAAAAAAAAAAAAATCAGGTGTGGCTTTTTAAACATCCTTAATGAAAATGGCATACTGTATGTTCAGAGAGCTCATGAAACCACCATAAGACATAACTGCCACAATTAGTGATCTCATTAATAATGGTATGTATTTAGTACCTTTTTTTTTTTTTTTAACATTTACATAGACGCTGAAACCTATTATTATATGGTTGACCGCATCTAAACCTAATGAGTAATGATCAATTAGTTTAAGGTTTATAGAATTAGGTTTATTGTATACTCTATACAGTGTTTACATAAGTCAAAAGTTTACATACGCCTTGCAGAATCAGCTTCTTTTTTTTTTTTTGTGATAGTTGTTCATGAGTCCTTTGTTTGTCCTGTACAGTTCAACTGTTCTTCAGAAAAACCCTTTAGGTCCCACAAATTCTTTGTTTTTTTCTGCATATGTGTACTTGAACCCTTTCCAACAATGACACTATGATTTTGAGATCCATCTTTTCACATTGAGGACAACTGAGGGACTCATGCAACTATTACAGAAGGTTCAAACACTCACTGATGCTCCAGAACATGTAAGTATCTTCTGTAGCTTCTGAAGGGCATGTACTAAATGAAAAAAAAAATATAAAAAAAATAAGAAAAATGTACACGTTTTCATCCCCCAGCTCTTAATGCATCGTGTTTCCTTCTGAAGCATCAGTAAGCTTTTGAACCTCAAATACACAAAAATGCTGAAAAACCAAAGAATTTGTGGGACCTAAAGGATTTTTCTGAAGAGCAGTGGGCAGTTTAACTGTTCAGGACAAACAAGAAAATGGTGCAAAAAAAAGTTTCCACCAAAATATAAAGCCGCACAAGTGTTTTTAACATTAATAATAATAATAAGAAATGTTTATAAGCATTAAATCAGCATATCGGAATGATTTTTGAAGGATCATGTGACGCTGGAGTAATGATGCTGAAAATTTAGCTTTGCATCACAGGAATAAATTACATTTGAAAATGTTTTATATGTATATATATATGTGACCCTGGACCACAAAACCAGTCATAAGGTTAAATTTGACAAAACTGAGATTTATACATCATATGAAAGCTCAATAAATAAGCTTTCTATTGATGTATGGTTTGTTAGGATAGAACAATATTTGACTGAGATACATCTATTTGAAATCAGAAATCTGAGGATGCAAAAAAATCAAAAAGACTGAGAAAATCACCTTTAAAGTTCTCCAAATTAGGTTCTTAACAATGCATATTACTAATCATAAATTACATTTTGATATGTTTACAGTAGGAATTTTACAAAAAATCTTCATGGAACATGAACTTTACTTAATTTCCTAATGATTTTTGGCATAAAAGAAAAATCAAAAATTGTGACCCATGCAATGTATTTTTGGCTATTGCTACAAATATACCCCAGCGACTTAAGACTGGTTTTGTGGTCCAGGGTCACATATATATGTATATATGTATATATATATATTGTACATATTAAAATACATAAACGAATAAGGGAGCATTTTAAATGAGTTTAAATAAGATGACAAATGGGCAAAACCTAAGATAGTGGCACATTTTAAAAATGTTTTAAAGCACATTTTAAAGCAAATTAGTATTTGGAGTGAAAGCAATTAATCTTTTAATATGTCATAAATTGATTTTTGTTGTAAATATGACTGACAAGATTGTTACACTGAATGACATTTTAGTGGGTGTCTTCAGTAAATGAGCGAAAAATGTATGACATTTCTTTATTGCACTTCTTGCTTTTATGCTTAAACCCTTTTTCGTCTTTGAGCCTTTTTTTTAAATAAACTATTGCTTTAATGCTGATTTTAGTAACAAAATAATTTACAAATAATGATAAAGATGAATATGCTTTCTCATTTCCCACTGTGCTCACCTATTCAGTGCTAAAACAAGCACAAATGTAACAATATGCATTGTATCGATGGATCTCGAATAAACGGACACAATTAAATCGACTAGTATAGAAGTCTCATTTTACTACGCCACATAAATCTCTCTTATGTGAGGTTCCAGAAGATCAAGTAAATTCTCAACGAGCGCATTTAGCTGACGGATACCCTCATACGGCGTTTCATTTAGTTTAGTGCAGGCACTAACAAGTCTTGAAATGCCTGTCTGACACCTCTCCATCTATTGCTGAATTTATGCCTCCTGCAGTCTATTGGCTCATCAGTGGACCAATATTTGTGTACTTCAACCATTTATCCTGGCCTAATTAGTCGTGGATCAATAGACCAATTGATTTAGCAATACACTTAGTTTTCGAAGAGGTGTCATATAGCAGAGCGGTGTGCCGACCCACCATTAGAGGCTTAATGCACTGAAATAGGAAGCAACATTAAAGCGGAGTAATCCTCGCCGTGCTACACGTGGACGTACACGCTGAGCGCCCTGTGACATGTAGTGTTGTGTCAGCGGATGTACTCAAATGGAGTTTTATCATTAATCATTAGTCGTTCTCTCCCTGTCTCTCTCGTTCTCCTACAGGGCTAGGCTGATTCTGGCTAATTAAGCAGTAGCGGGTGTCAGCAAGGCTGTGAGACTTCCTTATCATCGCTGTGAAGCCATCCCAGCAAACATGGCCATGAACAGAGGGGCTTTCATCACGTTTGTGTCTGCACAGGCCAACACAACATGTAATGCTGCTTGAACAACAGCCATCAAAGCGACGTCTACTCTCACCCTAGACACCCGCTAATACAGTTGGGTCGTTCCTACAGTTGTTGGATTCTCGACTGAGGAAGTTTATTGACAAAAAAAGGTAAAAATGTAAATATTTTCTAGTCTTATATTAGGAAAAAATGGTCTGTCTCTCAGAAACCACGCTTTTCAAACTCAGGCCTCAAACTCAAGTATAATCTAATAATGCTGACCAAATATTACACACGGGACATTATATAGGACATTTGTGACCCTGGACCACAAAACCAGTCATAAGGTTAAATTTTACAAAACTGAGATGTATACATCATATGAAAGCTCAATAAATAAGCTTTCTATTGATATATGGTTTGTTAGGATAGGACAATATTTGGCCGAGATACAATTATTTGAAAATCTGGAATCTGAGGGTGCAAAAAAATCAAAATAATGAGAAAATCACCTTTAAAGTTGTCCAAATTAAGTTCTTAACAATGCATATTACTAATCAAAAATTACATTTTGATATATTTATAGTAGGAATTTTACAAAAAATCTTCATGGAACATGATCTTTACTTAATTTCCTAATGATTTTTGGCATAAAAGAAAAATCAATAATTTTGACCCATACTATGTATTTTTGGCTATTGCTACAAACATACCCCAGCGACTTAAGACTGGTTTTGTGGTCCAGGGTCACATTTGTACACCCTGTTAAATAACTTTTTTACAGTGCATTGTGTAACAGAGTGGATGTTTTATGCTAGCTAGAAATGAACATCATCTATTACTAACAAAACAAAAAATCATGTCCAGTATAAATTGGCTACTAGATAAACTCTTCACTCTTTTCATTCATTTTAGAAGACGTATAACTTACATTTTGTTTTTGCAGTTGCTTTCTCATGTGATTTAGAGCTTACGCTTAAGATTTTAAAGAACAAATAGCACCAGGAGGTAACAGTGTGGACTGGAGTGCAGTAGTTTTAAGTTTTTTAAATTATTTTACACATTAAAAAATATGTATTGCAATAAACTGACAATATGTCAAACATGTACACTACTCAAAATTGCAAAGTTATGAATACTACCAGTCAAAAGTTTGTGAACAGTAAGATTTTTAATGTTGGTGTTTTTTAAGATGTCTCTTCTGCGCACCAAGCCTGCATTTGTTTTATCCAAAGTACAGCAACACATTTTTAAAGTAACCGTTTTCTATTTGAATATATTTTTTTAATTTATTCCCGTGATCAAAATAAAATTTCCAGCATTATTACTCCAGTCTCACACCAGTGTCACATGATCCTTCAGAAATCATTCTAATATGCTGAAATATATGCTTAATTGTAGAAATGATTACTTTTATTTAGCAAGGATGCTTTAAATTGGTCAAAAGACATGCTAGAGACATTTATACTGTTACAAAAGATTTCTATTTCAGGTAAATGCTGTTCTTCTGAACTTTCTATTCATCAAAGAAACCTGAAAAACATCTACTCAGCTGTTTTCAACATCATAATAAATGTTTTTTGAGCAGCAAATCTGAATATTACAATGATTTCTGAAGGATCGTGTGACTGGAGTAATGATGCTAAAAAAAAAATCAGCTTTGAAATCTCAAGAATAAATTATATTTTAAAATGTATTAAAATAAAAAACAGTCATTTTAAATAGTAAAAATGTTTTAGTTTTTACTGTAGTTTGGATCAAATAAATGCAATCTTGTAGCCTGGAAAAATCCAGACCCTAATCTATTAAGATTAAGATTAAGATTCAAATTGTGCTCTCGCGAGACCTCTGGATTTCCAGGGTAGCAGTCTTGGTGAGCAGAAGAGACTTTTTTTTTTTTTTTTAAATCTTACTGTTCAAAAACTTTTGACTGGTAGTGTATGAAATGTTTTGTCCCCAAGTGACTCAAGAAGTGTATTATTATTATTATTATTATTATTTGTTGTTGTTGTTGTTGATATTATTCCATGTAGTGTTGTTTCATGAGAACATAAAATCCACTAAACTGCAGGAATGAAAGGCCAATTATTCCATGATGCAAATTCAAAACATACATTATCACAATAAAATATATTTTGTGCCTAGATTTATACACTAATACTCTAAATTGCTATTTTAAAAATATTATTTAAACTACTGTTCAAAAGTTTGGGATTAGTAAAATTTTTTGCTGTTTTTTTTTTTTCTCAACAAGAATGGCATTACATTGATCATAAATAAAAGTAAAGCCAATTATGTTATGAATGTTACTTTTTTTTTTAAACTTTAATTACATGAAAGAATGGTGCAAAAATGTCACACTTTCCATCAAAATATTACGCTGTACAAGTGTTTTTAACATTAATAATAATAATAAATGTTTTTAAGCATCAAATCAGCATATCTGAATGATTTCTGAAGGATCATATGACACTGAAAACTGGAGTAATTATGCTGAAAATTCAGCTTTGCATCACAGGAATAAATTACATTTGAAAATGCACTTTATATATAAAGATGTCAAAAGTCAAAAGAAATTTACAAAAGTGATTTTATGTCCATAGAAAGCACATTAAATGTAAGTAAAGTGTCTACTTTTAAGGGTTTTTTTTATTTATAAAGTTTTTGGAGAATAAAATGTCAAAATTTGGTTGAAATAATGTTACACTGTCATTCAGTTTAACACAATATTTATGTAAGAACAATGAATATTACAATGATTTCTTAAGGATCATGTGACTGGAGTAATGATGCTAAAAATTCAGCTTTGAAATCACAGGAATAAATTACATTTTAAAATATATTCAAATAGAAAACATTTTAAATAGTAAAAATATTTCAGTTTTTACTGTGCTTTGGATCAAATAAATGCAGGCTTGGTGAGCAGAAGAGACTTTTTAAAAAAAAAAAAACATAAAAAATTTTACTGTTCAAAAACTTTTGACTGGTAGTGTATGAAATGTTTTGTCCCTAAGTGCCCCAAGAAATGTATTATTATTAATATTATTTGTTGTTATTGTTATTCCATGCAGTGTTGTTTCACTAAACCGTAGGAATGAAAGGCCAGTTATTCCATGACAGTGCAAGTTAAGAATATAAATTATGACAATAAATTATGTTTTGTGCCAAATATATACAATAATACAAAAAATTGTTATTTTAAGAATATTAATGCACCGATTATTTCAACGCAAAGTTAAGAAAAAAAAAAATGACTGGGGACATTGAAATTTGTTAATTATTATTTTTAAAAGTTTATTATTATTATTATTATTATTATTATTATTATTATTATTATTCCACTGCTTAGTGTTGTTTCATGGGAGCATAAATTATCACAATAAATTGTATTTTGTGCCAAACGTATATGCTAATATTCAAAATTGCTGTTTTAGAAATGTTGCACCCATTATTTAAAAAAAAAATAAAAAATGACATGGAAGTTTATCAAATGCCTCAAAAGTTGTATTATTATTATTATTATTATTATTATTAAGTAATAATTTGTGTGATATTTTTATTAATGAAGTGTGCATGGAAAACCATAAAAGTTGATAACATTTTCTGTAAAATATTGGTAACACACAACAATAAGGTTAATTAGTTACCATTAGTTAACTACATGAACTAAGACTGAACAATACTTCTACAGCATTTATTAATCTTAGTTAATTATAGCACTAATGCATTATTAATATCACAAGCTGTGTTTGTTAACATTAGTTAATGCACTGTGAACTAACATGACCAAACAATGAACAAGTTTTTTTTTATTAGCTAACATTAACAAAGATTAATAAATAGTGTAATACATGTATTGGTTTTGTTTCATGGGACATAAAATCCACAAAACTGTAGAAATAAGCCCGTTATTCCATAATAGCGACAAATTAAGAACATTACAATTGTGAGCAGGTCTTGCTTTGCACTGTAAACAATCCAAAACCTTTTGGGACAATATAGGCTGCATCTTTTGGAAAGACTAAATAGGAGATCTTATTCCAGCGAGTGCAGCAATGACCTTGTTTAGCACTTTATTGGAGCGCCGGTGTGATTGCAAGCCACAATTACTTACTCGAGTGAAACTGGGAGGGTGGCGTCGGCCCGTAAAACGCCTTTTGTGCAAGGTAGGACCGCACTAGCAGAGTAACACCCATTAAAAGCTCATTTGCACGGGTAGGCAGTTCATTAATGCTAAGGATAGTGAAATCACACCAATAGAGCCAAGTGTAACCCCAGGGCACTGGCAGAGGCTGAGGTTCAGTGTGCCAGCACACTCACCATCATACCTCATTTACACTGGGAATCACAACTAGCCGGGCTATTTGTTTTTACTATTTACTCAAATGTGAGCCGCTTCGGTTTGAGGCATTAGTCATTATTTTTCACACACAATTTGCATGATAACTTTGTTGACATTCTGACAGTTTTGTGGTGGGCGAGTGAAACCACATGAGATTTTCCACTATTTAGCCTACAGGAATTGAGGGTCTTTAATTCATTTTAACATGTTTTTTTAATAACACAAGCATATATATATATATATATATATATATATATATATATATATATATATACTATATGTACAATGTTAGATTAAAAAAAAAGAATTATGATATAATGAATTATTGTAATTTAATAAAAATTATTAAATAATTATGGTGATGTAGTAATTGTGAAGTTAAATGATAATAATTATAATTATTATTAATTACAATTAGTTTTAATGTTTTTTAAATAGAAGTGAGTTTAGATATATTATTTTTACTATTATTATTATCAAAATAGTGTACATTTTAATGTCAAATGTGCATTATTGTTATTATAAAACTTAATTTATTTTTTCAAAATATCTAAAACGTACTAGTTTATTATTATTATTATTTTTAAACAAGTGAGTTTTAGATATATTAATATTGCTATTATTATTTTATTGATATATTATAATGTCAAATGTACATTATTGTTATAAAACTAGTTATTTTAATGTTTTTTTTTCAAAATTTCTAAAACTTGTTTATTATTATTATTAAATACAATTAGTTTGAATGTTTTAAAATAATCCAAAGGAATTTAAGATTGATTATTTGTACAATTATCAAAAATAGTGTAAGTTATAATGTAACATTATCATAAAACATGTGGGGTTTTTTTTTCAAATTATCTAAAACTCACTCTAATATCTAACATAATATAAAAAACTTATTATTACAATTAGTTTTAATGTTTTTTTAAACAAGTGAGTTTTAGATATATTCTTTTTACTATTATTATTTTATTTATATATTATAATGTCAAATGTAAATTATTGTTATAAAACTATTTATTTTAATGTTTTTTTTTTCAAAATATCTTAAACTTGTTTATTATTATTATTATTATTATTAAATACAATTAGTTTTAATGTTTTCTAAATACAAGTAAGTTTTAAATGTATTATTTTTTACAATTATTATTAAAAATAATGTACATTTTAATGTCAAATGTACAATATTGTTATCATAAAACAGGTTTTCTTTTCAAAATATCTAAAAATTACTTGTTTGTTATTATTATTAAATACAATTAGTTTTAATGTTTTTTTAATTCACGTGAGTTTTAGATACTATGTACTATTACTATTATCAAAAATAGTTATTGTTATTATAAAACTATTTTCTAATAGTTTTTTTCCCAACGTATCTACAACATACTTGCTTTTTATTATTATTAAACTCAAAATACCTTGCTTTTTATTATTATTATTATTATTATTATTATTATTATTATTATTAAGCTCAAAATATAAGTGAGGTTTGGATTTATTATATATTTTTAAAATGCTTTTTTCAAAATATCTAAAACTCACTTGTATTGCTCATTATTGCTCACAATTACAAGTGCATTTTAGGTTTATTATTATTATTATTATTATTATTATTAAAAAAAACTTTATTGTAATGTTGTTGTTTTTTTCAAAATATCTAAAACTCATTTGTATATAATTTTTGCTGCTATTATGATTGTATTATATTATATACTGTATGTATGTGTGTGTGTATATGTGTATATATATATTATGGATAAATTCACATATAACAAAACACTTATTACATTATTAATGAGAAGAAGAAGAAAAGTTATTTAAAAAAACAACATCAAATTATTAAAACAAATAGTTTTTCTTTTTTCTTTTGATGACATAACACTGCTGCCCTCCCAGATTTCCTTGACTCCTTCAGGACGGGTTGCAGTACGGTTATCGTCCAGCAGATGCCAGATTCTCTCTCCGAGGCCCCTCTCTCCCCAGCGGACCGTTCTGTCTCGGGTCTCAATGAATTTCCCTTTCTTTTCATCACTCGCTGATGTCCAGCTGCTCCTGTCAACACCTTCTTACAGCAGGCAATTCATCGCTACACACTGGCAGCTGAGACCCCCGTGATGAACTTCAATCTGCTATCCGCAGAGGGGGCTGCACCCGAGTTGGGCTAATCAAGGGAAACACCCCTTCAAGGGGGAGGGGGAAGGGGCACACAGACAGATTGAGCCCAAGTTACCCCCGTAATTATCCTCTCATTGCCCCCGTGCCGCAAGCTGGTGCCTATGAATGTGGCGAACATTTACCCGACACCCCGCGCCATTGTTGTGCTCCCGTCCCGTCCGCGCAGTTCGTGTGTTTCGAGCAGCTTTAGTATGACGGCAATTTTATTTATATTTTTTAAAGGGCTCTGATATGGTGAGGCATTTACTATGCTCTCTGCGATAACACGCCGCAAATGTCTCTTGCCGCGGGTTTTGATTATTTTCAAGTTGGTGGAAAACACCCCCTGGGGCCAGTTCTCGGGCCCTCCGAATTTTATTAAACCCTTTCTACAGCTGATTACTTGCAGCGAGGTGCACAGGTTGGCGCATTTTAGGAGTGGAGTGCAGGCCTGACAGGGTCATGTTTAACATGTCCACAGGCAATCAATTCACCTTAACCCCTCGTGGTACTTCAGCCTTCTCCACCTAAGCTGTCCTTAATAACCAGGCAATGGTGAATTTCTGATAAGGCGTTAGGGTCTCTGACCTATATATCCGTCCTTCTATATATTGGAAAAGTCCATCCAAGGGAGAAATGTACCTTTTTAAATGCATATCCCGAAATTAAATAATTTTACACAATGAAAATGGAGGGAGAAAAAAAGCATTTGATGTCACAGTGTGTTACACTGTACTAGAAATGATTTTCCTCAAGAGGAAAGGTTTTTCTACCTCACAATTTCAATCTTTTGAAATTTACTGGCAATTTCTGTCACTCTTGTATTTTAGATTTACATTTTGTATACTTTCATAATCTTGATCAGTGTTGGGGAGTAACTAGTTACATGTAACCGACATACCTAATTTAATTACAAAATAAATGTAACTGTAACTGGTTGCAGTTACTGAGAAAAAAAAATGTAATTATATTACAGGTACTTATGAAAATGTTAAGGATTACATCAGCATATTTTCACACACATACAGATTTGATTGATTTTTTTCCCAAATTTCATTGACTGCTCTAAAATTTAACCTTGGACCATGTTTGCAGCAAAAATACATTGTATGGATCAAAATGATCGATTTTAATGCCATAAATCATTAGGATATTAAGTTAAGATCATGTTCCATGAAGATATTTTGTAAATGTTCTTACTGTAAATTATCAAAACGTAATCTCAACCAATCTCAACCAAACATATTCATATCCTATAAAACCATACATAAACAGAAAGCTTATTTATTTAGCATTCAGATGGTCCAGGGTCACAAATATGAGACACCAGTGTTTCATGACACAGAATAGGGCACACATTTATTACTAACCGTTTTATTTCTTATTTGGATTTATGCTTATGCTTTATTTTTAAGATCAATTTTTAAATTAAGATTATTGTAAAAATGTGTTAAAGGTTTATTTTGTGGTGGCTGAAATTAAATTATTATAATCTTAATTCAAGTGATGAAGGATTTTAAAAGTCTGACAGTAATCAGTGTTGAGTACTACTGTTAAGGGTAACCCTGCCTGATTTAACTGTTTTTAAATGATTAACGGTTGAAAGCATTCATTAGAAATTTAGAAAAGTAATCAAATGTAATCAGTTACATTACTTAAAGTAATTGAAGTAGTTGCACTACAGATTACAAGGATAACTTGTAATCTGTATATTACATTTTTAAAGTAACCTTCCCAACACTGATCTTGATTATGTGTTACCATGGACCGCAAAACCAGTCATAAGGGTCAATCTTTTGAAATTGAGATTTATACATCGTCTGTAAGATGAAAAAATATGCTTTCCACTGATGCGTGGTTTGTTAGGATAGGACAATATTTGGCATTAGTTGTCCAAAGTTTTTAGCAATGCATATTACTAATCAAAAATTAAGTTTTGATATATTTACAGTATGAAATTCACAAAATATCTTCATGGAACATGATCTTTACTTAATATCCTAATGATTTTTGGCATAAAAAATATCATACAATGTATTTTTGGCTTTTGCTACAAATATATCTTTACTACTGGTTTTGTGGTCCAGGGTCACATATTGTTTTTTTCTCCTAAGCAATGGAAAAAATGCAGATATTTGGCATAAGTGAAGATCAGTTCTGCTCGCTCATAACAAAAAAAGATAAAAATCACTTGTGTGAATGAGCGCTTGGTGGGGTGTCTGATACCAAAATGTAGGTTCTCTGTAGGTAATTGAAAAATCGATATTTCAAAGTGAGCAGAGCTGCATTGCAAGAGACGGTGACATTTATTTTGGACTGGTGTACTTGTGAGGTGTTTGATTTTCAGAACAGACATGAGGCAAAGGCTTTATAAGTGCCTGTTCTTAAAGGGTCACAACGATGAAATATATTAAATGGAAGATGTAGATAATTTATAAGACACCACATCATACTGTCGTCTTTGTAGAACAAAGCCAAGAGATAGCCAAGCGATCTTTCAAAATGCAATATCTTGTCTAGTTTAAAATACTTTTCTTGGCTGCAAAAGCATAAATAGTGAGGTGAAGTATGTGTTTTAATTATTTCAAAATGCTCTTTCGTTGTTCTTCCCACGATTGCAAAGGGATGTAATCTATGACAGTTCTGAGTTAAATTTCTTCATTTATTCTTAGAACGTTTACCATCTAAGAATCCTTTCCATTGCACAAAAGGTTCTCTATAGCTGAAAATGGTTCACACTGTCAGGTGTTTGGAGTGACAGCCGTATTTACAGGTGTAAGTCTGGAAATGTCCCGTTCACACAGCAACTCACAGTTGCGTCTCAAAGTAACACTGTCTGTATGAACGTGCAACAGGAGTCAAGTCCGTATTCCATAGTAATCATGTTGACAGTGACCAAAGTAATATCAAAGATGGCGATGTCCATACAACTTAAAGTCTTGCCACTTTTGACAGCAGCTTGCAAAACACAAAACTTGAAGGGAGTGGCTTTGGTGGAAAAAAACTGACTGGATCTAAAAGTTTCAGATGACACACAGCTCCTATCTCCGCCACTGTAAGTTTCCGAAACCCCACACGAAAACACAACACAACAAGACGGGCGTTTAGTAGAGCGGCTCTCTCTCGTGCTGTATGATGTTAATTCTCCAGTCCCGTTCCATTCAGCGTTACCACCTAATAACTTTGTTTGTCAAAATACTGTGCCGTTTTCTGCTTACTAAGTCCTTCTCTATATGTGACCCTGGACCACAAAACCAGTCATAAGGTTAAATTTGACAAAACTGAGATTTATACATCATATGAAAGCTCAATAAATAAGCTTTCTATTGATGTATGGTTTGTTAGGATAGGACAATATTTGGCTGAGATACATCTATTTGAAATCAGAAATCTGAGGATGCAAAAAAATAAAAAAGACTGAGAAAATCACCTTTAAAGTTGTCCAAATTAGGTTCTTAACAATGCATATTACAAATCAAAAATTACATTTTGATATGTTTACAGTTGAAATTTTACAAAAAATCTTCATGGAACATGAACTTTACTTAATTTCTTAATGATTTTTGGCATAAAAGAAAAATAAAAAATTTTGACCCATGCAATGTATTTTTGGCTATTGCTACAAATATACCCCAGCGACTTAAGACTGGTTTTGTGGTCCAGGGTCACATATGATTTAGCAGCTTCCACACATTTTTTCTGTGGTTTACTCAGCATAAATTAGCAGAACAACATATTCAATTGTACATTAACAGTGCAATCCATGCTGTTGTTTACGAGTGTTTCCAATACGGCCGTGCAGCCGGGTAACTGACCAAACTGTGACGTAAGTGCAAATCTTCTATACAGACAGGTGTGTTATTGCAAAACTTTGACAAACAGTTTCCTCAATCTCCACTATCCGCTGAACCATACAGCAGCTTGTTTTGTGGTCCCGCATTGGCTATCGTGAAAGTACTGACGTAATAGCCATGATCATACCGATTTAAAATCCTAAATATCAATGTTTGACATGATGGGGCAGCCCTGATTTGTGTGCGAGCAGATCAAGAGGCGCAAGATTCGATCTGTAAACAGCTTACATCACCAGATAATTTGCGTTGAACATCGGAACCAATCGAGTTCCTCAATAAGATTTTTTTCTCCGATTTTCGGGAGGGGAAAATCTGAGATAAATCACCTAAATCTGAGCCCAGCATTATAGAATGCAGTTGTCACACTCGTGAAGATCTCTCTCTTTCTCTCTCTCTCTGTGTGTGTGTGTGTGTGTGTGTGTGTACCTGGTATTCATCACGTTGTGGGGACCAAATGTCCCCACAAGGATAGGAATACCAGTAGATTTTGACCTTGTGGGCACATTTCTCAGGTCCCCATGAGGAAACAGGCTTATAAATCATGCACAATGAGTTTTTTTGATGAAGTAAAAGTGTGCACAATCTCCTGTGAGGGCTAGGTTTAGGTGTAGGGTAGGTGTAGGGTGATAGAAAATACGGTTTGTACAGTATAAAAACCATTACGCCTATGGAATGTCCCCATAAAAGATGTAAACCCAACACCGTGTGTGTGTGTGTGTGTGTGTGTGTGTGTGTGTAACTGTATTGAAAATTTAAGTTTTTGGTTTTTAGTATGAATATATTGGCCTTAAGGTTATCTATAAGCTGGTGTGTTTCAAAACAATGAGAAAATTTGTATTTACAAGATATAAGCATTCAAAATTTACAGTCTCTAACTTCCGGCAATATGGATCAACGATCTAGATGACATCAGCCTGCACTTCAGCTTCTCATCAAACCTTCTGTCCAATCAAATGCTCTCTAGAATTCGAAGTGCCCCACCCCCTACACTAAATAGACGCTGAAACTGTGGCTGAGATCGGTCACTTATTCACTGAGTTAGTATTTTCTGTACAATGAATGGCACGTAGTGCACCATAGGGGATAAATAATGATTCAGACAGTGTAAAAATGCTATTCCACTGGGGTGAAAGAAGTTTGGTTTCACACTGTTTCATATGAACCGCCAGAGCACTCATGTAGTCGAGTTGGCGCAGACCACTAAACGTATGGACCCATTTGAATTCTACCCAGAATGGTATATTTTGTAGCTATATGGATGAGATTGTGGTTGTCATACACTGTCAAATGCGGCTTTACTGAGCTCAGCGGCTTTGGCCCAAGTTGTGACATAAACAAAACGATATTAGCTATTTTAAAAAGGGGGTGGGATTGCTGGATATATCCCGCCTTGACGTCCTGTTTCAGTTGAAATTACGTCAACACATAGAATAACGCTGCGTGTTTCATAGCACTTCAGTGGACCTTTAAGGACTCAAATACAAGACAACCGTAACAACCGTATTCTGCTGCTGTGTGAACGTGGCCTAAGAAAGAAATGGTTCTTTTAAGAACAGTTCACTGAAAGGTTATTTGGCTAACCAAAAAAATCTTTTTCTATCCCATCACTGCAAAACCCCCCTTATTTTTAAGAGTGTTGGCTACTTTGCTGTAAAAGAAAACCAAAGCCTTTAGGCTTTAAGCAATAGTATTGTTCCCCATGTGAATCGGTGGGCAATGCTGTATTTTCCTTAGTGTCACTGACCTCTGTGTAGATTTTTACCTAACAAGCATGTAGAGAGTGCTACATTTGCCCCTATTTGACAGTGACTAATTGCTCAAAGTGTGCGTAGTGCTTGTTAGGCTGCTGGAAGTTTCACAGACTCCGCAGCCAAGCTAAATTCATTATCCTCTCTTCGCTATTCACTGCACCCCGTCAACTTACAGCAACCAAACCGGCCTAATTTGAATAAGCCTACGGACTCCATTACGGCAAAACCAAGTCGCTGGTTGGCTTCGGAAAAACAGATACTGTACGCGATGGCTCGCTTTTTGTGATTCTATTATAATTACGAGCGACTGAGAGCGTGTTACTTTTTCAAGCTGTTCGCTTTCAGCTGTCTTTATTGTTTTTACCTGTACAGCTGTCAAGGTCAGGCCCGTTTAGCCAGTACGGGAGTCAGAGAGGAAGTTCCCCACATCAATCTCATCTCATGTCCCACCCTCTTATTACCTGCCTGCTGTTTGCTTATTTATGTCCTCTGTTTAGCCAAAACACACATAGGGGGTACGCCAATTAAATCAGGGTGGGATACAAGCTGTAGTGAGTTTAGCAGCGATGCTACGCGGTTTGACCCAGAAAGCGTCAATGAGGTGACGTAGCAGACAGATGGCAGGCTCCGAGAGGGTGGGAACCGAGTCTCTGCCAGACTGTACCTGACAGGAGCGTCATAATGCGTGATGGGTGCCAACGCGCACCCTCGGCAAGACAAAAGCCGGCTTTCTTCTCCATTTCAGAGCGCTCGCACGCTCGCCGGCGTCTTTCCTCCCCCCTCTCCGAAGCCCAGTGCGTCCCTGGACAGGTTTCAGCGTTTAAATTTGAAAATGATTTGTCCTGCCCTCTTAATAATAGATGAGAGCACATAGTTGGGGTCCCTTCAATAAACTCCCTCCTCGCTTTAATTAGTGAACAAAAAGCCCAGCCTGCTGAGGACTCGGGCTCGGGCGCTGTGTTGGTAATTAAAACTGAAACCACCAAAAGGAGAGGAGGGGAAAGGCTCTATTTTTATCGCACAGGCTGTTTGGTGCTGAGTGCCCATGGAAGGTTTTGCAATAAAGAGTGATAATGAAGGTGTGAGACCTCTGGGGGCCAGCCGGGCGCTCGCTACAATGGTTGCTCTCACACCAGACTGAAATACAGGGAGCAATTAGTGAAGGCAGCACACAGACTGGTCACTGGAGATTAGTTAACACCTCAGGAGCTGCGCTTCAGGACGGGCACATGCTTGTTTTGCTTCCACACCATTTGCTTTTAAAGAACAAACTAACTGCATAATGAAGAGAGACTGTGTGTTTTTCGCTCCGAAACAGTATTTTGTGTGAGGTCAACGACGGCGTTGTGCGCGGCTATGTTACCACGCTACCGCACGTCTCCTTGTAATGCCGTCAGGCTTGGAGATTTCTATCTGGAGTGGTCAAGTTTGCAATCGCTCTTTCAGGATTACGGTCTCGAGGAACATTTTTCGAGCCCCTCGCACACCGGGTGCTTCTAAAATCTATGATGAGCTACAGCTCAGTGCCAGAAACCTTAAGCCCAGTCGCTAATCCAAAAGACATTGTTAATAGAGGCCACATACGAGCTGCTAAGCCTGTATGTTCATAATGTTATATAATTGAAGTCATAAAAAGCCAATTAACTTCACCTCCGCTCGCTCACGTTCTCGCACGCTCATTTGCAAACATGCTTAAGGGAGGGTGCAAAAGTGTATATGTAGGCATTGAAACTTGCTGGTTCCGCATCGCTGAGCTTTGTCTGTGTGATGGATAGTCACATGTGAGGACTCGTTCAACAGAACAGCTGCTATTCTGTGTTTTTTATTCCTGTCAATGTTTCTACAAAATAATTTTAATATTAAAGAACTGATGTAGACTTAAAAAAAATTGAAATATTTCTAAACATTCTGTCATAAAATCCGATAATGTTTTATTTTTGTCTTATGTAATGTTTTTTACACATTCCATAGATCCACCATAGCCATTTGTACATTTAATGTGTCTGGCTTCTGGTCTTATCCGCATCCAGCTATTTTTAGCTGTACAAAACAGCTCGTTTTGCTGCTTGATATTGCAAACTGGTGTGTCTATAATTTGTATATACTAATAATGAACACAATGGTTTGTAGTGCAAATAATTTTACCCTTTACTGCACTTTGTTATTCTTCACATTAGTTCCCTACTAATGGAAGTTTCACACATTACTTCCGCATTGAAAAATAAGGTGGATACCCTAGCAAAAAATAAATATACTAAAGTAAATTTATAGGCCTACTAAAAATACATTTACATATTATGTACTTTAAAAAAAAAAACCTGCAGTTGTACTTTTAATATACTAAACTGGCATATTTGAATTTTGTATTTAACGCACTTTAATTGTGCAGAAGTATCCAACTAACTATATACTTAAGTATATTTTATTATTGTGCTAAAGTGGAACAATTGCAAGTAGGTACACTTTAAATATTTTGCATTTAAAGACTGATAACATTTAAAGATCATACAATCCTCATCAACAATGATGTTACAACATATTTTAGGCATATTATTAAAAAATGTGCATTGTGCACAAGTAGTATTCTAAGTAAAGTTTTAATTACAATTTTTATATCAGAAAAGGTCTTTGCACGCTGAGTCTGAAATTCTCGTCCGAAATTGTCACACATTGAATTAAATAAAAAAATAAATATAAAATAAAAACCTATTTTTCTGTCAATCACGTTTACACACAGCCTTTGAAACGTTCGTCCGTCATAAAAAAAATCAGATCAGGTTCGATTTTCTGCATTTTTGCATTCGTAGTGAGCGTTTTAATAGGAAAGGATGATTAATACAAAAAGAAAAAAGAAAAAGAAAACTAGAAAAACGCATCCGAAAAATTCGGTGCATCAATAGACTTAAACTTTACTTAGTATAAAATAAATTCATTTTAAATCTATTACTTTTTTACTAAAGTAGTAATAACCGTAAAAATATGCACATAACCTAAAACCAAATCCTAAAATTTACTTGACATTTTTCATAGTTAATTGTGAAATTGTCTAGCAGTTTCTAAGTGAAAATTTTTTACAGCAGTTTTTTCAGCGTAAACGTTAAGTACTTATTTTTGTATTTGCGCTGTAACAAGAACACCTTAAAATACAGTACAATGTTACCTTTTATTTTTTTGTTGTATACTTCCAGTGCTCTTTACTCTCTTAGCCAATATGCAATTATTATTATTATATATAACTTTTAGCTGTCATGATTACATCCCTATCCTTTCAAAAATGTGTCATTTAATATACAGTCAAACCAAAAATGATTCAGACACCAGATATAATTTTTTATATGTTTTACTAGTGGGTGCATGACACTATAGTTCATTTATGTAACTGAGGGTAGCAAAATAAAGTAAATATTATACAAAAAAAAAATTTTTTTGACACTTTGACCTGACCATGTTTTGTTACATATCTTTCTATCAAAGTTATCTGACATTATCAAGAGTTCTTAGCATTTTATAAATTATAGTGAATAAACTGTGATAATGTGAGAACTTTTTAAGGTGTCTGAATAGATTTTGGTTTGACTGTAATTCATTAGTGATTATTAAGATGAATTTGTTCTGACACAGTTCAACTCTGAGTTCTTGCCCTATTTTATTACCATTTTCTAAACTATATTGAATAAACTGTGATAATGTGAGAAATGTTGAA
Source organism: Garra rufa (assembly GCF_049309525.1). NCBI lineage: Eukaryota > Metazoa > Chordata > Actinopteri > Cypriniformes > Cyprinidae > Garra > Garra rufa. The sequence continues at coordinate 30,565,586 of NC_133361.1, read as the reverse complement.
GGTGTCTAAATAAATTTTGGTTTGACTGTATCTTATGTCAGTGCCAGCCTTGTTATTGATATTGTAGCGTAAACAACTGCTTTGAAAATTGTTGATTATATTACCTTTAAATTCTCTTTCTACTAAAGCACAAAGCTTGTACAATCAAATTAGACTGTAAAGCGGTCAGCGCTGTTCCAGTCATTTTTCTAAAGGCACAATTATGCACATTATTGATAGAATGTTTAAAACCGTACAAAGTTTGTTAAAACCGCCTTATCAAAGAGGTAGAACAGAATGACCCAGAGGACATGTGTTGCTGTGTGTTACCCAGATGCCTGTGGTAGAAAATGAATAAATCCACAAAAATGCACACAAAAAGACATGCTTTCTCTCTCCCCCTCTCATCTTCGTCTTCCCCCCGCCGCCACGTAATTTTCTCGCAAGAAAGGAATTTTGCCAAAATATTTGCTTTAAGGAAAATAACAACAGTCAAACGCAATATTGGATCAGTCAAATTCGAGCCATTTAAATTTGAATGCGAGTGAAGTGGAGGAGGCAGCCGTTGTTAAATATGATGCTTGAATGAAAATCTAAACCTTCCAATACCTCTAAGCAATGTACCTCAATGAGATGAATTAACTGTAAATGGCTCCCTCTCTGTGTGAGTGTCTTCCAATTTAAAATCTCATTATTCGTAGAAGATCCAGAACAAGGTGACTCTTAGGATAGATCGAATAAGTGAAGATAATCTTACCGGCCAGTTTTATGCAAATAGGAGATGTATTGAATCAACTAAAAGAAGAATGGCGAATCAAATAAGCTAATAAAGCAAGGTTAGGTTAAAAACTCAGCATGAATCGCGCTTCTGACGGCGAGCACCTCGGCTCTCGGCTTTGTGCCATTGTGTGCCAAGTTGCAAAGTGTATTACGTCTCTCGTAGAAGTTAGACTTCCACTATAGTCCTGCTTTTAAAGTATTAGGGAAATCTCTCGAATACGTTTTGACGAGAGAACCGGGTCCCGCTGGGTTGTTCAAACATTCATTGAATATGTTTGGGACAGAAAGGTACATAACATCGCCTGCAATATCCCAGTTCAATAACTACATTAATGAACTTGCGAGCCGAACTTGAAGTGGAGGCCTCATAGCTCAGACAGTCATGTGAGAGTTCAAGTATATTCACCATTCATGCCATTAATAATGTAAGATTCATTACACAGAAATGTGAAGCTGCATTTTTTTTTCAGCCAGCCTGAATATAAAGCTAAAATATTAAGTGATGCAATTTGTTCTTGACCCAAAGCATGAACTGAAGTTACAGCATAACCTTCCCATATATCTATCCCGCAGACATGGAGAATCATACAAGGCCACATGTTATGAAGCAAGTCAGTCGTTGTTATTACAGGAGTAGTTCACTTTCAGAACAAAAATTTACAGATAATGTACTCACCCCCTCGTCATCCAAGATGTTCATGTCTTTCTTTCTTCAGTCGTAAAGAAATAGTTTTTTGAGGAAAACATTTCAGGATTTCTCTCCATGTAATGGACTTCTATGGTGCCCCCGAGTTAAACGCAGCTTCAAAGGGCTCTAAATGATCCCAGCTGAGGAAGAAGGGTCTTATTGAAACGATCGGTTATTTTCTAAAAACATTTACAATTTTATACTTTTTAATCTCTACACAGAGTACACACAGAGCTAGACAAGATGAGCATTTGAAGTTAAAAAGTATATAAATTGTAATTTGTTTTAGAAAATAACCGATCGTTTTGCTAAATAAGACCATTCTTTCCTCAGATGTGATCATTTAGAGCCATTTGAAGCTGCATTTTGGAAGTTCAAACTCGGGGGCACCATAGAAGTCCATTATATGGAGAGAAATCCCGAAATGTTTTCCTCAGAAACATAATTTCCTTACGACTGAAGAAAGAAAGACATGAACATTTTGGATGACAAGGGGGTGAATACATTATCTATAAATGTTTGTTTCTGAAAGTGAACTACTCCTTTAACTCGTCTCCTAAAATGTTTTTTTAAGGAATATTCTGGCTATATACAAATTGCTCAGTCAATAGTGGTTGAGGCACTTATGGAAGTAAATGTGAAGCTTACAATTTGCTAAAAAGCACTTACATGAACTCTTCTGTTAAAAAGTGTATATTATTTGAGCTTTCCTTGTTTTTGTGGTTGTTTTTTAGTGTTTGTGTTATAAAGTCATGGCAACAGAGTTGTAAAATTGAATTTGATTTGCATGGAAAAGGTTAGTAAGATTTTTTTTCCACACTAAACTCATGTTAAGATTATTATTTTTTTGCAGCATTATGCAACATGCTGTTGATCAAGCTTGTTTTGAACTCGGGATGTTCCTTTATCTTGTTCGTTGTTTTTCGCAGTTTATTTACTGCGTGCTTGAATCTTCTGGGTATAGCTTTGTTTATAAGGTCATTTGGATTTTCATTTTCGGCAGTCCGTTGACCACAACTTGCATGGTCTAATTCAAACTAATTATCAATTTACTTCCACAGAGAGCTGAGATTTGCTTGCAAGTAAAGTTGAAGTCTTACAGCATTTTTCACGTTTGAGCTAGCTGTTCAGAGCTTTGGTAATGCTGCACAAAGAAGCCTCTGGAGAGACTTTTTTTTTTTCTTTCTGTCTTTTTTGTACTGTGGATTTACAAGATTTATTGCAAAGACAGCTGTGTGTCAACCACTTTGAGCTCCTGCAGGCCCCCCATCATTCCATATTACAACTCCTTTGAACATTAGTGTACTTCACTCTGAGCTGCTGACATGCCGTGTGAATCTGAGGATGTAAAATTATACACATTTAAGCACAACTGCTCGGCATTAGGCGAGAGATGAGAGGCTGTACAGATGCATTGTGGAGTTTGCTGAATATCAAGAGCTGTGTGATTCACCACGGTGTTGAAGGTGCTATGCTAGTGTTTCCTCTTCGTTAATGTGCCTTAAACTTATGATCTCTTACCACGCAAACTCATGTCAGCGACAAAGAATGATGTTCTTTGTTAAAGTGAACTATAACTGTAAGATATTTCGTCTAAAAATCAGTAAAAGGAGAATCTTAGATAAGGATTATATAATTCATTCCTAAATCTAAAGGTTACAACAAGACTTTACAGCCTGGTGCCATACTTTTTAAACTCCTAACGCAATTGGAGAATATTGACATTGTAGAAGAACATTTTTAACTCTTCCGAAGTCAGCATACTCAAGCTTCTGACTTTGAGGAAAATTGACATCATGGGAGAACAGGCATGCTTAAGCTTGTATGATGTCATAAGAAAACATTAAGTTATTTTAAAGATTATTTAAAGAATATTTTAAAGATGTATCATGTTGCTCCTAAAGCCATTAAAGAACACTGATATCATAGGAGAGCCATTTGAAGTTCCTGTCACATCATAGGTGAACATTTTAAGCTCCAAATGCCATTGAAAAACATTGGCATAATATGAGAACTTTTAAAAGCTTGCATTATGCATAACTTTTAAAGCTGTATGATATCATAAAATAACTTATTTAAGTTCCTATGACATCATAGGAGAACATTTTAAGGTCCTGATGCCATTGAAGAACACTGGCATCATAGGAGAACATTTTTACGCTTACAGTGCCTTGCAAAAGTATTCATACCCCTTCATTTTTTTCACGTTTTGTTTTGTTGTAGCATTATGTTAAACTGCTTTAAATTAGTTTTTCCCCACATCAATTTACACTCCATACACCATAATAATGACAATGCAAAAACCAGATTTGCAAATTTTACAAATTTATTAAAAATAAAACTCTGAAATAAGTACATTGCATAAGTATTCATACCCTTAACTCAGTGCATAGTTGAAACACCTTTACAGCCTCAAGTCTTTTTGGGTATGATGTGACAAGCTTTGCACATCTGCATTTGGCAATTATCTGCCATTCTTTGCCTCACCTTTTCACCTCTCAAGCTCTGTCAGCTTGGATGGGGGCTGGCAGACATTTTCTAGAGTCCTAGTTGTTCCAATCGTCTTCCATTATGGATAATGGAGGCTACATGCTTCTGTGAACCTTCAATGCAGCAGATTTTTTTCTGAACTCTTCCCTAGATCATTGCCTTAACGCAAGTCTGTCACTGAGCTCTACAGGCAGTTATCTTGACCTCAGGACTTGGTTTTTGCTCTGATATGCATTTTCAGCTGTTAGACCTTTTCTGAGAGGTGTGTGCCTTTCTAAATCATACTCATTCAAATGAATTTGCCACAGTTTAACTCCACTCGAAGTGTAGTAACATCTAGAAGCAACATGAATGCTCCTGAGCTAAATTTCGAGTGTCCCAGAAAAGGGTATGAATACTTATGCAACGGGATCTTTTCAGTTTTTTAATTTTAAAAAATTTGCACAATGTTAAAAACTTTTGCTTTGCCATTATGGAATAGGGAGTGTAGATTGATGTGGGAAAAAAGTAATTTAAAGTAGTCTAACATAAGGCAGCAACATAACAAAATGTGAAAAAAATGAAGGGGTATGAATAATTTTGCAAGGCACTGTACATGATGTCAAAAAAAAAGAACATTTTTAAGTTACTATAACATATTAGGAGAACATTTTAAGGTTCTAATGCCATTAAAGAACATCATAGGAGAACATTTTTAAGCTTGTGTGATGTCATAAGAGAACATTTGTAAGCTTCTTATGACATCATAGGATAATATTTTTAAGATTTTGTGATGTCATAGAAAAACATTTTGAGCTCCTAATGGCATTGAAGAATGCTGTCATCATATGAGATAATTTGTAAACTTGTCTGATGTAACAGGAAGGAGAACAACTCTTTTGATGCCATTTGAGAATATTGATGTTGTAGAAAAACTTGTCTTTGAATAACACAGAAGTTCAAAAATGTTCCACTATGTCAATGACCACAGCGGATTGAGATTGTAGGAGAACATTTTTAGTCTCTTATGGCGCCATAGGAGATCAGGAGAACATTAAGTTCTTATGATGCCAAAGATGACAAATGTTCTATGGTCCTAAAAACCCATGTACTGGTGCTTCATAAAACCTGTTCGGCTGTGACTAATAATTCTTAGAATCTATACACTGATCTAAAGGACATTTAATGTATCAAAAATATTTATTAAAAAAACAGATAGCCAAGTCAAAACTCTTGTACTGTATACAGTAGCAAGAATTATTCTTGACAGTCAAAGGGTTCGTTTCTGAACTTAAGATGCTGAAAAGACCTGTTTAAAAAAGTAGGTGCCGAGAAAGGAAGAGCCAGTAACGTGATTGATTCTTCAAGCCTGTCAGCGCATTAGTAGGGATGAAAACAAATCCAGGGTCAGAGTTGTACAGCAGGCCGTGAAGAATCTTCTCTTCCTCTTCCTCCTGCAGTTCCTGCCAGGGAGCGGATCAAAGCGCTAGCAACGGCTCCATGACTTTGCCGTCCTCCGTCAGCTGAGTGTATATGTCAGCCGTGATGAAAAGTCATGATTTTATGGGTGAAAATGAGATTTATGGATGCGTTCATTGCGAAATACATTCTAGTGCCTTTGTGAGTTACAGTAGCTGTGAATTTGGCAGACTGGTTTGGATCTGTGAGGAGCAGCCAAAAACAATGACAGTAACATGGAAGGAATTTGGTTAGAATAATCCTCTCGCTTTTTTTTTTTTATCTAGCTGCATTCAAAAAAACTGAAACAGATTACAAAATATATAGAGTATGAGCACAACACTCTGCCCCTCTGACTGGCTATCCTGTTTGATTTGGCAGGATATTAATCATTTGTGTCAATAAAAAGCGTAGTGAATGCAAATATCCGGGCTAGCCGTCAATAAGTAACCATGAAACCAGTGCAAATTAACCTCTAAATGTCATGGGAAAACCCAATACCAAATCCATTATCCACTGATAGGTAGAAAATGCTCATATTACTGTTGCTCTACAGACTGAAGTGGAAAAAATACCCCTCAGAGAAGAGGCTTGTTCAGATTTCAGCCTCCAATGGGTCCCTACGCCACTGCAGCCTTATAAACGCCACTGGAATCTGCTGCTTTCATTACGTGCGTCAACATGATGAAACTATGAGCAAGTGCAAAAACCAGAAGCACAAATATCACTTCGGTGCATCACCAATGATTCTGTTCTGTTTGAGCTTCGAACTTTAGCTCCTGGTGCACTGCAAGAAAAAAAAAAAAAAACTTAAAATTCCAAAATTCCTAATCAGTTATTTTGTCATGTTTCCAGAAAAAATAAAATAAAACAACGCCAGTAGTACAAAATATTACATTAAAAAACATAGAAATCATTGTTTTTTCTATAAAAAAAACACACCAATTGAGTTTTAAAAGATCCCCTAAAGCATGCCGTGAGTTTGGTGGGGGGTAATTGACAATGAATGTGGTATGATTGGATTGATGCAATAAATCCTGCCTCTTAAATTTGTGTATTTTCCGCATTCGCAAATCAGTCTGAATAAACAATATAATGGCGTTAATGGGAAGACTAACTTAAAAAAGTAAGTAAACAACTTAAGCTCATTTTACCAATTCCAAACTACATCAGTCTTAATAACTACTAATAATTTTGTATTTTATCATGTATAAGTGATATATAATTGTTTATGAAGACTGGAAGTGGAAAACTCATTATATTCCAGTGTGCATAACTATTACGCAGGTTTTCTTTTACTGATAAAATGAGCCAAAAAAGATATTTAACTCGGACTGAAAGTATTGCACCCATGAGAAGGGTGCAATACTAATGCAATACTAGAATTTTCAAAGTTAAGTCATGACCATTGAAAAGCGAAATGCTCAGTGGGTCAGCATGGTCAGAAAAAACAGATGGAGACGAAGATACGTTAACTGCAAAAAGCAGTTGTGAAATACTTGAAGCTTTATAGTCATACAGGTTGAGAGTGACTCTTGAAGGATTCTCTTGTGCCACTCATTAGAATCTGGCAGCAAGTTTTGGGAGTTCATTTTTAGTCCATCTCATACACTGGAAAATCTGTCTTGCAGAGATGGACTAAAAATGAACTCCCAAAATTCTGGAAGATCAATTCTTTAAAAGAGTGGTACAAGAGGATGTGATGCTAGCCTTCAAGAGTCACTTTTAACTTACCTGTCTATAAAGCCTATAAAAAATCATGTACTTCACAACACTTCAGCATGTTATTCTTATCAAGTGAGGGTAATTTTTTTAGGATGCAAAATCTCTGAGAACCTGACACATTGCACTTCTGGAGACTCCAGGTAGGTTGCGCTGGAGACTAAATGGTTCTTGATGGTTCCTAATTCTTCAGCTCAATTCTTAATTTTTTTAACATGTGTCTTTTCTTCTCCACGTGTTTTTTTCTGACTGTGCTGACCCAGTGAGCATTTCGCTGTCCAGTGGTCATGCCTTAACTTTGCAGATTCTAGTATTGCATTAGTATTGCATCCTTCTCATGGGCATTTAATAATTTTTGACGTTCAGTCTGAGTTAAATCTCTTTTTTGGCTTTCATTTTTATTTTATCTGTAAAAGAAAAACTGCTTAATGATTAAGCAAACCTGAATATAAGACATTTTTCTTATATATCACTTATAAATGATTAAGTACAAAATTATTAGTAGTTATTAAGATTGACATGGTTTGAAATTGGTCAAATGTGCTTGGTAAAAAATTGGCCTAATAATTATGCACGCACTGTAGATACTTTGTTACATCAAAATGTGACTTAAAATGGCCTGAAAGCATAATCTGTGGGAGTTTTTAGTGAGTAATCAGCTTGGTGAAATTTAAAGTAAATCTCAGTGTCTGTGACCAATATTTAGTCAGCTTTGATGACTGATGATCCGAAAAATTCTAAAATAGTTAAAAGTTAACTATTAAAAATAATAGCGAACATGAGTTCACAAATAATATATATTGTTTAAATTGTCACTGGCTTGAGGTATTATTTTGGAATATATGTAAAATTCTTAACATGAGATTCATACTTGACTTAACATTAATTACATTATTAATGTAAAAATATAAAATATGATAGCTTTTTCTCTAATAGTAATGTTTATTTAACCAAAACATGTGACTGAGACATGAATTTACATTTGATAAAATAATAAAAAATAAAAATAAAAAAAAGCTTTGAGGGATTTGTCTCCTCGTTGTTAAATATTGTTATATATTGTTAAAAAGATCAATTTACTTGTCATAAACGAGAAAAAACCCACAATTGTTAGATTTGTTAGGTTTATGATTAAAACAAGTAAATAGAGTAAGAAAATCAACTGAACTCAAATGATCTCTCTCTTCCAAAGAAAAAAAGTTTAAAAGGGATACTTAACAATAACAAAACAGAGGACTTATAAACTATAGTTGGAATCAATTTGAGAACTTTGTTTTCCAGCTGATAAATGATAAAAACGCTGACATTTAATCAGAATCAATCCTGCTTTAGAGAGCTTGAGCATTTGAGGTAGAAGACATCCAAAACTCCAGTGTGAGCTTATAATAAGCAGAACATTATTGTGCATTGGTGTGGATGCTAATGTAATTACAGCTCTTGTTTCTGGTGTGAATGGGCCTTAACTCGAGTGTCTTGTTTTTCGAATGCCATGTCATGCGCAAGACACTGCAAAAGATGTGAAAGCAACAGTCAAACCCATCTGTCTAAGTCATGTTTACATAGAAAAACGTACTTTGTGTGAACAATCTCTAATGCTGCTTTAAAGCAATTGTATAAAGCTCAATATAAACAAACCTGACTTGACATAAAAGCTGTATGGGCTCCTTGAATGATACTTCTGTGGTGCTTTTGTGTCTTTTTAACCCCAGTTCAATATAATTTGCATGGCAATGAGTGGCCAACACAGTCTTCAAAATATCTCCTTTTGTGTTCCACAGAAGAAAGACAGTCATTCAGGAAGTCATTGAGGATTGTATCAGCACAGAGGGTGAGTAAATGACAGAATGATCATTTCTGGATAAACTATCCATTTATGCAGTCTTTCTTTCAGATGATTTTTTGCTATGCCATGGACATTGGAGAGTTTTTTCCACTGAAACGTGTGTAAAGTTTTGCTGTTATCCTCTACTTTCAGCCGGTTACTGTGGCAGACACCTCTCTAATGTGGAGTCTATTTACGAGCGCACTCTCTAATCCATTAAAAGGGATTCATGCGCAAACTAATGTTTCTCTGCATAATTTTAATGGCACAAAGCTCTTCAGTGTTAACCTTACTAGCCAGGCTTTATTATAAAGCAGGTTAGAGCTTTATCCCATCAAGAGCATTTTATGGAAATTGTGTAATTTAGAAATCCAGCTAACATTAAACGTAATGTCACACACCAAGGTCCTAATATTCATCAGCGCTTGTTTGGTGTGTCTCATTAAGTGTTTATATTGTGTTGCGCCGGTGAACTGAATGACTCCAAAGTCTTTGATAAGGTCACTCAGCTTTGGCAGTTGTACGGTGAATGTTTTTGGTAAGCTGCGGTGAGTCAACCAATGACGGGACATCTTAAAAAAGCCATTGAAATGTTGATGATAAGCCTTGGGAGGAAAAAACACAGCGTAAATCCATGTCACCACTGTTCTCTACAATGACAATATCAACACAAATGTCAACACTGAGGCGGCCCGGGATGGGTAAAGTGTGACACGGGCGGTGTGGCGTTTGCTGAGCCACTCGGCTTTGTTATTATCCAGCTGGGTTTCTAGAAACCACTCCAGCGGCCGTTCTGACTGACTGTAGAGGGCTTGCATGTACATATATGCCTCGTTTGGATGCATAATGCTCAATATATTCATTGCTGTTTTTGCGGCAATGCGTCTTGCTGCAGGGCTGCTCCAAACTTCCAAATTTATTTCTCTGTGACATTTCAAGATTGATCCCTTGTTTCTTCTCTATATGTCTCTTCCCGAGTTATTAAAGACATATGAGTCTCTATTTAAAATGAAGAGGCTGTGTTATGCTCTTTGGAATTATATTTCATTATAGTCCATATGAGAAATTCAGTATTTGTTTGCAGAGACGGCGAAGCTCTTGAGCAATACAGAATTCTTTTGCATATATTACTCAAGGGTATTACCCAGCAAGCCAAAATATACCTCCTCGCCATTCAAATCGGCTTTCTCTCCCTCAGCCACTTAAAGGAATTATGACAGATGAGCTGTTCCAGAACAACGTAATTTGTGTGTTTATGTGTGTATTGTCTAAGACATGCAAATTGTTTGCTTCCCATTGGTTGCGTCTGTGTGGTGTAAAAGGCTTCCAGCGCCTGTGCTCTAAAAGCCTGGATCGCGTCGTTTCCGTGTTGTCTTTGGCTCCCGCGTATGCATTTTTTTCTAGTGTGGATAATATTGACGAACTTGTTTGCCTTCTCGTGATAAGATTCTCCGTTGAGTATTTGGCAAATAAAGAAAATATATACTTGATGTTTTGGAAGCAAAGGAATGGTGTCTCAGCATCTCAGTGGCAAGCTTTTCATATTACTTACTAAAGCTTGAGTAAAGAGTATATTATTAGAGCAGATCCATTAATTCCTGCATGTAGACACAGGGCTTGTGTAGAAAACATCGCCGGGCTCATTTGTGCTTTTTCTCTAGTTTCACATTCAGCTCTCTCTGCACAAGTGTCTGTGGTACTGCAGTGAAATGCATCCTGACATTTCACAAATCTATTTGTTATGAGAAAGGTTATTTAGTTTCCTTGTTGTTCGGCTCATTGAACCGCACAGGGGCCACGCGCTCAAACCAGACGAGTGTTGTCTAACCACCTCACAAGCTTTTCATATTCCCATTGGCTGCACTTTGAGATGGCTGATTGATATGTTCAAACCAGACGCTGGCCATTTATTGTACTCTTGGCTCACGTGCTACCAAAAACACTATAGCAGAGCTTCTCTGGTGCGCTGTGAAGAATTTTGCATGGGCCCCAAGTTGACTAGCTGAATGAATAAATGAATGAATGAAAATATGTGACCCTGGACCACAAAATCAGTCGTAAGAAGCACGGGTATATTTGTAGCACATTGTATGGGTCAAAATTATACAATTATACAAAAATCATTTGGAGATTAAGTAAAGATCATGTTCCATGAAGGTGTTTTGTACATTTTCTACTGTAAATATATCAAAACTTAATTTTTGATTAGTAATGTGCATTGCAGAAGACAGCTTTAAAGGCGATTTTCTCAAAATTTTGATTTTGTTGCAATTACAGATTTTCAAATAGTTGTATTTCAGATGATGAATTCAAAAAATTGTATTTTATGACTGGTTTTGTGGTCCAGGGACACATATGATAAATAAATAGACAAATGTAGTTTATTATTATTAAATTAAGAATTATTACCATTATAATTATTATTATCAAATTAAGATTATTATTAAGATAAAATGAAATAATAGAGAATTAAATATACACAATCGTTCAAAGTTAGGGGTCCGTAATGAAATATAGGGAATAAATAAGTTTTATTCAGCAAGAATGCATTAAATTGCTCAACAGAGACAGTAAAAACATTTAGAATGTTATAAAAGGATTCCTATTTCAATTGAATGCAGTTCTTTTGAACTTTCTTTTCATCAAACAATCCTAAACAATGGAAAAATATTTGTAAAAATTAGGCAGCGCAACTATTTTCAACTTTGAAAATAATAAGAATTGTTTTTTTAAGCAACAAACCATGTTAGAAAAAATATCAGAATAAAATACATTTTAAAATATATTCAAATAGAAAATAGCCATAATAAATCAGGATAATATTTCACAATATTACTGTTTTTACCTTTTTTGTTTTGTTTTTGTTAAAGTAAATGCATCCTAAAAACAGAAATCTAGTTAATTTATTTAACCTTAAATTTGTATTAATCAACCTTAAATGTGTCCCTTGACTACAAAACCAGTCATAAGGGTCAATTTTTTAATAAAACTATTTGAAAATCTGGAATCTGAGGGTGCAAAAAATCGAAATATTAAGAAAATCGCCTTTAAAATTGTCCAAATTAAGTTCTTTGCAATGCATGCTACTAATCAACAATTAAGTTTTAATATATTTATGGTAGGAAATTTACAAAATATCTTTTTGGAACATGATCTTAATGATTTTTGGCGATTATTTTGACCACTACAATGTATTGTTGGTAGTGGTGCAACGGATCACAAAACTCACGGTTCAGATCATATCTCGGATTTTGAGTCACGGATCGTATCATTTTCCGGATCAGCAAAAAACAAACAAATCAAAAAAAGTTTGTTTTTAATTAATTACTGAATGCTTACTTTAAGTATTTCTAATCCACAGCAAAAACTACCAGCTGATCTAATAAAGTCAGTAACAAAACAAGAACAATTACACAAATGACAAGTGTAGATGAATACAACATTAAGTTACTAATAAAATCAATAATACTAGTATTCAGGTGCTGAAATTTAATAATTCATTGTAAAATAACTAGTGCTTCTCACTGCAGGTATTTATAGGATGCTGTCTCTTTAAGGCCTAATGCACGTACCTAATACTGCCACGCAGGGGCGCCGCTAAGGGGGGGAAAGTTAGGACAATTCTAAGGGCCCACGCCCTTTAGGGGCCCCCAGAGATCTGCTTTGGTGTGGTGGGGGGGTGGGGGGCCAACCTCATATTTTGTCATAGGGCCCAAAATTGCGAGCGGCGCCCCTGCTGCCACGCATCTCTTTCTCAGCTGTTTCGGTTCACTGAAGACATAACCGACTGTGTTTATCAGGATAAAACAACGGGTATTTAAACATAACTTCATATGTATGTTTCCGTTCAAGAGAAGTTAAAGAGGAATCAATCTGTGAATCGCGCGTGTTCTCTTTTGCTGCAATGGTTTAAAATTGATTGAATGGGTAAACTGGCAAGACAAAACGTGCAAATTATACATTTTTACTCTATGATAGATAAATTTAACAGTTAATCCGCGAATCACAAGCGTGCCGAACCGTGGGGGCTGGTCCGTACGGATCACGGATCATCTACGATCCATGCACCCCTAATTGTTGGCAATTGCTACAAATACACCTATACTACTTACAACTGATTTTGTGGTTCAGGGTCACAAATGTGCGTTATTTAATATTAACAGCTAGTAGTTGAAATGGGTACTGCAGTACAAATTTAAAATATTGTTTCAACCACCCCCTCCTCCTTAGACACCATACACATGCGTGGGTTGTCATATTGAGGACATGCAACAACAGCAAGCACAGCTGACAATAGAAGGCAACAAGTGTTACTCTGCAGGTTTTTGAGTTGATTTATCCGCGTTTTAATATGCCTCTAGTCATAGAGCAAACTTAGATGGATGCCGAGGCTTTTTAGGTCAGGTAGAATCTGCGATCCAGTTTGTTTGCTGCCTTCAATGGCTTAAATAGGTTGTGTTTTCCACCATCTGGCAACCCGGGGTGTCAAAATACTACAATCACATGGACCAAAACAAAAACAGACATTCTGACACTGAATGCACATTTTCAGAGTAGAATAACTTTCCTTAGCATTGTTTTTTGGAGACACAAATATATGAACTTTTTTTACAAACAGTACCTTTAAACAAGACAGCAGTTTTGCTGATTATGTATCAGTTGAGAATGACAGTTGGAGTGTTAAGTGGTCCAGCGTTTGATTTTATTGTCGAAGTGGGCTGCACCTGAAAAACTTTGAGCAGCCCTGCAATAAAGTAAGTTTTCAGTTTGTGGATAACATTGGATTTATCATGGAGCCCCTGCAGCGGGACCGGTCAGAGGTGGGAATATTTAACACAGGGAGGGATTTCTCCCTTTGAGAGTGCTAATTACTAACTGAGGACAACTCTGTCCCCATCACTCACTCTGTCACTCAATATTAATACGGCCACTCATTGATGTCTGGCAAGCTGTCTAGACATCACCTGAGCCATTAATCAGAGTTGTGTTAAAGCAGAGACGAATCTAGCTACACGGGCTACCGATAGATAACCAGAACAAGTCTCCATAGCACAACCAATGACTGACTAATACGGCTCCGATCAGCCCGCTTAAAGTCCTGTGTTAACATTTTAAATCTATGGGCTCATAAAAGGTGAGTGCAAGGAAACGTCGCACTAGCATTTCCCGAAATCACACACTCCTTGATTTGCAATTCCAAAAAATCTGGTACATAAATAGAGCTTCACGGCCACGGCGTGAAACCAACTAAAAAACCTTGAATAGATTGTGAATTTTAAAGTCAAGATCAAATGAAAATCGCACAAAGGAGGCAGCAAGTGGAATTGAAAGTGTGATACAGAAGAGGGGGGTGTGGATAAATACAGGATTAGACTCCGCAGGCCTGGTTCCCACAGATTGCCTCAAACGGGGGTTTAAAGCAGGTACCGGCTGTTGACAGGTTCAGTTGTGCGCACGCACCCCCCCCCCCCCCATTTTCTGCATGTCTTACACATTAAAGCAGACCCATGTCAAAACCTGTTTACATGTAATCAAAAGAACTGTAACATGTTCTAGGCACACCGCACATGGGATGATGTGACAGTTCGACTCGCTTTGTTTCTGAATGGGTTGCAGTGAGGAGGATTGACAGTGCTGACAGAGCTCGTTTTGTTTTCATTTTATCAAGCTGGTCTGTACAAACGCAAAGCTCCTGTTTTTCCTTTTTCACGCTTTTTCTTGAACTCTTTGCTTTAATTTCTTTACATACTAACAGGTTAGGTCTTGCTTTCCTGTGCGTCAGCAAGTTTAGCAGCTCCGTGTTTAATGGGATAAGGAGGGACATGTGGCTCACTTCAATCCCAGGCCAATTGAGTGTTTTTAATGCAATTTGTGGACTAGCCTCTGCTAGTAGGATTTGTTCCATACTGTTAGATGTGGAGTCAATTACACAGTATCTCTGGAGTGAATTTGGAGGAATTGCTCATCTAGCTGTAAAGATACTTATGACTAGCATTGAATATGTGAGCTCGGCTTGGCAGTTTGAAGTCTCTACTTCAAACTATGTGTAGGGGAGACCGGGGATCTTTTTCCACATCTCTTGAATACTATAAGAGTTACTACATATTCCTATATATATATATATATATATATATATATATATATATATATATATATATATATATATATATTTATATTTATATATATATATATATATATATATATATATATATATATATTTATTTATTTATATATATATATAAATATAAATATAAATAAATAAATATATATATATATAAATATAAATATATATATATATATATATATATATATATATAT